>NC_045705.1:52327206-52635658 GCF_009834535.1 Camelus ferus | reverse complement strand
CCCATGGAATTTTATCCTGATATAACATATTTTTAGCCTTGAAAGTATTTTATTGATTACCTTATTATTCTTTTCTGCAACAAAAAATATATATGAATTGAAATTTTAAAAATATTTCCTGCGATCTTCAGATTATAGATGTTAAATTTCTTCTGAACTGAATTAGCATTATAATTATTAGTAGTACCTAAAATTGAGCAGAGCAATATAAATGTGTTATAAATTATAAATAATTATTAAACATGAAAAAGTTTTTTTAGTGAAAAAGTTTTTTTAGTAAAAATGTCTTTTTTCTTTTTTTTGCATTCTTTTTTTTTATTGAAATATCGTCAGTTTACAGTGTTGTGTCAATTTCTGGTGTACAGCATAATGCCTCGGTGATACATATACATACATATATTTGTTTTCATATTCGTTTTCATTATAGGTTACTACAAGAAACATCTTTTTTTCTTAATTTTTTTTCTCTAGATGCCTCTTGGCCACATAAGCAGCCGCCCCGGTCTTCCTGGCGCCCGTGGGCAGCTGTATGATGATATTCTTGCCTTCCAGGGCAGGGATAATCACCTCCCACTGGTAGGGTTGCAGCTCTATTCTGGGAAACGCTGGGAGCTCAGACCTCTGGCCCTTGGAGCTCCCTCCCAGGTCCGGCCCTCTTTACAGCTATTTCCCACTCCTGGCTAGCCCAGTCTGGTATAGGGAACGCCTTTTGCCCGGGACTCCATCCCACTTGAGGAAAGTGGGGCCGGGCAATAGAGGGACCTAATGGGAATGTGATCTGGGCAAGAGGAGAGGAAAAATGTCTTTCTTAATGAGATGGGTGGGCCTATGTTTTTCTTAGTCCATGTATTGATGGTTAAATATTACCTTGCTCACATAAATAAGAACATGAGAATGGAAGGAGTTTTGATATTGCAGACTATCCCTATTATTTGAGCCCCTTCAGAATTAAATGCCAAAAATCACATAACAATCTATTATAAAAATTTTTTTTAATCTGTCACCTGACAACTTAATTTTCAGTTTTGTTGAAAGCAGAAGAGTTGGAAATTACCTAACTTTCAAAAGCGTTGTTACCCAGTTAGAATTGTTCACTTTTCAATTTCTGGGAAGCATACCAAGCAAAGCTTTTCTAAAACATAACAAATTAATATTACTTATATCTTTTATTTTTTCAACAGAGGCACCCTATTTAACCCAATAAACTCAGAAAGAATTGGGAACATAAAAATATTAATTTTAATATGCCTTGCAAATACAGCTGACCTTTGAACAACATGGGTTTGAACTGAAAATTGCAGATTTTTTCAATAAATACATTGGAAAAATTTTTGGAGATTTGCAACAATTTGAAAAAATTCTCAAACCACACAGCCTAGAAATATTGAAATATTTTTTAAAAGTTAGGTTTGTCATGAATGCATAAAATATATGTAGACTCTAGTCTGTTTTATCATATACCACCATAAAATTTACACAAATCTGTTATAAAAAGTTAAAACTTCTCAGAATTTAGGTGCAGAAATGCAGGCCATACATGACACCATTCACAGTGCAAAGAAATGTGAATAAATGTAAAGATGCAGTATTAAATCATAACTGCATAAAATTAACTGTAGTAATACTATACTACTGTAATAATTTTGTAGCCACATCCTGTTGTGACTGCAGTGAGCTCACGTGTTATACTTGCTTAAAATGCCGTGTGAAGCTAATCATCTCCCCATGAGCAGTTCGTCGCTCCAGTAAATAACATATCTCAGTAAAATGTCATCTCTTATGGTTCTCACATATTTTTCATCACATTTAGTGCAACGCTATAAACCTTGAGTAACCTCATAGGACCCATACGAAGTGCCATTAGTGATGCCGGAAATGCTCCCAAGAAGCAGAGAAAAATCATGACATTACAAGAAAAAGCTGAATTGCTTGATGTGTACTGTAGATTGAGATCTGCAGCTGTGGTTGCCCATGATTTAAAGACAAATGAACTCAGCATAAGGACAGTTGTTTAAAAAAAAAAAAGAAAAGGAAATTTGTGAAGCCCATCGCTGCAGCTACTCCAGCAGAAGCGAAAACCTTGCACTTTTTGTGAAATTCCTTTTTATCTTGTACTGAAAGTGCAGCTTTTAAATGGGTCCAGAATTGCTGTAAGAAAGGCATACCTGGCCATCATTCAAAAGTCCACAAATGATAAATGCTGGAGAGGGTGTGGAGAAAAGGGAACCCTCCGGCATTGTTGGTGGGAATGCAGTTTGGTGCAGCCATTGTGGAAAACAGTATGGAGATTCCTCAAAAGACTGAAAATAGACTTACCATATGACCCAGCAGTCCCACTTCTGAGCATATATCCCAAGGGAACCTTAATTCAGAAAGACACCTGCACCCCAGTGTTCATAGCAGCACTATTTACAATAGCCAAGACATGGAAACAACCTAAATGTCCATCAACAGATGACTATATAAAGAAGTTATGGTATATTTTTACAATGGAATACTACTCAGCCATAAAAAACGATAAAATAATGCCATTTGCAGCAACATGGGTATCCCTGGAGAATGTCATTCTAAGTGAAGTAAGCCAGAAAGAGAAAGAAAAATACCATATGATATTACTCATGTGTGGAATCTTAAAAAAAAAAAGAAGACAAATGAACATATATATAAAACAGAAAGAGACTCATAGACATAGAATACAGACTTGTGGTTGCCAGAGGGAGAGGGGCAGGAAGGGATAAACTGGGAGTTTGAGATTTGCAGATAGTGACTGGTATATATAAAAGAGATAAACAAGTTTATACTATATAGCACAGGGAAATATATTCAATATCTTGTAGTAGCTTACAGTGAAAAAGAATATGAAACTGAATATATGTATATCCATGTATGACTGAAGCATTGTGCTATACACCAGAAATTGACACAACATTGTAAACTGACTATATCTCAATTTTTAAAAAAGGCATACCTATAAACTCAGATAAGATTCAAGAAAATGTGGCGTTACATGACAACTTAAAGCAAAAGGAATATGAAGGATCCACGGCTAAAGAATTTATGCCAGTAAAGAATGGTTGGATAATTTTAGAAAGAAGTTTGGCTTAAAAAATTTAACAACAGGAGAAGTAGCTTCTGTCAACCAGAGGCAGGAGACAAGTTCCCAGATGCTATAAAGAAAATCATTGAGGAGAAAGCATAGCCACCTGAATAGGTTTTAGTGCAGACAAAAGTGCCCTATTCTGGAAAAAAAAAGCCACAAAGGACATTTATTAGTAAGGAAGGAAGTGAGCACCAGAATTTAAGGCAGGAAGGGCTAGGCTAACTCTCCTGTTTTGCACAAATGCAGTGGGGTTTATGACCAGGACCATCCTTATCTATAGCACTGCTAACCCCTGAGCCTTGAAGGGAAAACATAAACACCAGCTGTCAGTCTTTTGGTTGTACAACAAGAAGGTCTGAACGAGAACCCTTTTTCTGGATTGGTTCCTTTGTTGCTTTGTCTCTGAAGTGAAGAAGTATCTTGCCAGTAAGGGATTGCCTTAAAGTTCTTTTGATATTGGACACTGCCCCTGGCCACCCAGAACCCCATGACTTCAACACCGAAGGCATCCAAGTGGCCTCCTTGCCCCCAAATACAATGTCTCTCATTCAGCCTCTAGATCAAGGGGTCATATGGACCCTTAAGTCTCTTTACACATGGTACTCTGGAAAGAATTGTCAGTGCTATGGAAGAGAACCCCAACAGAGAGAACATCATGAAAGTCTGGAAAGGTTATACCATTGAAGAGGCCATCATTGTTCTAAAAAAATGCTGTGGCCATCAAGTCCCAGACAAATAAGTTCTGGCTGGAGAAAACTGTGTCCAGATGTTGTACATGACTTCACAGGATTTATGACAGAGCCAAACCAGGAAATCATGAAAGAGATTGTGGATATGACAAAAAAGGAGGGAGAGGGAAGGGTTTCAAGATATGAATCTGGGAGAAATTCAAGGAATTCAAGACACCACATGAGAGGAATGAACAGAAGATGATTTGATGGAGATGCATGCTTCTGAACCAGTGTCAGATGGTGAGGAAGAAGCAGCAGTGCCGAAACAAACTGACACTAGGGAATCTGGCAGAAGTGTTCCGATGAATTAGACTGCTTTTGGCTTCTTTTATGCCATAGACCCTTCTATGTATGACATGGGCACTGAAACTAAAGCGGATGCTGAAAGAAGGATTAGTACCATATAGAAACATTTTTAGAGACATGAAAAAGCAAAAACATCAGACAGAATTACGTTGTATTGTCCTAAAGTAACACGGAGTGTGCCTGCCTCTCCTGCCTCCCTTCCACCTCCTCTACCTCTTCCTCCTCTGCCACCCCTGAGACAGCAAGACCAACCTCTCTTCTTCCTCCTCCTCCTCAGCCTACTCAGAGTAAAGATGACGAGAATGAAAGCCTTTATGATGGTCCACTTCCACTTAATGAATAGTAACTAATCATCATGCTGTACAATTAATAAACTTATCTGTTGTGTATGTGTGCGAGCGTCTTTGTATGAAAATTGAGCAACTGCACTGCAAGAACCGTATGAGATGTTTTTGTGTCATCATCATCATCCCCTGCGTAGTCATCGTGTAGAACATCGTGTGCAAGACTGGTATTGAAGAGGATAGCCTCTCCTTCCACCAGCATCAAGCGAGTGATATTTAACATAAAGTTAATAATGTGTTAGTTTTCTTACTGTTTTATAATTTTGCTTTCCAAGAATTGCATTGCTATACAGTATATCTCTCTCTCATAATTGGAGAAACTGGGTATCAGCCTATCATTCTGGATAAGTGTTTTTTTTTTTTAAATGTAGCAATGCTTCCAATACTATGTTATGAATGACTGTAATACTATATACCATAAAAATTTTATAATGATTCATTCATTAGTGTATAGGCTGGGCTATTGTGAAGCAATTGTATCAATTACACTGGCTACTGTAAAGCAGTCATACTGCTGTTTCTTTGTTATCAGTGCATGAATTGTCATACTTGTAAATAAATGTGATTTTCACATGATCTTTTCATTTTTCATGTCTGGTGCTAGTAATACAACATCTACAGTGTTTTGTATCATATAAGACAATACTGATGAAAGTACTGACAGATGATTCATCTGTTAACAGGGAATGTCAATTTATGATATGGATAAATACAGTACAGTACTGTAAATGTGTTTTCTCTTCCTTATGATCTTTCAAATAACACGTTCTTTTCTCTAGCTTACTTTATTGTAAGAATACAACATATAATTCATATAACATACACAATATGTGTTAATCAGCCATTTATGTTATAGGTAAGGCTCTTTCAACAGTAGGCTATGAGTAGTTAAGTTTTGGGGGAATTAAAATTATATGCGATTTTTGACTATGTGGGTGGGGGTTGGTGCCTCTAAACCCCACATTGTTCAGGGGTTAACAATATAATTTAAAAATAAAATTCTTTTTTTTTCTCATGGGCTTGAAGTATAATTTGTTAAAACCTTGGAGCTGGAGATTTGACTCGTTCGATTTAAGAGAAATGTCTACCCCATAAAAATATTGGCAAACCCAGCATATTATCAAATTAATCGTCCAGTCTTCATATTTCAATTTCAATAAGCATGTTGTGTTTCCCTATGGCAAACGTATCTCATGTGAATTCTACCTCCAAGTTGACTATCATCTATCTATCTATCTATCTATCACATCTTATTAATCCACTTATCTATCAATGGGCACTCAAGTTGTTCCATTATATTGCCTATTGTAAATAATGCTGCAGTGAACATAGGGTTGCATATATCTTTTCAAATTAGTGTTTTTGTCTTCTTTGAAAAAATACCCAGAAATGGAATTTCTACATTGTATGGTAGTTCTATTTTTAATTTTTTGAGGAAATTTCATACTATTTTCCAGAGGGCTGCCCCAGTTGTTATTCCCACCACCAGTGTACAAAGTTTCTTTTTTCTCAATATCCTCAGCAACACTTCTTGTTTGTTGTCTTTTTGACAATGGCCATTCTGACAGGTATGAAGTGACATCTAATTGTGTGTGTGTGTGTGTGTGTGTGTGTGTACGCGCTTTATGGAGGTACAGGGGATTGAACCTAGGACTTCGTGCATGCTACGCACATGCTCACCCACTGAGCTATACCCATACCCCATCCCCATTGTGGTTTTGACTTGTATTTCCATGATCAGTCATGTTGAGCATCTTTACATGTGTTTTTTGGCCATCTGTATGTCTTCTTTGGGAAAATGTCTGCTCAGGTCCTTTGCCCATTTTTTTTAATCTTTTTTTTTTTTTTTTTTTTTGAGGGGGAGGTAATTAGGTTTACTTATTTATCTGTTTTTAGAGGAATTACTGGGAATTGAACCCAGGACCCTGTACATGCTAAGCATGCACTCTACCAGTTGAGCTCTACTCTCACCCCACTCTGCCCATTTTTTAATTGGGTTTTTTAAAAATATTGAGTTGTGGGAGTTCTTTGTATATTTTGGATATTAACCCCTTATAGGATATATCATTTGCAAATATCTTCTCCCATTCAGGAGGCTTGTCTTTTCATTTTGTTGATAGTTTTCTTCACTGTGCACAAGCTTTTTAGTTTGATATAGTCTCATTTGTTTATTTTTGCTTTTGTTTCCCTTGCCTGGAGAGATATATTGAAAAATACTGCTATCATTTATATGAAAGAATGTATTGGCTATGCTTTCCTCTCAGAGTTTTATGAAAGTTTCAGTTCTTACATTTTAATCTTTAATTCATTTTGAATCTGTTTTTGTGCATGGTGTGAGAGAGTAGTCCAGTTTGATACTTTTGCATGTAGCTGTCCAGTTTTCTCAGCACCACTTACTAAAAAGGCTGTTTTCCCCCACTGTATACTCTTTGCCTCCTTTGTCATAGGTTAATTGCCCACATCAGTGTAGGTTCATCTCTGGCTCTCTATTCTGTTCCATTGATCTCTGTGTCTGTTTTTTGTGCCAGTACCACACTGTTTTGAAGACTATAGCTTTGTAGTATAGTTTGAAACCTCACTCACCTCACTTTCAGTTTGTGTCTGTCTTTATAGCCAAAGTGAGTCTCTTGTAGGCAGTATATATATGGATCTTGTGTTTTTATCCATTCATCCACTCTGTGTCTTTTGATTGGAGCTTATAGCCCATTTACATTTAAAGTAATTATTGACAAGTATGTCCCTATTGTCATTTTGTTAATTGTTTTCTGATTCTTTTTGTGGTTTCTTTTTATTCCTTTCTTCTCTCACTCTCTTCCCTTGTGATTAGATGACTATCTTTAGTGTTATATTTCAATTCCTTTCTCTTGTGTGTGTGTGTGTGTATCTATTAAAGGTTTTTGGTTTGTGGTTTCCATGAGGTTTATAGATAACAATCTATGATTATTTTGAATGGATAATCTAAGTTTGAACACATTCTAACAGCCCGGCACCAGCCCCAGCCCCCTCCCATTGTTTAATGTTTTTGACATCATATTTTACAGTCTTTTTGTTTTGTGTATCCTTTCATTACTTATTGTGGATATAGGTGGTTTTACTACTTTTGTCTTTTAACCTTCCTACTTGCTTTATAAGTGGTTGATCTACTGCCTTTGTTGTGTGTTTGCCTTTACCAATGGGATTTTTCCTTTCATAATTTTCATAATTCCGGTTGTGGTCTTTTCTTTTCCACTTAGCAAAATCCCTTTTACATTTCTTGTAAAGCCAGTTTAGTGGTACTTAACTCTTAGCTTTTACTTGCCTGTAAAACTCTTTATCCCGCCTTCAAATCTGAATGATGGCCCTGCCGGGTAGAGTATTCTTGGTTGTAGTTTCTGCTTCTCACCACTTTGAATATGTCAGGCAGCAACCTTCTGGCCTGCAGTTTCTTCTGAAAAGTCAGCCTGGGATTTCTTTTTAAAAATTAAATTAAATTAAATTTTAGAAAATTGAAGTATAGTTGATTTACAATGTTCTGTAAGTTTCTGGGGGCACAACATAGTGATTTGGTGATGAAAATATTCTTTTTCATAATAGGTTATTACAGGCTTATGGGAGTGCTTTTGTATGTAACTAGTCGCTTTTCTCTTGCTGCTTTTAAGATTCTCCCTTGATCTTTAATTTTTGCCATTTTAGTTATAATGTGTCTTGGTGTGGACCTCTTTGGGTTCATCTTGTGTGGGACTGTTTGTGCCTCCTGGACTTGGATGTCTGTTTTCTTCCCTAGGGTAGGAAAATTTTCAGCTATTGTTTCTTCAAATAAGTTCTCTGCGCCTTTCTTTCTCTCTTCTCCTTCCAGGACCCCTAAATGCAAATGCTAGTCCACTAGATATTGTCTCAGAGATCTCTTAAACTATCCTCAGTTTTAAAAATTCTTTTTTCTGTTCAGCTTGGGTGATTTCTACTACTCTTCCAGTTGGCTGATTCATTTCTCTGTATCATCTCATCTACTATTGATTCCTTCTAGTGTATTTTTTTTTTTTTAATAAAAAGACAGTGACAGTATTTTATTTTGGGCACTTACTCAGTATTTCACAGATCCTCAACAAATTTTGAGGTAGGTTAAATATTAGCATTGTATTTTACAAACTAAAACAAGGGCAGAGATTACAGCACTTGTCATGAAACACAGCAGGAATCCTACCATAATCAAGAATAACATGGTCTCATCTTTCAGATTAATCTTCTTCGGTGTGTATGTGAATTTAATGGTGATAGCTTGCAAAGTCATTAAAAAAACAAACAAAAAAACAAAAAAACCCACTAAACATTACAGAAATTCTACTTTGGGGTATTTTGTAATTCTTAAAATCAGTCCTACAATGATTAAACATACTTTGGAATATCCCTACTCCCATTACAAATCTATTTATAACCAATCCTTGTAACAAATTAGCATATTACTGATTTTGTTGTTTTCTGTCTTTTAAGCTGATGGAGCAGGAAGATAATCAGCAAGCTCCACAGAGCACCAGGCAGCCTGGAAGTGCAGGCGCTATGTACGCGCAAGGCATCATCTACGGCGATTTGGGGTCACAGGAAAGCAGGTGTACAAATGGAGCAAAGATCCAGAAAAGATGCCTGGATCCAAAATAGGAGGGGGGGGCCCTGCCCAAGTTAAAGATGAAGAAAAAATACTATCATCTCAGGCTGTGGATTCTTATCATCATGCTGCAGTATGTAT
The DNA here is from genome assembly GCF_009834535.1 of Camelus ferus. Taxonomy (NCBI): domain Eukaryota; kingdom Metazoa; phylum Chordata; class Mammalia; order Artiodactyla; family Camelidae; genus Camelus; species Camelus ferus. The sequence continues at coordinate 52,626,457 of NC_045705.1, read as the reverse complement.
GATGCACTACTCCTAAAAGAACAGTAAATTTGTCCCAGTAAAGTCTGTTAGTTAAAGTTCTTACTAACTAGAGTTACCACAAGTTCTTTACAAATAAAATTAAAATTACATTTTATTAAACTGACATCTGTAGAAGCAAAACACCTAAATATTTATCATATGTTCCACCTATCATGTAAATTACTCTAATTGTCACAAGCCTAATTCACTTAGCTCATTATAATTACTTAAAATCCAGCTCATCCTGACATAGGTTCCTGGGCCAGTCTTCTCAAGTATTTGTTTCATTATAAAGTTCCTTTTATTTAAACAATTGTCAAATATTAGTAATAATTCAGGATTAAGAGTAGTTAATTAACAACTGGGAAATTATTAAGGAAAATATCATTACTGTTGTAGAAAATACAGCATTCAGCAGAGCAGGCTTCAAGAGTAAAGATAACAGACAGTGTATGCTTCTGAATAGACCGAACAGCACAGCCCAACACAATGTGAGTCAAAGAAGCCAGGAAAAAAAGGAGGAAGGGGCCACAGGAGGCAAAGTATTTTATTCTAGTGTCCCCAAAATTGACTGTGGAAGTAAAAAGTTTCTATATTAAAAAAGTTTATATAAATTACATGAATTATAATTTTCATAGAAGTCAAAATGAAGTGTTCTGCATAGGACAAAAGATATGCCTAAGCAACATGTCGTATTTACACAAGGCCACTGGATGTCATGGATTATTAGTGACGCATGGAAAAGCTTACGTCTGCGGCAGACTGAGCAGAGATTTCAGTTTGGTATTCTATGACCCCATGACTGTAAACTACTTTCTATACAAAAGCTCTAATGAGATACAGAGTTTTGTGTAGGAACTCTTGTGCTTCTGGTTGGCACATCATCTACTTTTTAATATGTGAAATTAATAGAGACATTTGTGAGAGGTTGTGCAAAACTATTACATTTACAAAAATGGCACAAAAGTGAATTCAACAGTCAATGCACATGCACACTTCATTCACATCTTCAACAACAAAAGGTATCCTAACACTACAGAGCTGAATAAGAATGTTAGCTTCAACGGCAGCTGTTAAGCACGAGAGTCACATAGTTACACCAGAATGGGCAAATATTGCCCAAGTAAAATTCTATTGTTAAAGCTGAAACAGATTTAAGGCCATTCAAGTTCAAGCACAGGATACAAATCTTTCGGAGCCCCATCTATGTGTTTGAAATATGTGACCTTTCTTCTAACTTGTGGTCTTAAACTTCTGTTTTACAAAATCCAAAGGAAAAATACAGAAGAAATCAATACAATAGAGGTTATATTAAATAAGAGTAACATACAAAGCTGTAATTAAGATGAATTAAAGAAAGCCAAAACATTAAAATTGTAAAACTTGCTTGTTACTTGTTGGAACCAGCCCTACACTAGGAGTTAGGTAATATATACAATTACTTTCAAGTAGATTGATTACTTTATGTTGCTCTAACATGTTCTTTTCATCAGTGCACTGTTAAACTAATGAAAAACCCTACACATGTGTATTACTTTACAATAGCAGCACACACTACCGCTACCTGCAAAGCCGTCAGTCTCAAATGACTTAGTGAATGAAAGGAAATAAAAAGCAGAGAAGTAACATAGTAAGGAGAAATAACAGGAATTAGAAGATTCATGCAGTTCAGCTCTTTTAATCAGCCAGCCAGCTTGCTAGTAACAAGAGATGGTTTCCGCTGAGGAAGGTCCTGTGGAGTGGGAATGTGGTCACCAGTGACCTCTGTCTTATCCGGGGCTGCAGTAGGAAGCTGCTTGTTCTTCATTTTTGCTTTAGCCATGTTGTAATCCCCAGAATCAAAATATTTTTGCCCTTTCTGCAACCGTTTCCTTAAAAAATCTGAACCTCCAGGCTTTTGCCCCAGATGAGGATATCTTGCTTTTAATTTTGCTTCTTCAGCTTTCTCTGGACTAGTCACTTTATCTTCCATTTCCTTCTGCTCCTCCGCGGAGGCTCCTTCGGGGACTTCCGCGGACATACTGCTCCCTCTGCGGATGAGACGCCGGGAAGAGATGCGATTACCGGGGGGCCGAGGCCGCCCGGCCGCCCGCCCCGCTCCCCTAGCGCCTGCCGGGGCCGCCGGGGCCGCCTCCGCCCTCGCCCTTCTAGTGTATTTTTTACTTCAGTTATTGTATTCTTCAGTTCTGTTTGTTTCTTTTTTATATTTTCTAACTCTTTTTTAATTTCTCATCATGTCATCCCTTCTCCTGAGCATCTTTATGATCATTACCTTGAATTCTTTTTCTACCCAGATTGCTTATCTCCACATCACTTAGATCTTTTTCTGAGAATTTGTCATGTTCCTTCATTTGGAACATATTCCTGTCTCCTCATTTGGCCTAATTCTCTGTGTTTATTTCTATGTATTCGGTAGGATGGTTACTTTCCTGATCTTGGAGAAGTAGCCTTATGTAGGAGATGGCTTATGGGGCCCAGCAGCATACGCCTCTGTGGTCACCAGAGCTATATGCTCCAGGGGTGCCCCCTGTGTGGGCTGTGTCAGCCCACTGGTGGGAGGGAATGGGTCCTTGTGCGGATGGTTGGATAGCCTGGGAAGCCTGAGGATGGTGCTGGCCTGCTGATTGGAAGACCAGGTCCTGGTGGGGCAGGCTGTGAGGTCTGGAGGTCCCAGGACTGGTGCTGACCAGCTGGTGGGTGAGTAAGCCCCCATAGCTAATAAGCTAGAGGGAGTACTCCAAAATGTCACTTGCATCAGTGTCCTGGTGGTAGAACAAGTTCCCAAAATAGGTTGCTTCTAGCATCTATGTCCCTAGGGGATCTGAATTGCCTCCTGCCTTTCCAGGAGGCCCTCCAAGATCGGCAAGTGTGTCTGACCCAGAATCCTTTAAAATTACAGCCTCTGCCCTGGGAATTAAAGCGTGTGAGATTTTGCACATGCTCTTTAAAAGTGGAGTCTCTTTCCTACAGCCCTCTGGCTCTCTGAACGCAAGCCCTAATGGCCTTCAAGGCCAGATATTCTAGGGGCTTATCTTCCTGGTGCAGCACCTCTGGGATGATGCATGGCTCAGACCCCTCACTCCTTAGGGAGAACTCCTGCGGTTGTGATGGTCCCCTTGTTTGTGGGTCACCTCCCTGGGGGAATGTGTCTTGACTATACTATGTTTCCATCCCTCCTACCCATGTCATTGTAGTTCCTTCTTTTGTCTTTAACTATGCAGGCTCTTTTCTGCTAGTCTTCAGGTTGTTCTTGTAGATAGTTGTGTGCCTGTGGGAGGAGGTGAGCTCAGGTTTTTCTACTTCGCCATCCATACCTTCTACCTCCAGGAACTTTGGTTAACAACCTGAATCATCTCAGGGGATTTATCCCTAGACTCTCCCGAAAGGAATTCAGTCCACCCAACACACTGATTTCAGCCTTTATGAAACCCTGAACAGAGGACCCAGTTGAGCCACATTGTACCTTGTACTTCTGACCTACAGAACTATGAGATAGTCAGTGAGTGTTGTTTCCAGCCACTTAGTTTGTGGTGCTTTGTTACAGCAGCCATGAAAATGAATACGCCATGCTATAGTTCTTTACATAATATTCTAAGACATTGACCCCCCTACCCGCCAATTTATCACTATCGGTCAGTCCCTTGTGCCTTTACTTCCTCTGTTTTCCAGTTTAGACTCTCTAGTCTGCCGATACAGTTATTCCCAGCTCCTGCTCTTTCCCTTTATTGCAGCGCTGCTCAAACTTGACTGGGCACAGCATCAGGCCCCCCGCAGGGCTTGTTAAAACACAGACTGCTGGGCCCTACCCGCAGACTTTCTGATTCAGGAGGTCTGCAGTGAGGCCTGAGACTTGACATTTCTTCCCAGTTTTCAGTGATTCTGGTGCTACTAGTCTGGGGACCACATACTGAGAACCACTGCTTTGCGACAGTCACCCTGATCCAACTCAACTCTGTCTTCTGCCCCTGAAACCAAGTAACTGGATGTTGCTCAAGAGAAGTCACTGCCTGGGCTGACTGGTTTTATTTAAATTTTGATTAGACTCCAAGTGGGCCCTCCACTACTGCCTGGTGGTCCTTTTGCATTTCCCTTGTAGGGTCTCTGACTTGCCCCACACCTTGTCTGTCCTCTCTTCTCAAACCTCCAATATCCTGCTCACCCCTTAGTTCTAGCAGATAACCTCACCTCCCACACTTCACTGAGGAAGTAGAAACCAGAAGATTGGAACTTCCTCATCTTCCCACTAATGAGGTTCTAACTCTGCCGGGGGTGGTTCTTTCTTCCCTTCTGTTCTGTAGAAAGAGAGATCTCTGCCCATCACTAGCCAGCCTCTCCTTCTATGCTCTGCCTCCCATTGCTCTCACCTCTTGGAGAACTCTGCTCCTTTATCCCCTCCTTTCTCCTGTGCTATGTTTGAGTCAACCTGCTTATTCCTGTATCCCCATTTTTAACCCTCCTCAATCTTATGTGCTCTCCCGGCCCCCATCCCATTTCTTCACTCTCATTCACAGCAAAAATTCTTGAGAAAGTTGTCAACTTCCTGTGTTTCCACCTCCTCACTTCCCATTCACTCTTTTAAAGGATCAGTGGCCAGTGTCTGTTTACTGACTAAATATTACATTGGATGCTTATCTGTTGAGTGTTGTTCTGTGGTCCCCAATCTCATGAGTTTAAGGACAAACCCCTCAATATGGCATCTAGAGCTAGTGACAAGTGCTGTGCAGAAAACAGAGGAAAGTGATGGTTTTCATGACTCATAAGGACATTCTGAGCACCTACAATGCACCTGGAATAGTGTTAGGCACTGAGAATACATCAGTGAAAAAGCAAAGGTTCCCTTCCATGTGGAGTTTACATTCTAGTTGGAGAATATAGAGAATAAACAACAGCAACAAAATGTAAAAAATGTTTATTAGCAATATGTGGTATATGAAAAAATAAAACTGACTGCACTTCAAAAAAAAAGTTAAAAAAAAAAAAAGAAAAAGCCGAGACAGTTAGGGAATGTATACAGGAGGGTTGTAATTTTAAGTAATGTGGTCTAGATAAGACCCCACTGAGAAGGTTATTGGAGTAAAGACCTGACAGATGAAGAGGAGTTAGTGGGGCAAATATCTGGAGGGAAGAACATTCCAGGCAGAGAAAAGAGCAGGAGCAGGAGCCTCAGGGCGTGAGCATGCCTGGCTGGTGGAGTAACTGCAGGAAACTGCAAGGAATGACCAGAAGGCCAGTTGGCCTGGTGCTTGGTGAGCAAAGGGAATGACTAAGGATCACCAAGGGACCAGACTGTGTAGGGCGGAGTTTGGCAAACTTCTCTGTAAAGAGCCAGACAGTAAATATTTGAAGCTTTGCAGGTCACACAAAGTCTCTGTCACATGTCTTCCTTTTCTTCTTAATTTTTAAACAGCCTTTATCACTCATATGTGGAATCCAAAAGAAAAATAAAAAGAAGACACTAATGAACTTATCTACAAAACAGAAATAGACTTAGACATAATAAACAAACATGGTTACTGGAGGGAAAGGGAGTGGGAAGGGATAAATTGGGAGTTGGAGATTTGCAAATATTAACTACTATATATAAAATAGCTTAAAAAAACCAAATTACTTCTATATAGCACAGGGAACTATATTCATTATCTTGTAGTAATCTATAGTGAAAAAATATGAAAATGAATATATGTATGTATGTATATGTATGACTGAAACATTATGCGGAACACCAGAAATTGACATGTAACTGACTATACTTCAATTTTTAAAAAGTGTGAAGTCTTCTTTCCTCTGCAGTATAAGGATTTCACCCACTGGCCTTAGTTTGCCATCCTCTGAGACCTTGTAGGCCATTGTAAAGATTTTGTTTTCACTCTGAGTGAGATGAGAGGCCCTGGAGGATTCTGAGCAGAGGAGTGACATGATCTCTCCTAGATTTTAAAAGGATCTCCCGGCTGTTGTGTGGAGAATAGGCTGAAGGGGTGGTGTGTGAAGTGGGAGGCAGGGACGCTAGAGTTTAGATTATATATGGGGCAAAATAAACTATCCAACTTAGAGGCTTAAACAACAAACTTTTATTATTATTCTTGGTTCTGTGGGTCAGGAATTCGGACAAAGCACAGCAGGGCTAGCAATTTCTGCTGGGCTTAGAACGTCCCATAGGGCTCCTTCACTCACATGTGTTCACAGACAGGCGGGGTCTGGCTGCAACAGCAACACTGGGGTCATGGGTCTGGCAGCTTGGCCCTTGCTGTTGGCTGGATGACTTGGTTCACCTCTAGGTGGTCTTATAGCCTCTCCCTCTTCATGTGGGCCCTCCAACAGGGGAGCCAGAGTTCTTACATGGTAGCACAGGGCTTCCAAAAGTGTAGAAGTAAAGGCTTCCAGGCCTTCTTTAAAGGCTTAGGCTCATCGCTGGCAAGTACCAGTGCTGCACATCCTCTTACTTAAAGCGGGAACAGCGCCAACTCAGATTTGAGGGGAGGAACCATTCAAGGACATGAATACAGTAGCTGGAGTTCCCTAGGGGGCAGGGGTACCAAAGTGGTAGACCAACACCACTGAATTAAAAGCTATTTTAAGAATTGAGGCAAGACATGATGGAGGTTTGGACCAAGGGATTAGCAATGGAGATGGTAAGTATTTCCTGGTTTCTGGATATGTTTTGCAGGTAGAGTTGAGAGGATTTGCTGATGGCATTGTATGCAGGAGTAAGACAGAGAAGAGTCAAGGATAACTCTGAGGTTTTCAGACTGAGCATCTGGAAGAATGCCCTTTACTGAGCAGAGGACTGAGGGAGGGGCAGGGCTAGGGGGATTGTCAGGAGTTCTGATTTGGAATTTTAAGTTCGAGATTTCTATTGGCTATATACAAATTAGATATCAAGGAGCAGTTGAATATGCAGGTTTGGAGCAGTCTGTTTGGATATATAATATAGTTTTCAAGTTGTCATGTTCAGGTCGTATTTAAGGCTTGGGGACAAGATGATATAACCAAGGTGGCTTAAAAGCAAGAAAGGGAAATTCTAGGTGGCAGAAACCAAAAAAGGAGACCAAAGCTAGTATGGTGATCAGAATTTGAAGCTGGGACAGGATAGGTCTCAGGTGCTAAGGATTTTTTTTTTTTTGATATATATATTTATTGACATATAGTCAGCTTACAATGTTGTGTCAATTTCTGGTGTACAGCATAAGGGACGAGTTTTTAATATTATGGCAATAGGAGATGAGGCTTTGGACTTGGAAAGACTTGGAGTTGGAATGAAGGTCCCATCATAAAGTTTGAAAGAGTCCACTAAAAGTCTGGCAGAGTGAATAAAACCAGTACTCCGTGGAGAAATTTCAGAACAGTGTGGACAAGGGGATGTTCCTAAAATCTTTCAAAGAGAAAACAGTTTTCTACAAAGCCTCACAGAACAGAAGACATCTGAATTCTCACCTTTCTTATGGAAAGCTAGGAGGCAATTGAAAAATGCCTTCAAAATATTAAGGAAAAAATTATTTTCAACTTTGAATTCTAACCCTACCAAGCTATCAAGTAAGGGTAGAAAAAAGATTTTTCAGACGTGCAAAGTCTCCCAAAATGTCACTTCCAGTGCACTTTGGGGACACAACAGGAGAATTTGCTCCACTAAAACAAGAGGATAAACCAAAAGGGAGGAAGAATGGGAACTAGGAGCTCAAGTCTTCATCACAAGAGAGGTAAAAGAAATCCCAAAACGGATGGTGAGTGGAGAATCCAAGATGACGATGATGGTGCAGGCTTGGAGGACAACAAGCTCATACTGGAACAAGTCAGAAAGTTCCAGAGAGATTTTAAGTAGATGGGATAGATAGCATGCTTAAAGGTAATAAGTGCACTTAAGAGGAGATTTACATAGCTGATGGAACATTTGAAGATACATTCGGATAAGGACATAGAAACTAAGCAAATAAAGATCTACTTTTATTTTAAAAGGGAAAACAAAACTAAAACTAAAAATTGCCAGTTGATTGTAACATGCATCATGATTTCAGAGATGTTAAAATGTAATCAAATGTACATGTTAGAGTCAAAATCCAGAAGTAGGTCCTTCACCTGTGAATGGTAAGGATTTCTGTTTTTATATGCTGAGATTCACCTCCCCTAATACCCTTGGATAATAATTTGACTGAATCTAAATTTCTTTCATTCCTAAAGCTTTTTGTTCAATTCTGGAAAAAAAACAACAACAGAATTTTTCTTTTCAAATATTGCTCTTCCCGCCATTTCTTTTGATTCTCTTTCTCTGGAACTCCTATTATATAGATATTTAAACCTTGAAATCTGTTCTCCATGTTGTTAATACTGTTTGTTTCTGTTTATCTCATTCTGTTTTGTGGCTGAGTCCCTCAGTTCTCTCTTCGAATTCTCTAATTTACTCTTTGAGCATTTTCAAATCTAGAGTTTCTCCCGTTATGGCCTTTTAGATGTCAATTAGGGTATTTTTCATTTCAAGGATTTCTAATTGGTTATTGTTCATATTGCTTCATTTCAGTTTATTTTCGCTTAATAATTTCCTTTTGAAATGGAAGGCATGCATTCATCTCTGAACATTTTCAACATTTATTGTAAAGTCTTTTTATATGCTTTTATAAATTTCCAGTGGAAAATTTCTCAACTTTCCAGTGGAAATTTGAGAAAATTTCTGATCTGATGGTTAATTTCAAGGGCTATCTTTCTCACCAAGGAGGTTCTCTCATATGAATTGGAATTACGGTTTGCAGGCTCTTTTTGTATGAGAAAAGATTTGTTTTTGTTTGATTTCTCTCTTTCTGACTTTCCTCTCATCCCTTCTCAGGATACAACCCTCTGGCCTCCACCTGGAGCCAGGGCTTTGGGTCACAATCCTCCATCCCCAGATATTAGGAATATGGTGGATCTAGTCAAGGGCCAGTAGACAACCTGACAATTTCTGCCAGCAAGGTGTCCTCACCTTCCCAGGCTCTAACAAAGCCAGAGTCCACAGATTGACAGCTGTTTTCTTCAACTTGTTTTCACAAGCAGTGGTGCCCACAGCAGCCTCTGGTATCAAGCTGTGAGTTTCAGAGCTGAACGCTCACCCAGCTGCCAATGTCCAGCTTCTAGACTTAGAGCCCCACGAGCCTGAGACATCAGCCCCACTGATCTTACTGTGATTCTATTTTATTTCTGGCTTGTGGATATATGTAAGGGTCCATCTATACCTTTTAAAAATCATTTTTGTTAATGTCATGGCAGGCTATGTATTTTTCAATTAAAGGGATCTTTTGGATATAAAAACTCACTTCCTTGTGTTGACTTCAATCTCCTCACACCTGCTTTCTATCCTCCAGCCCTCATCTGAAACTGCTAAGTCAAAGGCACTGATGACCCCCAGGCTGCCAAACCCAGTGGATATTTCCCTGTCCTAATTGTACTTAGCCATTGGCAGCTTCTGATATAACTGTTTCGTTCTTAAAACATCACTGTTTGCTTGGCTACCCAGCATTCTCCTGATTCTCATTCTCCTTGTCCTCTGCAGCTCAATAGATCAGCAATCTTAAGACATTCCTTTGTCTTCCAGCATTTACTGTTGCTGATGATTGACTTGCTAAAGTCTGTTAGTCTTTTTGTAGTTACTTGTCTTTTTCCACAGTTTGCTTTTAAGATTTTTGTTTCTTATATTTGATTTTTTTTAAACCATGATGTCTAGGTATGAATTTGTTTGTATTTTTCTCAATATTATGTGACCCACACCTGATGGGTAATGTGTGTTCAGGTCCCAAACCAGTGCAGAAACAGGCCTGGGTTCCAGTTTGTCATCGATGATTCTTTTTCTGCCTGTGGCCCAGGCTAGTGGCAAACTTCCCTGCTCCTTCTCCAGGCTGGTAAGCAGAGTTCTTCTGTCCTTCTGTAGGGAGAAGGTAGGACTTTTGCTTCAACTCCAGGTCTTGTCAGGGCTCAAGGCCTCATTTTCTGTTGCCACGGCCCCATTAAAATCCCATTACTTAAAAAACCCCCCAAAAACAAAAACAAACCCAATACTAAACAAAAACCCCCTAAACCCAGCCGTAATCCCTAAGGCCTATTTTTTCTCAGCTTTGCATTCTGCTTACCATGCTGACTTTGGGTTCCCTTTTGATTTCTGGCACCTGGGAATTTCCCTTCCTCAGTCTCAGGTACATCTTAAGAAAAAACTATCCAGCATTCCTCTTCGTGCGAGTGGTGAGTCCTGCTTCAGTTCCGTCAGCTTGCCTTGGTTTCAAGACACTATTTTGGAACTCAAAGCCAAGAATTTGACTCTTTCTCCTCACTGGGCCTTTTAAATCCTCTTTTTTTTGTGTTAATAAACCTCATCCCCAAGATTTAGTATAACTAAGCTAGCCAAACTGAGCTCCAGTCAGTTGAAGCCAGTCTTCAATACAGTGGGGCTTGGGAATTTCTGACCTTCAGGATAAAGTTCAAGTTCCCCGAACATTCTGACCCTATGTTCCTAACTCTATTTCCTGTTACCCTTCTTATGTAGCCCGTGCTTTTGACAAACCAGAGTGTTTGTGGTTCTCCATTTACCCCTGAGCTTTCTCACCTCCATGACCTTGCCTGTGATGAGCCCTTTACCCATAATTCTTTTGCCATCACTGCAGGCCAAATCCAGCCTGTCTCCCAAAGTCCAGCTCAACCGGTGCTCCTGTGAAGCCTGGCTAATCTTCCTGGTCTAAAGTTTTCTGTGCTTCCTCTGGTTTTCTGTTACTAAGGGAGGCAGCTGTGATGCAAAGGACTAAATTTTTGAATTGATATGAGAACCTAGTTCTGCTACTCCTTAGCTATCGTTTTTTTAACCTGCCTGAACTTCAATTTTTCATATATAAAGCAGAGATCAAATATCTATCCCATAGAGTTAAAGTTTCTTTTATGACTTTTTAAAATTGAAGTATAATTGATTTACAATGTTGTGTTAGTTTTTGGTGTACAGCACAGTTATATAGTTAGTTATACTATATATATAAATCTACTCTTTTTCATATTCTTTTTAATTATAGGTTATGACAAGCCATTGAATATAGTTCCCTGTGCTATACAGTAGGACCATGTTGTTTATGACTATTTTGGTTTTTTTTCCCCAAGTAGTTAATGAATGAATGGAATGCTTTATTAGTTTCATACAGTGCTTATTAAATGACCATATACTTAGCAGTTTACAGCAACATCTATTTATTATTTCAAACCTCATTTGTGACTGCTTTTTTTTCCTTTTGCATTATTTTTTATTGAAGTATAATCAGTTTATGATGTGTCAATTTCTGGTGTACAGCACAATGCTTCGGTCATATATGAATATACATATATTCGTTTTCATATTCTTTTTCACCATAAGCTACTACAAGATATCGAATATATTTCCCTGTGCTGTGCTGTGTTGATCTATTTTATACATACCAGTGTGACTGCTTTTCATGATTCCACTTTTTTTTTGGACTGTTTTTGTTTTGAGTGACAGAAAAACCCAAACCAAATTGGCTTCTGACAAAAGAGCATTGATTGGTTTATGTAGGTGAAAAGTCTAGGGACAGAGATGGCTTCAGGCATGGGTGAATTCAAAGCTCAGACGATCTGGTCAAGAGTCTGTATCTCTCCTTCTCTCAGCTCTGCCTTTTGCTCTGTCACCTTCAGGCTCAGGTTCAGAGTGGCAAGATGGCTGGCAGCAGTCCCAGAACCCACAGCCTTTGTGCTTCAAGTCCAGCAGACAAACTTGAGAACCCCTTTCTCAGAAGTCCCAGCTAAATTCGCATTGCTCTCAGTGGGTCACATTCCCATCCCCAAGGTGGTCACTATGGCTAGGAGAACCTGGTGCTTGGATTGCCTGGGGCCCAGGAGACTTGTTCTGCCTCAGACCCAGGGGTGCAACCCTGGCAGCAGCACACGGGAAGAGTGGGTGGGTGCAGGTTCTTCACTGAGAAGTCAGGGTCCCTTTGCCAGAAGGGAGAAAGGATGCTGAATGAGAAAAACGGCATCTGTCCTCCGCAGGTTTGCCGAGCATCAAATGAGATCATCTAGGGAAACTGACTTCAGAAAGCCCCATTCAAGTACAAGTGATGACTAGTCCTTGGCTCTCTCTCTTATGGCACGCAGCACTTTCTCCCTTCTATTACTGTTATCGAGTTCATGCTTAATCTCCCCTACTGCATCCTGAGCAACTAGAGAGCAGGGTCTGTGGCTCGGACATATTTAAAGCATTTTACCACTTCTCTCACTCAGCACACAGAAAATAGAATGTCCTCAGTAAATGACTGTGGAATAACCGAATGAGTCTAAAATTCAAAGCATTCCCCAGAATTGTGTTAATCCCTAGGCCAAACTTTAGAAGACTTGGGAGAACTTTGCTTGTTCGTTGCAGTCATAGGTAGGTCAGTTCTAGCTTTTTTCACAGTGGGTGAGGAGCAGGGTGAGAAATAATTTCCAGAAGGTGTGTTCTTGCATTGATTTACTGCCCTGGCCAACCGAAGGCATTGACCAGCAGGGCAGGTTTGAGGCTCTGCTTCGAGGAAGTTTTGAGTTTAATTAAAGGAACTAGGTCTCAGATCTGGTGGAGCCGCTGGAAGCCCAGCCCAAGGGAATCTGCTCTCCTGTGTCCCCGTGGTTGTATTCATTTCCTTAGATTTCCTCTCAGAACATGCAGCCTGGAGCTTCCGGGGCCATACTGGAGTTTAGGTAATGAACTCTTGAAAGAGGGGATGAAGGACCCAGGTAACTTGAAATAGTCTACAGGCTACAGGTGACCCCTGCTCCAGAGCTGGCCTGGACCTGCTTTTTTTTGCAGTAAAGACACAAACCCTTTTCAGCCACAAGTGTTAAGTAGGAAAGGTGATGTGGCTTCACATATACTATATGGAGGCTGTAGGGACCCACTGATTTTCTACCTGCCCTCTCTTCTGTTGTGGCAATGATGCTAATCCAGGAACCTGGGCCCTAACAGGGCAGAAACAACAGGGACAGTTTTTTAGAGAAGGAAAGTTACCTGGTTACAGGTATTCTGAACGTGGGACATAAGCACTGGACTAAACCGCACAGTCATTGTTGGAAACAGTGTTTCAGCTCCTGTATATCACAGAAAATTGCTGGGGGAGTAGGGGAAATGAAAATTATCCAAGGGCACTGTTAGCAAGTCAGGAGTCACCAAGGAAAATCTGAGCTGGGCGGGGCAGCACAAGCTGGGTGTTGCTTAAAAGGAATTCCCTGTTCACTGCCTTCACTTCCTGGACTATCCAAGTCTGTGCAAATTCATTTCTGGAAGGATATCTTTGACCTGCCCTGCCCTTTGTGTCTCTGTCACTTACCCAGTTGGCATTTTATCTCTCTTCCTGACCCTGGCTTCCTCTTTGGGGCTCGGCAATGTTCTCACAACTCTTTTGCGTAATGCTCCCCTTGCCTGAATCTGCTGTTCGGTCTCTCTTCCCCACAGGGAGCCACGTGTGCTCTGCCCGGGGACCTGCCGCAGCCTGGCCTTAGAGAAACGCCTTGGACACAGGGGTGGGTTCTAATTCTAGCTCTGCCATTTTTTTAATAGGATGAAACTGAGCAAGTTATTTCATTTCTCTTGAGGTTCCATTTCCTCATCTGTCAAATGGGTATGATTTACCTGACTGGGTTTCGATGAGGATTTGATCAGATAAAGGACCCAAGACAGCAAGCGGGTTGCCACCCCATCTGTGGCAGCTCTTATGAAGAGAGATGAGCATGACGGAGTGGACACCACCTTCCCACCTCACCAGTGATAGCAGTGATAGCACCTGAGCAACAGAATCAGGCGGTTACCGTAGCAAAAAAGTCCTGCAGAGAGGGAGCCTCCACTTCCTCCTTTGTAACCTACTCTAATGTTTCACGGTCTGTTAGTCAGGAAATTATTCTTAATATCTAGCCTAAGTTCCTCCTGCTATCACGTGTCACATCACAGTTGTTTTAAAATAACACACAAATAGACCCATGAAAATGAGCAGATTTTTTCTATGAGTCAGAGGCATTCACAGGCCTTGGATTTACTCTTATCTTTGAGAAACCAGGGAATATTTGTGGTGTGACCCTGCAGACCAGAGACTGTGCTGCGCTATGTGAGAAAGCTTCAGAGAGGTGTGACAAGCCTCTCTTGAGACTCATGTCTTTTTTGGACCGGCAGTCTTAGTCTCTCTCTGTTTAATTTTTTGCGAGGGAATGACTGATCCTAATTTATAAAGCCTGGGAACACAGCAAAGGAATTTAGTAGGACTGATCATGTTGGTAGCTAATCACAAATATGTAACTTGGCTCTGGCAAGGATGGAAATAAAAAACGTGTGTTGCTTTTTGACATTTAAGCAGTTGACACTAACCAGCCACATGCAACAGATTATTTCATTCAATTATATGCGTGCATTTTGCAGCTAATATTTCTTGCTGGGCTATTACCATCAATCACATCTTTTCAGCTATGTGGCCCCAAATCTAAGTGTCTAAGAAGCTCCTGTGGGAGGGAAATGTTTGCAAACTTTCACATATATCCACTATATGGATGTGCTCCAAATCTATGGGCCGAGGTTGCAAACTGGCTCCCTGTGGACCGCAACCAGCCTGTAGATGTGTTCTGTTTGGCCCCACAGTGTTTTGGTTTTGTTTTTTAAGTTGAATTGGTGGCCCTAATCTAAAACTTCCCATGATTCACATGATCCAGGTTTCTGGCTTTTCTTGAAAAGGAGGAGATCCGGCAACACTGAAGCTGCATTTCCTCACAGTAGCATCACCCCGGTCTGAGTGGAGATGCTCCCAGTAGATGGAACCACCATTTCCGACCGCTTCACTCCCAAAGTTTCCTTCCTGTATGGATCCTGCCTGGGCCCTGAAGGCATTTGAACTGGGGACTCCTGGCCTGCGAAGTCCCCTTTGGTCATTGATAAGAGAGCCCAGCTGCTAGTGATCTGTTCCTTTGGGCTCTCTTATCTCTCTTCCTCCACCAGAAGCCAGGGTTTGTGATTCCTGCAGATGCCAGCAGAAATCATTTGTGATACTAGCAGAAATCAATGTTTGTGATTCCTGCAGCTATGTCTTCCCTGAGTTGGTAACAGATGCCACAGTTGAAGATGTGTGTCTTGTTTGCAGTAGGTTCTCATACGAGGATCAAGGGCTTCATGAACCCCTCTTTGAAATTTGCCTCGCCGCATTGTGCCTAGGTTCTTCAGAGTCCAAGGGCTTCTGTCTGTGCAGAGGAACACTCTCCACAACTTCCAGTATAACTGATGCTTAGTTTATCAAATTTATATGCCTAATAAACAAAGCAAGCCTAATAAATAAAAAAAAAATTTCTTAAACTACATTTTTACATTTAAATCTTGTTATAAATTGTTTCTTTGGGATGAAAATAACAGAAAGCCCTGACTGAAAATGGCTTAAACAATAAGGAAATGTATGACCTCACATAACACGAAGCCCTGAGGTGGGGTGGGCTGTAGGGCGCGGTGTGCCAGGTTGTAGCTCCACTCTGTTATGATTCTCTTGGTTCTGCCCTTCTCTGTGGACTGGCAGCGCCCTCGGGCTTGCAACAGGGTGGCTGCTGCAGTGACATTATCATATCCAGACACAACAATTCAGAGGAGGAAGTGGGACTCATTTCCCTTTTTTGGGACTGTGGAACCCTCTCCAAGAAGCCCCACCATGGACTTTAACTCCCATCTCATTGGCCAGAGTTGTGTCACACACCTGCTCTTAAACCAATCACTGGCAAGGAGGATGGGATTGCCAATTGGCTTTTACTACTCTGCTGGTGGGAATGCAGTTTGGTGCAGCCACTGTGGAAAACAGTATGGAGATTCCTCAAAAGACTAGGAATAGACTTACTACATGACCCAGGAATTCTGCTCCTGGGCATATATCCAGAAGGAACCCTACTTCAAAATGACACCTGCACCCCAATGTTCATAGCAGCACTATTTTCAATAGCCAAGATATGGAAACAGCCTAACTGTCCATCGACAGATGACTGGATAAAGAAGATGTGAATTGTAGAACAGATAAACGCGATTATACCGTATAGCACAGGGAACTATATACAAGATCCTATGGTAGCTCACGGAGAAGAAAATGTGACAATGAATATATGTATGTTCACGTATAACTGAAAAATTGTCCAGTGCTCTACACTGGAATTTGATTCAACATTGTAAAATGACTATAACTCAATAAAAAATGTTAAAAAAGTTAAGTACACAATTCAGCGGCTTTTAATATATTTACAGAGTTGTGCCACCATCACCTGAGTCAATTTTAGAACATTTTCATCATTCCAATAGGAAAGCCATTAGGAGTCATTCCCCATTTACACCCCTCCTCCAAGCCCTAGACAACCACCAGTCTGTTTTCTGTTTCTATGGATTTGCCTGTTCTGGATGTTTCTTACAAATGGAATCATAAACTATGTGGTGTCTGGGGCCCTTTTAATCACTAAACTTTATTTGCTATATCAGTGGCACTTATCATGCCTATACCTTTTGCAGGGGATTTCTTGAATTATGCATTTTAAAGTTTTGCTTAGTCAGTACAGGTATAACTCATTTTATCGTGCTTTGCTTTGCCTTATGGAGCTTCACAGGTACTGCTTTTTACAAATTGAAGTGTTTGTGGCAGATTTGCGCTGAGCAAGTCAACAGCACCATTTTCCCCACAGCATTTGCTCACATCACGTCTCTGGGTCACATTTCAATAATTCTCACAACTTTCAAACTTTTTCATTATTACTATATTTTTATGGTGATCGATGATCAGTGATCTTCAATATTACTATTGCATAAAGATTACGACTCACTGAAGGCTCAGGGGATGGTTAACATTTTTTAGCACTAAAGCACTTTTAACTTAAGGTATGTACATTGGTTTTTCAGACATAATGCTATTGCACACTTAATAGACTACAGTATAGTGTGAACACAACTTTCTATGCATTGGGAAGCCAAAAAATTCCTGTGACTCACTTTATTGCCATATTCGCCGTATTGCAAATATGCTTTTTTGTGGTGGTCTGGATCTGAACCCGCAGTGTCTCTGAGGTCTGCCTGTATGATATCATTGGTTGTACTGTCTTTGTACATTGACCCAGTTGTTTGGAATGACTGGAAATATAAATGTTCCTTATATATTAAGCATTCATTCCCTCCCTTTCTTCCTCCATGCCATCCTTCCTTTCCCTCTTCCTTTCTTCCTTCCACAAATAAGAGTTGAGATCATCTCTGTATCAGATATTGTGCCAGGCACTGGGAACTCAACAAAGGACATGCAGGTAGGCTCTTCCCCTCATGGACTTAGAGTTGGGTGCAGGTCCTGTCGTTTCTGCTGATGACTTGAGGAGGCCAGGCCATGTGGGTGCTGCTGGGTACCACTCCAGAACTGCTCAGAGTAGCTCCTTCTTATAATTCCAGTCTTTCCCCATCTCTCCTATCATCTAACCTTTGACATACTATATTCAACTGTACAATTACCACCATTCATGCAAACTTTTCCATATGTGCTTATTTATCTTATCACAATAACAGCTCATGAAATATGTATCAGATTTGCTTTGTCACCAAGTTTTATTTGATTACAACAGTAAACTGTTAATTTATTTCGTATTTATACTTTGATTCTTTACAAAAAAGGATTAAAATTGAAACAGAACACAGGTCATTTATAAATAGTCAAGATATAGATCCTAACAGCTAACTGGAAAATTTTTCTTACAGTTGAGCACTAAATTTATTATAGGCCAAAAAAGAATGCAAACAAATTTGCATCAATGAAGAGACTTCTGAATGGGGATAGATGATTCAAATAAAGGTTATAAAAGAGAAGAGATTATAATAATAGATTTGATGAAGGACTAAAAAATTAAGTAAGTATATAGTATATTAAATAACTATATTTTCACATTAGAATAATTTAAACTTGGATAAAAATGGAAAAATTTAATGCAAACTGATGGAGACTTAGAAAGAAAAATATTCTTAACGTTTGTCACTTGGAAACCACCTTACTAACTACTAAGTAGATTTGCACAACCAAAATCCAGATTTTGATCCCATTCTTTATTTATTTTTTTACTTTTATTGCAGGGGTGATTAGGTTTATTTGTTTTTTTTTATTTAATGGAGGTACTAGAGATTGAACCCAGGACCTCATAAATGTTAGGCAGACACTCTGCCACTGAGCTATACCCTCCTCCCCTCTAAAAATCCAGATTTTGGATTCTGCTATGCTCCTTAAAAAAAGCCATGGCTTTTAAAAGCATAGCCAATTTCACATCTTGAAATAGGGAAAAACCAGGAGGAGCTCGTAACATCCAAGAAAAGGATGCTTCCAAAAATGTTTGAAATAGTGCTGATTAGACGATGAAGCCATGTTGTGATTCTTTTGAGCATCAAGAAAGAATAATAATTACAATTAATTATAACATTTGTAAAGTCCATGAGTCAAAGTGAAAAGTTTTAAAGAAAGTATATGAAAAGGTAATTATAACACAAAAGGAGGCTAAATATAATAAAATATATTTAAACTACTATTTTTAAAGTAGTTGCTAATATTTTTGGCCGCTTTGTTTCTTTTCGTAAGTATATTTTGTGTCTTGCTGGGACTCAGGACAGGCCACCCCCAAATAAGCCTCAATGGTATATAGATTATTTTGAATTAAAGTTATTTAAGAAATGGCCAATGTAAGAGGGACACTCTAATCCTCCTTTTTGACTTCCTGAAAGCAGAAAATAATAGATTTGTGTCTATTTGTGACATCTATTTTGTGTCAATTTTATTATTAGTCCCACAGGAGTTCAAGAGAGGTGATGGGGGAATTTCCCCTTCTCCAACAGTATAAAGTATAAGTAAATATTTCTTTCAGTGTAACAAGGGAAGAATGTATACAGGGAACAAGAGTAAGCCAAAGAATTATGTAAAAAGTAGAAATTGTACTAAGAATAGGAAAAAATGATTAACCTGATGGTCACAGAATAACCAGGTAGAAAGGGGGTCAGAAAATGTGCTATAAGATGATACATCAATCAAATGTTATAAAGAAAGAAAGTTGACTGTACAGACTCAGTGCTTTGTTTCCTGGGAAGTAATATCTTTGGATGATCCTACTAATACATCAAAGGTTAGCGGATGGGAGAGATGGTGAAAGATCAGAAATACAGGAGGGAGTAGGAAGCTATTCTGAGGACCCACTGATAGTCCTGGAGTTGTAACTCCGCAGCACTCACCAGGCGTGGTCTCTTCAGGTCATCAGCAGAAGGGACAGGACCTCCACCCAATGCTAAGTCCATGAGGGATGTTCACTGTTTTATTCCCAGGGTCTGGCACAATACTTGATGCAGAGAAGATGCTCACTTATTTGTGGAAGGAAGAGAGGAAGAGAGAAGGGAAGGAAGGCATGGAGGGAGAAAGGAAGAGGGTGAACGATGGAAGGTTTTTTTTTTTAATATTGCTGCTTTTCCCTCCATCTTTATTGAAGTGTAATTGACCAAAAAATAGTACATTTTTAAAGTATATGCCTTGATGTTTTGATAAATGACATGTTTCGATAATGATATTTGATATATATAATTGTGAAATAATTGCTATAATCAAGCTAATTAACATATGCATCACCTCACATAGTTTCCAGTTACCATTTTTTTTTTTTTTTTTGGTGGGGAAAACACTTAAGGGTTATCCTCTTAGCAAATCTCAAGTATACAATACAGTACTGTTAACTATATTCACATTTCTGTACATCAGATCTCCAGAACTTATTCATCTTGCAAAACTGAAACTTTGTACCCTTGACCAATATTTCTTTACTTTTCTATCCCCAGCTCCTGGCAACTATCATTCTTCTCTTAACTTCTATGAATTTGACTATATTAGAGTCACATAAATGTGAGATCAAGCAGTATTTGTCTTTTTGTGTCTGACTTATTTCACTTATCATAATGTCTTCTAAATTCATCCATGTTGTTGCAAATGTCAAGATTTCCTTCTTTGTAAAGGCTGAATAATATTCCATTGCATATGTATGTAAATACATATATACATGCATATATATATTATGTTCTTTACCCACTCCCCATCGATGGACATTTAGGTTGTTTCTGTTATCTTGGCTGCTGTGAATAATTCTGCAATGAACATGGGAGTGTAGATACCTCTTCAAGATACTGACTTCTTTTTCTTTGGATATAAACCCAGAGTGAGATTGCTAGATCATAAGGTTGTTCTATTTTTTATTTTTATTTTTCCAAAAACCTCCATACTGTTTGCCGTAATGGCTATGCTGGAACAAAGGCTTTTTGATGCCTCTACAGCGGGAGAAGCTGGATAGAAATGACCTCTTCTGTACTACTCTCCCCATCGACTTCCTGTGTGGAGTCTGAGCTCTGAGTTGCTCTGTTCTTCATGAGAGTCAATAAAAGGGGAAAAGGAAGAAGGGTATTCTGCCTGTAGCTGAACTGGACATAGGATAGTGTTTGGCTTGTCCCAGCTCCCAGAATTTCTATATATATGTGGCTCTCAGAGGTTTCCAGCAGATTCAAACTGTGGACTTCCCCCATTAGAGAAAAGTGTTGGGGTTCGAGGGAACCACATGAGTTTCACTGGATTAGGGCATCAGAGGGGCTTCACAGGTGCTTCCAACTGTCTCTCTGCTTCCCTGCCCCAAGCTGAAGTAAATGGCCAGGGGAGCCACAGCTGAAGCTTTCTTTAGAACCATTCCCAGGCCACATAGGCCGAAATTTCATCTATTAGACAGGAATTTACAAGTTAACCATCCAGGACTGGGTGAAGATAGCGAGCGTGGGCCATTCAGTCCCAGGTGTGGATTGCTTAGATTGCTTTCCTACTCTCAGGGGAAGGGGAGTTTTGATGGAGAGAGTGGAGGGGAAGGATCAGGAAGTAACTCAGGGAGGAGGGGCACTCTGAAGGGGGGCTGTGCAGGGTTCTGGGGGCTAGGGAGACTTCAGAGCTCTCTGTTGGCACTTTCTTAGCCTCTTTCATGGGCTCCTCTTTAATCACTCCTTAAATTTTGGTTTTCCCTGGGATTCTTCCCTAGACCCCTGTCTCATCTTAATTTCAACTCTCTCTAGCTGATCTTGTTCACTCATCTCTGTTAAAAAAAAACAAAATTCACCCAAGT
Source organism: Camelus ferus (assembly GCF_009834535.1). Classification (NCBI taxonomy): domain Eukaryota; kingdom Metazoa; phylum Chordata; class Mammalia; order Artiodactyla; family Camelidae; genus Camelus; species Camelus ferus. Next base: position 52,605,328 of record NC_045705.1, on the reverse strand, counting down.
ATATTTTAAGATCTAATTGGCTTTATTCAAAGATTCATGAACTGGACAGCATCCCACCTGGCAACTAGATGGGCCCTCCAAGGGGTTCTACAAAATGGAAAGTTTTTATGGGAAGAAGGATGGGGTATGGGAGCTATTAGCAAAAGAAAGAAAAGATTATTTCTAGGCCAGGACATATTCTTTTTGAGGGGAAGGGAATGGCAAGTGCTGGAGAGGGCCTGTGTGACAGATGATCTCATAGGTACTGACCAGAAAATTCCAGACTGGTTGGTTAAAATTACATTTCTGAGGAAGGTCAAAACTGCAATTAGATTAGAAATTAAGTCTGAGTTTGTTATCCTGGGCTTTAGCACAAGTGATGCTATTTTGGGCCTGTGGTTTTTCTCTTTAATACCTTAATACCTTGTTGAAGAGAAAATCCTAGGCTGGGCATTACCCATAAGCGCTCAGGTCACACGCTCGACTCCAACTTCAGGAACTATGTATAAATTCAGGCACTTCTTCAGGCTCTGCCTCCAGCTTTGGTTTTGGAGCTTTCATTTGGTTGATCACCCTAATTTCTGCACTACTGCTTTTACACCAGATTTCCCTCCTTTCTATCTAGTCCTTTCAGATTTCAATACTCATTTTGTGGGTGTGCCCAGCTTTTGGCCATTCAATTTCTCCTTAAAAAACCCTCTCTCCTGGATCACTTTTCTGACTGCAACGATCAAGGAATCTTAGCCTATGATTCTGACACCAATTCTGATGTGCGGGTGTTTTCCCTACACCAAGTAATCCTCCAACACCAGCTGGTGTCAATCCTGACACTATCCATCTAGAGTTAGCATCAGATAGGTTACAGGCTCAGTCCTTCAAGACTCGCCAGACTTAAGATGCCAATTCGAAGTCCAAATTGCTACCTGTGCTTCTGACCCACTGGCTATAAATCAGAGGTTTCCATGATGCCCTCCTTGGGGGTTTGATTGAGCAGCTCACAAAACTCAGGAAACCAGTTTACTTACTAGATTACCAGTTTATCACAAAATATAGTAAAGGATACAAATGAACAGCTAGATGAAGAGAAACATAGGGTGAGCTCCCGAAAACAGGAGCTTATGTTTCCGTGGAATTTGAGGCTTGACAGTGGATGCATTCTGGCTCACCAACCAGGAAGCTCTCTAAATCTCACGTCCTTTTGGGTTTTTATGGAAGTTCCATTACATAGGAACGATTAAGTCATTGGCCATTGATGAAATCAATCTGTAGCCCCAATCCCCTCCCCAGAGGTCAAATGGGATGGGACTGAAAGTTCCAACCTTCTAGTCAGATGGTTGGTTCCTCTGGCAATCAGCCGTCATCCTTACATCCTTTCCAAAATTTATCTCATGAACTAAAGACACCTTTATGGCTCTCAACACTTAGGAAATCCCAAGGGTTTTAGGAGCTTTGTGTCAGAAATGGGACCAAGACTTAATGTATATTTATTACAGCTCACAATATCATATAGCCAAAGTAGGATTCTACATTATTATTATTATTATTATTGTTGTTGTTGTTGTTGTTGTTATTATTATTATTATTATTTTCTTTCATACTTCTGCTAGCTACCTCTTTCTGGAATGCCCTTTCTTCTCTTCTACAGCTATCTGTGAATTTTGCTAATTCTCAAGACTCAATCTCCACCTCTGAGAAGCTTCTCCTGACTCTTACCGTCATCCCTAGTCTTAATGGGTCAGGTTGACATGAATTTTCATGCATTCTGTGGGGCAACAGAGATCTGGCCTTGGTCTCAGTGGAAGATTATTAAATCAGGATTTTCTGTAGAACACGGGTGAGACTCAGCCTAAACTCCAGCCAGTCATGTCGGAGGAGGCTTTAAGAGTTAGCTCCGTTACACAGTTCTTACAATTAAAAGATCAGATTTTACTGCTTTTGCATCTTGAACAAACCACCCAACCCCAAGATTTCAGAGGAACACTACTCTCCTCCTTCCTGTTTGTCACGATTGCCCCTCCCATTTGGATAGGCTTCAGCAGTTATGCCATGCTTTCACAGCTGTTATTTCACTTGTTCCTTACAGTAACCCCGTGGGGCAGAGAGAGATGGTTTTCACCAGTTGAGGGGACTGCAATTTCTACTAGTTCTGAGGACTTAAATCCTCGCATCAGTTTATGAAACTTCCCGTGGAACAGAAGCTTCCTATCAGGAAAGCTGTGGGGTAGTGGCAGTTGTGAAGATGTTATCAGCTGCCGGGATGCCAGGGGCCGGACCCCACTCTCACATCTGCCAGATTCAGGCACAGTTACTCAGCATTTCTGTTTCTTGCTGCCAGATTATGTCCCACAGATTAACTGCTTGAAAACTGAACAATTCCATCTTTATAGTTCAACTCCCTTCTCCTATTTTGTCTTAGACCAACAGAAGAAGCCAATTGGCCATTTCAGCATGACTGGAAATCTCCTTAGCCAGATCCACAAGATTCATTAAGTATCCTTACTATTTTTCATTAGGTACTCTGTTTTTGTTGTTACCTCAGACAACAGTGTTGCCAAACTTTTTACCACCGATAACCTTTTGTCCAACTCTATTAGGTTGCTAGGGGTGTCATGATAAGGTACCAAAACTGGGTGGCTTAAACAACAGAAATTTATTGTCTCAAGGTTCTGGAGGCTAGAAATGCAATATCAAGCTACCAGCATGGTTGGTTCCTTCTAAGAGCTATGAGGAAGAATCTCTTCCATCCCTGTCTTCTAGCTTCTGGTGATTTGCTGGCAATTTCTGGTGTTTCCTGGCTTGAAGACCCATCATCCTGATTTCTGCCTTCATGTTCATATGTCATTCTCCTTGTGTGTTTGTGTCCAAATTTACTCTTTTTATAAGGACACCAATCATATTGGATGAGGCCCCACCCTAATGACCTCATTTTAACTGGATTACCTCTATAAAACTGCATCTCTAAATAAGATCACATTCTGAGGTACTGGGGATTAGAACTTGAACATATGAATTTTGGGGAGATGCACCAACCTTCAGGAACAATCTCTCACTGTCCTTCAAACCTTCCCTTGAGATCCTTTAAGCTTCTGCCATCCCCTGTCCAAAGCCAATAGCACATGTTTTTTGTTAGCAGTATCTAACTTCACCAGTGTCAGTATCAGTTAGGGCTGATCAGGGAAGCAGCATCACTGAAGAATACCAGATTTATCATAGGGATTAAATACAACACAGTTGCAGGAAAAGCTAGGGAAGAAAAAGTCTGGAAGGAGACGGCTGGATGATCTGAGGAAAGTCTAACCAGGGATCACAAAGGAAAGCTGGTGAAGAATTCTGTGGAAGACTGTAGCCTCTGCATCTGAAAGTGGGCCTGAAACTGACAAGCTTCAGGGAGAGCAGTCAGGAAGAGGAGCCGGACTGAACTGGGGACAGTGAAGACAAACTAGAATCCACAAGGATAACTGGAACCCACAAGGACAAAACAGAACCCCTAGCTATCCCTCATGGTGATGATGCAGGTGGTCTGCAGAAGTTGATGCCTTTCTCACAGAACTACATGTGTGCCTTGCCCCTGAGGCTTGGAGAAGCTGAAATAGGAGATGTGGTCGGAGATGGAAGAGCTGGGGGCCAGTTGCTGCTCTGCACCAACAGTGTGCCAGCAGGTAACAAGTTTACAATCTGCAGTTAGTACTTGGCATCTTCAGAGCACAACAGCTGCTGCTTCACTTGCTCCTTCTGGGTGTTACACACATTTTGTCTTCCAGTCCTATCCTGGAACCAGACTGGGAAGGGAAATTTGGGAAACTAAATTTCAGTTTAGTTAAATTGACATGGTGCAAATCCACCACATGAGCCAAATATCAACAGTTGCCAGGTACCATGATGCTGTCTGTGCCTCATCTGAACTAGTGCCTCATCTAAACTTCATAGGAATTTTGCAAGATAAATATTAGCATCCTCATTTTACATACGAAGAAATGAAGCCTCATATTTGCTCACAGATAAGCAAATGGTCGAGCTGGGATTCTGTCCTACATCTGTGTGGTAGCCAGCTTCAAGATGGGGCTCCAGTGATTCTTGCCTACTGACATTTATGCTCTTTTGTAGTTCCCCTTCCCACCTTAAGTAGATCTGACCTGAGTAATCAGTTAAATATTGCAGAAATGATGATAAGTGACTTTTGAGGCAGGATCATAAAAGACATTGCAACTTCTACCTTCTCTTCCTTGAATCACTTGCTCTGGGAAAAGCCAGCTGACATGTTGTAAGGACACTCAAGTGGCCTGTGGGCAGATGCACATAGGGAGGAACTGAGGCCTTTTGCGAACAAGTCCATGTGGGTGAACCGTCCTGCAAGTAATTTCTACAGCACCTGCCTTGCCTCAGGTGACTGCAGTCCCATGTCCTGACCGAAACCTCTCAAGAGACCTCAAGCCAGAACTATATGGCTAAAGGGCTTCTAAATTCCGACCCCATAGAAAATATGAAATGTTTATTATCGTTTTAAGCTGATAAATTTTTGGTTAATTGGTTAGGCAGCAATACATAATTAATATAATCTGTTAAGTTCCAAAGCACAGCTCCTTCCATGACATTATTTTGCTTTTAATAATTTGTTCAGGTTGTGAGAAAGGGGATTGTGGAAGAAGTAGGAATTGGAAGTTCAGAATGTACTGGTCATGTGACCCCTCCCCCCCAAGCTTTGAAATGTCTTTTTGGCACTTCCAGATACTGAGAGAGAAGGAGGAGTGTCATCTAGTGGTTAATCTGAATGTTGAAAATTAGGAGGGTTTCTTTTTTGTCACTACCCAGGAAAAGCTGAGTTGGCTTGAAGAAATGAGAGGTTAAATCATGTGCTCTGGCTGACCGGCAGACTTGAGCTGGAGTTGAGGAATACCAATGATAGAAACTGGATTCTGGCAGGACAAGAAGAGTCCTGACAAATGGTGGAGTGGGCAGGGCTTCTAGGGCCCTCACAGTGAGACTGACAGTTCCCCTGCTTCTGCCCCTTCCCCCCAACTGGGCCATCCCTTCCTTTGGCTCACCAAGTTCCCTTTGGCCTCAAGCTCACTGAAGCAGCTCCTTACTTTTCTGCTCTTTCCAAATCCCCCTTCCTTATGATGCTCTTTTCCTTTTAATAAAGTGCATCTATTTGCATTTAGGAACATAAAAGAAGAAAGCAAAACCAAACTTCATCTGAGAACCATCTCCTTTTGAAAACTCTTGGTATTTGTTTTTTCCTTCATATTGTGCCTAGTGACTTAATCAGATTGGCATCAGCCAGCAATAGTCATTATCCTAGGATGCAAGCACTAGAGAATGCCTCCAGGACGTCTGGAGCAACCATGCTCGTTTCATACGTGGAGAATTTGAAGCCCAAAGAGCTCAAGTGACCATAGTTAGCAGATACTAAATGAATATCTCTACAACGAGGAGGACGCTCTTCTGGGCTTGGATAGGTTCTTTCAAATGGTCCACCCATTCTGATTAGTAAGATGGGTGGAGTGATTTGCTGGAGTCCTTCTGGGCCTCCTATTATGCAAGCACAGAAACACCAGAGAACAGCAGCATTACTCACATCAAACCCTGCCTCAATTGTGAACTGACCTTCAAAAGCTTAGAGTTAGAAAAGAGATTGCCTGACCCTCTGACTTATACCTGATTCTTCCACCTTAAACCTCATCTCTGTGCCCCACCGGAGTCCACTACACAGTAGGCAACAAGAAAAAAAGTTTGTGAAAGGAATGAACCAACTTCCCTCTAGGCCTTTCCCTGCTTCCCCTTCCTCTCCCCACCCTCTGACACTAGAGACTGTGAGCTTTGAGCCCGTGCCCGGGGACTTTTGGGGATCTTGTCTGGTATCCTCAGACAGTGACCACGTCCCCAGGGCAGGACCGGGGCTCCCTTCTTCACAGCGGGACGGCGGCTGGACCCGGGGACTTCTGCTCACCCCGACTCTCACAGTTTTCCTCGGGATAGGGGCTCTTGTTTGGGGGGCATGCGAACACCGAAAATGGCCCGAGCTGGTCTGGGGAGAACTAGGGGGATGAGTGGTGGCCCTTGCCGTCCTACCCGGGAAAGAAGACCTGGCATTCCCACCAGAAGGGAGTTGCAGAGCACCCGACCCCGCGCTGCAGCCACGGAGCGAGCTTCCCAGCGGGCGCCCAGTGGGCGGGGCCTGGAGGGGGCGGGGCCTGCCGCGGTCAGGTGACGGCGCAGCGGGCGGTGGCGATAGAGGTCGAGGGGTGTCAGACGCGCGGAGTAGCTGGTGGGGCAGTGGCGGCAGTCGGGATAGCAGGGCCGTGGCCATGGGGGGCTTGAAGGACGAGCTGCTTAAAGCCATCTGGCACGCCTTCACCGCGCTCGACCTGGACCACAGCGGCAAGGTCTCCAAGTCCCAGCTCAAGGTGGGCGCTCCCCCGTCCCAGCCCCCAACTCGGTCCTCTCCGGCGCGCGCTCAACTAACCACGGCTGGAAACGGACAGGCGGGCGGGGACCACAGGGAGTGGCGGGCCGGAATGCGGCGGGGCGGCCTGCTCGGGGATGGAGGGGCCAGAGACCCGGATTTGGCACTTTTTTGCCTCCCTCTTGATTTCGGGACCGTGCGCTAGTCCTCTCAAGGCTCCGCATGAGCAAGGGACGGCGGCGGTGAGGGCTGTGAGGGGCGAGCCAGGCTCCCTGTTGGTGCTCGAGGCCCAGAAAGTTTCAGACTCGGAGAGGGCGGTGGGAAGCTCCCTTAGGAAACTTATCCGGAGTTTCCTCCTTACTCTGGGAGAGAAAGGAACTTGCCCAAGGTGACTGTGCAGAGCCTTCTAAGGCGCACTCTCTGCACCGGGGCAGTCCTCAGAACGGCCAGCTGCACCCCAGGGAGCCAGACAGGCCTGAGAAGAGAGAAGTGCCCCAGAGCCTGGTCCCCAGAGGCCTCCTCCTTTGGGGTGCTTTGGCGGTGGGGCATGCTTTCCGACTAGTGAGGAAGACCTGGCGTCCTCAGGTCTGGAACGAGTCAAGGGTGTGCCTTGTCTCACAGGAACCTTAGTTCCGGGTGAGGAACTCTGATCTTTCTGGCACCCTGTAAAAGCAACTGCCTTTGCAGTCTTCATTGTGACTGCCAGAGACCCCGTCATTAAGTGAGACTATAAGGTATAAATAAAGAAATGCTTATAAATTGAGTAACCCCAAGCAGAGCAAGTGGCACTTAGCCAGGAGAAATTGGCCGCTTCTTGAAAGTGTAAAATACGGAAACAGACAAGAAGAGCCATTCATAGGCATTTTAAAATATACACGTTTTGGATCTGAATGTCTGGTTTTCTTAGCCTCCTCTGAGAATGAATTTCTGAAGATTGAGTTTGCTTTGTATGTTTTGTACAGTAATCAGGAGGTTCTTATGACCAGTGGCTTTTATGACAGGAGGACTTAGCATTCTGCCTGTCTTCCTTTTACCCTCCTCCTCTTTTTCTCATTCATAAAATCATAGTCTGGAATGATCCATGGAGATCATCCACTTAATCTTTATTTGACTTTATTTTTAAAATTAACATACAGTACCATTGACTTTTTTAGTGGATGGTTCTATGAGTTTTAACATATACATCTGTATAACTAATACCAAAATCAAGGGTCCATCAGTTCCATCATCGCCAAAAGTTCCCTCGTGCTTCCCCCTCTTCCTCAACTGCTGACAATCAGTGAAATGTTCTGAATTGCTATAGTTCTGTTTTCTCCACAATGTCATAAAAAAATGGAGTCTTACAGTATGGATCCTTTGACACTGGCATCTTTTACTCATCATAATGCCTTTGAGATTCATCCATGTTGTTGTGTGTGTCAGTAATTCTTTTTAATGCTAAGTAATACTCCATTGAATAGATGTACCATAGTTAATCCATTCACCCTGGAAGAATATTTGTGTTATTTCCACTTTTGAATGATTATAAATAGAGCTGCATTTTACTCTTTACTGTTTTTACTTTTAATTTACCTATACCTTTATATTCAAAGTGAGTTTCTTGAAGATAACTTGTAATTGGGTCTTATTTTTTTTTAATCCATTGTGACCATCTATTTTTTAATTGGTGTGTTTAGATCAGTTACATTTAGTTATTGATATGGTTAGATTTAGTGCTACCATTGTACTACTTGGTTTCTGTTTGTTATTCTACTTTTTTTCTCTTTCAATTGATGGCAGAAACGAATTATTTTCTATTACTTTTGTTATGCAACATTCAAAATCGTCTTTGTGGCTGCTTAAAGAAAAAGTGTCCAGAGGATACTTGACTGCAAGCTTGGCAGGAAGTATTAAATTCTGGTTCATGGCTTTCATCCACAAGATGTTGATAATACAAATGTGCAGTTGTGTTTTATCTCTTTTGTCTGCTTAACTGAGAGATTTTGGGGTTGATTTCATTCTGTTCATCTTGCCAGTGCTTCTGAAATTGGAAATATTTAGAAGTTTCTATTTAGTTGTCTCCTTCTGGGAGTTTTGACCCTCAAGTTCAATGTTCATTGATCCATTGGCTAGGAGTAGAGTTTTTGCCTTTATTTGTTCATTCGTTCATTCGTTCATAAATAACTTTTTGTGTATATTCTGTGTAATGTACCATGCTAATTTCATAAAAAGATTAGTATTTTTACACTCTTAAGAGGTAATATCTCCTTGGAGGAAATATCATTTGATTGGCTTATTAAATAGCAGACTAAAAATTACATATCCAAAATGAGGTTAAAATTTGTCACTTTGGAAAACTATATGGGCATTCTAAAATACTTTTGACACTTGTCTTATGGAATTACCTTCACAATTTTCGACACAGTGAATGGTGACAATTCATGTGTTGGATACTGTGCCTAATTCTAAGGGTGATACAGTAGTAAAGGTGAGGAAAAAAGAAATACATTTTTGCCTTCAAAGAGTTAAATTTTGGTAGGCAAACTAAAAGAATAGCAACCATTAGGGAAGTCTATCTCTTAATCTCTCTCTCTCTCTCTGTGTATATATAGAGATTATATTACTCAGACAATTACCCTAGCCTTAAAAAATGTAAGGTCTGGTGGTTGAGATAAGAAGTACAGAAATACTATTGGGTAGAAGATGTTGAATGTGATAGAAGATAAGAGGCCATGAGATTTTAGAGGAAGAGACCAGTACTTTTTACTGTTGTAATTACTTCATGAAAAAACTTGAAATGACCTCTGAAGAAAGCTAGGATATGATTATGTAGAAATGGGGGAGGATTAAACCCATTCTATTCATTTATTCATTCATTCTTCCTTTGAATGGATATTTGTTGACTGCTTTTATCTCTACAGGATCCCTGTGAACTATTGTAGGTGACAGGAATTAATCAGGTATTTATAGGGACTTCTGTGTAACTTATTTTGATTGGTGTGTAGCATATGAGTATGGTGTGTATGTTAAGAAGGAGTTATTGCTAGTGATAAAGCTGTAGAATTAGACTGGGGTTGATGCATCAAGGGCTTTGAGGCCAAGGTAGTTAAATAGATGCCATTGGACCTTTAAGTTTTCTGAGGACTGATAGGCCATGATCAGAATTGCACTTTAGGGAGTCACTTAGGTAGTGGCATATGTAGTGGATTGGAACAGATTGAGCAGATTAGAATTAGGAAACCATTGAAATAGCTCAGAGGAGAAGTAATGGAGGGCTGGAGGTGGTGAGGATGAGCAAAGGAGGGGGTGGGGGTATGGAGCAAAGGGGAGTGATGGTGGAAGGAGGAGAAAGAAACTTTGCTGTCCACACACTTCAACCCATCATTGGGTGTGAAGAGAAATGGAAAGGACAAAGTCAGAAATCTCTCAAATTTCAACTAAGGATGTGGTTTTTAATAGAAATAGGAATGTTATGAAAAGAGTTGTCCTCTAGTCACAGTGATGTTTCCTTGTTAAAACAATTGGGCATGAGGTCATTGCAGGTCAATATCTGATCTTCATCAAAGTACCTTCCCTTTCATGCCCTCCAAAAAACAGAGAAGCACCTCTGTCTCACTTTCCTGACCTTGATTTTTTCCCCTCTTCCTCCTACATTCCCTGTAATCTCCTTGGGCTTCTTCCTGGCAATCTGTTCACCCTCTCCAGGGGACCTCTGTCTCTTTGGCTCCAGTTGTGGCCTTTCTGGCTCCCCACCTGAGTTGCAGCTGGACAAGTTTTCACACCCACACTCAGTCGTGCATCCCCATACAAGTCATCAGCTATATTAGTTTAATTTGTAATTGGATTGTTAGACGGTATCTCATTTTTTTAGTTGTCATATGGATTTGCTGTGACTCTGTTTTTCAGGCTGGAATACAGAGGGATACTAAACTAAGTTATTGTTTTAAGTTAAGCTTTTTCTAGTTGTGTTAAAATCTACTTTTTAGCTGCTGAAGTAGATAGCAATAGGCTAATGGTGGGGAAAGAGATCTTCAGAAACACATTCTTTACTTGCTTTTAAACTTGGATTCATGAATAGTACTTCCTTAGGACATACTTTATAGTTTGAGACTATATTCATTTTGAATGCAATTTTAGTATACTCTATGATAACTGATGGGCGATAAAAAGCTACTGAGATTTTGATGGAAACTTTTCATTATATCTATAGGAAGGTGCTATGTACATGCCATATAGGTGGCTGAGTGAATATCATTGAGCTTAATGTTAGAAATTTTTTTACCAATTTTTTCTTCGGTGAAAAAATTTTGTCTTTAATTTTTAATGAGGGACATTTGTGTGGATTCTATATTTTAGGAAACTTTATTAATATGCCATCTGAAACAAGTATTGTGGTGTAAATTTGCGAAAGTCTTAAGGGAAATAGGTATTGGGCATATTATTTGAAGGAGAGGCAAAAATTGTTTTCTTCTCTACTGATACTTAAAAATTATTTTCATATTATTTGGAATTTCAGTGGTCTTGCAGAAAGATACGAAATCTCCAGAAATACATGCAATTCCAAGAAGGTGAAACGATGAAGCCTGTCATTTAAACAAATGTACATCAAAAAGAAACTTTTAAAATAGTTCATATATACACATGGTATAAAATTCATAAAATTCAAAAGGGCATTTACACAAGTGAAAAGTAAGTTTCCTCCAAGCCCTGGCCCACACTAGTTACCTGCCCTGGAGGTAACCATTGTTCCTCATTTTATAAAAAATAAAAATGCACCTTAAAGTTAATGCTCTTATTATTATATTAAGTATTGTCTTCTTAAATATAGCAAAATCTACTGATATTTTTGGAACCTCTGTTATAACTTTACAATTATGGTTGCAGTTTGAATTACACGTCAGTGCTGGAAATGTCTTGAAATAAACTTATTGGCTTCACTTTTATCCTGTTTTTAGAAACACAGGTTTTATTTTGTTTTGTTTTAAATTGTGCCCTTTTGAAGTAAAGAGCTTACAACTAGTGAGGATCTAAATAAAACATTTTGAGGAACAACATGAGTGGTTTGAATCTTTATTCATTTCTCAATGATAGATTTTCAACTGAATGTTTTTTACTTTTTGCACTTGCAGTTGGTTTGCATATCTTGTGAATAATGTCGTGTGTTCTGTTTTCATGTAGGCATTTAGCCTCAAAAATTTTTAACCTTGCTAGTTACAAAAGTAATTGAGCCAGATCAGTGGTCTGTTGAAAATATGAAGGAAGTAAGTTGCAGTAAAAGGCTTTTATTGTTTGAAACACAATGTAAAAGATTTGGTTAATTCTTGTGAACTTGGCATGTATAGTATTCCCTCCCTAATCTTTGGTGTTATGTTTCTGTTAGCCCTTGTGGTTAAAGTTATTTCTGTTCTAAAAGTCTAATTAAAAAAGCATGACTCATGAGTGAGCCTGTGAAAGTCTTTGTAAATATTTTTTATATTTCAGCAGAATACAACAGTAAAGACAACTCTCCAAATAAAGAGCATATAAGAGACATTTAAAAATCCTAAAATGATAATAATGGATTCCGGATCATTTCTTTTCCCATTTCTTACTTGCTAGAAACTTTTCAGTGAGGTAGCTTGGAAGGTTTTGGTTTTTTTTTGAAATACATGTTAACTTTTGCTTTATTGAAGATAATATGCAATCTGTGAGGCACTTTGGTGTGTGGGGCCTAACATCTTAATAGCCAGTGCATTTCTAATCTTATGACTCAGAGGCTCTTTACCTTCCTGGTCCCCGTTTTATATTTCCTTTGGGGTCTTACTGCAGTCCCAGAGGTACATAGTAGCTGGAAGCTAGAGACAGAAGAGGCTTTGAGTGACCTTTGCTCACTTACTCATTTTGCCCTCAGAGAGTTGGTATTTCCCATCCCCCGCAACAGGAGGGTTATTATAATCCCCTCAGTGATTATTAACACTTTGGAACTGTAGGTACTCTGACTTGCTTCCTCAGTTCCTCTTACATGTGTCCCTGGTCCCTTCCTGCAACATAAGTCTCAGGTAGGCCTTTGCCTCAGCTTCCTTTTACGTTCTCCAAGGCTTCATTTCATAAATCTGTTTTTCTGCTCTGCTTTCTGTGTTATTTGCTTTTTCTCATTCTACCTTTGGATTCCTTCTTTTTTTTCCCCCTCAATCTGTGTCCACTTGAACCTGCAGTTCTCAGCAATCAATTAATTGTTTAATTGTGAAAAAGTATTTAGGAGTAAATCTGCATATGATTGAATTTCATATAAGGAGATCTGACAATTTGGAAGAGATTTCTGAAATATTGGAAAAACTAATTTTTTCATCTTCAGACTCCTGTGTGCCTTCTCTACCTTTTGCTTCTTCAGGAATAATTAGCTTTACAACCTCCAGGAGAGTGTAATATGTGGCCATGGAATACCAACCCGAAGTGACAGCAATTAGGATGAAGGTTGTCCTGGTCAGATGGGCAGTGTTGAAGGTATAATATTTCACTGGATAGGCAGCTCTGGGAGGATGAAGCACTATCTGCCTTACCAGACAGCACATCCCCATCAGTCCTTTTAGTTCACAGGATGTTGGATGTCTCAGCCAAGTGCTGTTACACTGGAGTTGAGAGCATGAGCTGGTGGGCAGCTGACTCCACTCTCAACTCTTCTTCAGTGGTGATTTGAGAAAATGTTGTTTTGTAATGGGACACTAGATTGTTAGTTGATCGAACAAGGTTGGAATTCTGAAGTTCTTCACCTGGGTGACTTTAAGGAATTTGCTTTGCTTCTTGTATTTTAAGATTATCTGTTAAATGGGAATAAGACATTTTAACAACATACATGTTTGAATAGATGCAGGTCACAACCTTTATGTGTGACTGTAGAACATTTACTAGCTACCTATTTCTTACCAAACACTGATGTTGAAAAAAATTGATCTACAAAACAGTATATAAATTTGAAGGTTTTAATCTGTACCCTTTGTTAGGGACGCTGGGGAAGTGAAAAATATACAACATTGTCCCTTACCTTAGTAAAGAAGATAATACATGAAATGACTACAACAAGATAACATGTAAGAAAGTTCTAGAAAGTATGGGAAATGAGTGCCATAGGCCATGCTGTTGAGTACATTAGCCTTCAGCCACATTTGGCTATTGAGCATTGAAAAGTGGCTAGTCCAAATTGAGATGTGCTGTAAGTATAAAATATACACTAGATTTCAGAGACTTAGTACAAGAAAAGAATGTAAGAGATCTCTTTAAAATAATTTAAAAATATTGATTACATGTTGAAGTTAAGTATTTTGGATATATTAGTAAAATTAATTTTGCTCATTTCCCTTTACTTTTTAAAAATGTGGCTATTAAAAACTTAATTCTATATGTAGTTAGCATTAAATTTTTATTGGATGAAGCTGCTGTAGAAGTTTAAAGGAAATAGAGAAAAAGATGCAGACAGTTGTAGATCAGAAAAGTTTCTTGGTGGAGATTGGAACATCAGCTGCTTCTGGAGGGAATGAGGCAGATCTTGTGCAGCAGAGTCACGGAAGATGACAGGTAAGGTGGTGACAACTGTAGACAAGAGCAAGAGCCAAAACTTACTCTGGGTGGAAAAGAATTTTTGTTTTGAGGCATATTGGAAAATTAAGTTTTCAAGGGAGATGGGGTTACATTTTAGATGGTTTTGTTCTTGCACAGAATAGAATAGAACAAATACATTTTTTAATTGACTATGTTAGGACGAGTACTTTAGAACAGATCCTGTAAAGAGGGGAAGTTATTAAAACATTTTGGGTAGATATTATGACAAAAGTAGAGTTTTAAGATTATTCTGATGATGTGGGTGTGACAGTCAGAGGTGAGAAGCTGGAGATGGGGAGACCAGTCGGTGGGGCTGCTATGAAAATCACTGAGTGCTGGACTGGGATGGTGGCAGTGGGAATCAAACCTGATATGCTCCCTACCTTCATGGAGCAAATTGAAAATTCAAATTCATTGAGAAAAAGAAGGTACATGGCCCCGGAGAACACAGAAGAAGGGAACCTACCTAGCCTGTGGTGAGGATTGGAGGAGTCAGGTCAGAGAATGCTTCTAGAAGAATAGACATTTGTCACTGATCTTAAGGAATGTGTGAAACTCCTTTATAAGAACATCTGTGATAAAAGATTTGGAGGCTAAATCCCTGGGAGGAACAAGAGGAAGTGTCGGGAGAGAGAGCACTGGTTAGGAGGTCAGGAGACTTGTTTGTGCTCTGTGATTTGTGTGCTCTGGGAAGTTCCTTCTCCTTGCTGGATTCATTTTCCTCATTTGCAAAATGTAGAGTAGCAGATGAGATCTTCGAGGCTTAGCTTTCTAATTTAACTTTTTTTAGCCTAATGTGTTTACAATGGTCGTATCCTGGTGAGTATAATAACCACTCAGTATACAGCAGCTCTTTGTTAGGGTCTCAGAAGGGAGAGTGGGACCTGCTGCTGAGGGTAGGGAGTCCTGGTTGTCAGCCCCCACATTCTCTGTTTAGACGTAAGCCGGCAGATGCTCACTCAGTGGAGAGAGGAATTGGCATTGGCGGGACTGACTTAGATCTAGAAATAGGACAAACTATAAGTTTAAAAAAGTACAAGAAGAGGAAAGTCTGTAATTTTGTTGTTAAGGGAATGGTGGTACCACAGTCAGAGTAGAAAACCTGTTTTGAGGGGAAAGGTGATGAATTCTCCTTTGGATATTTTTGAATGTGAGGCACATTGAGCATAGAAATCTTTAATCTTAGTTAGTGACATAAACCAGAGCTCAGTTGAGAGATCGAGACCAGAAAGCGATCTGAGAGTCATTAAAGAAGAGGTGACTTAATGTTGTCAGAATTAAAGCATTTTTTAAGGAGAGAAAAAGGGGAAAGAACTCAGGGCTAAAAATTGGGTTTTGGAAAATGTCCAGATTGAGAGAATGAAGGGTAAGGGAGGTGATCCCATCTACAAATTCTTTGTAGAATTTAGAAAATAGTATGCCACAGGACCAAAAACATCTTAGGAGGGGATGATCCAGACTGTCAAGGGCCAGAGACTTGGCAGAGTGACTTGTTTAGGAGGTATCTGTCCCAGATTGGGTTCTCCAGGAAGCAGATGCTGAGACAGAGCTGGGAGTGCAGGAGGGTTCTTGGGGCAAAACACTTATGGGGGAAGAAAAGGGAGAGGCAGCAGGATTGGGAAAAGGAGCAGTCGAGCCATGATGTGAACTTGACAAAACTGGGAGCTCTGGAGCAAAGATGGCCTGTGAGAGGACACCCACTTTGGGGAGAAAGGGTCCCACCACCTTGCTCAGTCATTGACTGAGGTGGACTCTGAAGTTGCTAATAGCTGGAGGCGCTCAGCTAACCACACTCCTTGTAGCTGGGCAGCAGTTCCTTTCTTGAGTGGTACAGCTCTGTGTCTGCCACAGAATTTTTTTGAAAAGGTAATTTCATGAGATTGATAGGAATAGAAAGTAGCCATGTTATAGTGACCAGAAGGGGACAGAGTGGTCCGAAGATGGGGCAGCAGATTTGTGATCTTTGTCATCACTTGGGTGTACACTGTGGCTTCAGGTCTCCTCTTGAAGAGTGTACTAAATTCAAGTACCTTATTTCTCTCTTTTCTCTCTCATACACTTGTTGATTCCTATGGAGTCCTTTCCTCAAAAATCTTTGCTGGAATTTTGAGGAACTGGACTGCTTTACTGGATCTCAGGTCAGGTGAGTTATGCCTGCTAGTTCTGGTGGTGTTAGTAACTAATGGAGGCATTGTTTCTTTTCTTTAAAAATGCTCCGAGTTAGAGATTCCAATTAAACAAAAATTCTTTCTGGAAAGAATATACTGGTAGTATAGTGAAATGTATTAGAAGATCCACATCTAGATAAAGATGATGGAGAAGCAAACTAAGTGAAACTAAACAAACAAACAAAAAACAACAAAAAACACAAAAAAGAAAGAAAGTTCTTAATTGGAACTCATTTAGTAAACATTTGTTGACATCAGGCACTCTCTCCTTGACACTTTATTAGGTTTTGTTATTACAAGATGGATAGAATACAGACCCTGTCTTTAAGGAACTGACAGAGTAGTGGGAGAAGTAGATACAGCTTACTGGAATTAAATCTCTTATAAGTGATTCATGTCTTAAAGACATTTGTTTATGCTGTGGTCCAGTGGGAGCTGGAATCTAAGGAGGCTGTCTCAGATCAAGAGACTTTGTTGCACATAGTGTGGCTTCTTCAAGAGGCATGGTAAAGCATAGTTCTTTGTGGATGACTCAAATGAGTTTCATCAACCTTATAGTCCTATAATGATCTCTTCATGTTTTATAATGTCATTGGTGCTCTCAAGCTGGAACCTCCAGACGTACTTAATTTTTAAATTTTCTGTAAATATAAAAGCTTTGCATTTTCTGATTATGAAGACAGTACATAGAATATTCAAACAGTACTTTAAAGTATAGAGGCAAAAGTAAACGCACTCGAAATTCTACCACCAAAGGCAGATGCACTTAACTTTGCAATGATTATCTTTCTAACATCTTTCTCTCTCTCTCCCTGTCTCCCTTGCTCCCTACGTGCATACACATGCATACACCCATGTGCATATGTGTGCATAAAGGATACATATATATCCTTTTATATAAATGGAATCCTATTTCATATGCCTTTGTAACCTATTAAAGTGTGTTAAGGTCATGTTTCCTTATCAGTACACATACATGCAGACACCATCCTTTCTGATGGCTATGAGCTATTTCACTGTGTTGGTGAATCATGCTTTATTTAACCATTTTCCTATTCACAGATATTTGAGATGTTCTGATGTTTTCAGCCAGGGATGCTGCTAAATATAATGCATAGCTCACCTCTCTCTGCTCCCCAAACAAAGAGTTACCTGGCCCAAAATGTCACTAGTGATGGAGAAAAATCTGCTCTGTACCCTCTGCAGTGTTGGGAATTGGCAGTCTTTATTCCATGTCTGCTCTAACACCAAGTGTTCTTTCTCAGGCAAAAAGTAATAGCTCTTTTAGTGTGCACTGTGTTGATTACTAGTGAGATTAGGCAGCTTCTCCTATATTTATTAGTCATTAGTTTGTCAATTTCCTATTCATCTCTGTTGTCCATTTTTAAATTGGGTGTTCATCTTTTGCTTAATTTCTAAGAGTAATTTGAATATTGGAGCTTTAGCCTATTTTGTTTCGTTATGATGTCTCTTTTTAAAGGGAAATTTAGTAATTTTTATGTGGTCAAATTTACCAGTGTATTCTGTTTGATTCCTGAAGAGGGCTAAATTAGTGAATTATTCGAAATAACTTATTAAAGTTGGTTTATTTAGAATGTAATCCAGGGCATGTAACTGTAGTTTAGTGGCATCTGTGGACAACATCACAACAGGTGGTTTCAAGCTAGATGTCCTACCTGAATGTGTCCGTAAGTGTTATGCTCCTGCTGAGCCCTCCCTTAGCCTGTGCTGGTCACTGTGAAGGACAAGAAAAATGTTAGGCAGGGTTTCCTCCCTCTCTGAGCTGCAGTTACGTATCTGAGGTATTACTAGCATATGGAACAGAAAGTACTTAAGTGCTGAGTAGGGGTTCAGGGGACAGAGGGGCAGTGAAGGTTTCCTAGCGTTTATGAAGAGTGACCCAGTCTTGAAGGATGTGACTGGGCAGAGGGAATGTTTCCAGCACATGGCATCGTTGTGGGAGAGGCACTTAGGAGACTTGGGTTCTTGTTTCTGATTTTTTTACTAATCAGTGTGTGACTTAGGTAAGTCTTAGGCCCCAGTATTTTTATATATATAAAGTAAGGAGATAGAGGTAGGGTGTTTCTTAAGATTGTTGTCATTATTAAAGTATTATGGTTTTACTGTGAAAAGAGAATTTTTAGAAAGAATTTGTTCAGCATTTATTGAAAGCCTTCTGCATTCTGAGTAGCATGCCAGGTGCTGTGGGAATGCAGAGGTAGGTAAGATATGGGCCTTTCCTTCAGAAATGTACAGTCCTGTGGGAGAGAAAAAAATCACGTTTGGTCGTGTAAAATAAGAAATACAGAGTGCTTGGGAAAGGCAGAGTGGGAAAGGCCATCTTGCTTTTGGGTGGTGGAGGTGTCAGAAAGGGATGGCATTTACGTTCAGTAGAAATGGAGGTGCAGGTGTGGTTGGAGCAGAGGCCTGAAGGAGGCAGGTGGGTGGCACAGGGCTTGTTTGGAGTGCAGTGAGTACACTTGTTTGGCTAGATTTGTACAGTTGGTGCAGAAGGTTAGGAAAAAATAAGGATAGGAAGGTAAAGTGGGGCTGGCTTGACAAGCGACTTAAATATGGAGCTCAGATGCCTCCTTGGTTTTTACTTCTGTAGACTTGATGACTTTCAGAAAAGGTGATAACGTGAGGTAAGTAGCCCTTGAAGATTAATTTGGTAAAAATGTCTAGGATGGTGATTGATTGCATTCTAGGACTAAGTCAAAGATGACTCTGAGACTTCTGAGGCTGAGTATAATAAAGATAATTTAAGAGAAAGCAAGCCAGCCTTAGGCATTGACAAGCAGGACAAAAGGATGTTGTCGGGGAAGGGGAAAATGAGTCCATGTGTTAAGGGGTGGGACTTCCATTAAGACAATATCTTGAGGCAGGGCATAGCACTAGTAGGAAATTGGTCATTCTGGCTCATTGTTAGGAAGAGTTTTCTGGTAATTCACCATTCGCTTGCAATTTTATAAATCAGACAGGAATTTTCACATTTAAAAAAAAGAGTGCCCATTATGAATTACAGTTCTATAATTGTGTTGGTTCAGATAAGTTTGTTGAAATAGAGATCCCCCCCCCTTTTTCTTAGTGTTGAATTTTGCCCATTACGCACATCCTGTAAAGGGAAACTGTGTGACTGGGGGGCTCATTTCAGAGAACCTTTGTAATCTCTACATCTTTGGGAGGGAGGAGGGTGAACATTATGCTCTCACATGTGTTAAAACACCGTCTGGCCGTTCATCATCCTTGACTTCTTTTCATGCTAGTTGGAGCAGAATGCAAAAAAGGTTAAATGGCAAACCACTGAACAGGAACAAACCACACGAGCGGCTAGTCATTTCTTGTCGGCCAGGGCCATGCAGAGGCACTAGCAGACAGCTCTGGAGGAACTGGAGAGATGAGGGTCTGGCATGGATATGGATCTTTTATTTTAGTAACAATTGTTTATTCTTCGAATCGGGGAATGAGAGCAAAGTTGCTTAGCAATTATGTGGGCGCTAAAAGAATGGCCTATGGAGGGGCAGGCATTCGAAGTCGGATAAACTCAACTTTCTCAAGAAACTTGCAAACTCTGATTAGAGTGATTTGGGGGCAGTCCTTTTACAAGTCAAGAACTTGTAATCTTCCTTCCTCCTGATTGCTTTTGTTTTCATCTACTTTCCAGCTTCCTTGTCTGGAGACGAGGCTAGTGCCTCTTGGAATACTTTCCCCCAAAGGCGTGTGCTGGGAGATGAGGGCTCCCAAGGAGAGAGTGATCCCAAATTTCGAGGCCGATATGGTTTTTCAACACTGGATTTATCTTGGCTCTGCTGAATAGCTCCAGTCATCTTGTTGGATGCTGGAGAACTGACCGGGTGGGGCTGCGGGGACACCAGTCCATCCCTGCACCTTAGCAGCAACATGCACACATGGCCAGAGTCACTTTTGTATAGGCAGGGCTCTCTTTTTCCAGAAAGACAGGGAAGGCGGCACAGCAGGGAAAGGGCACCAAAGTAGAAGGTTTGGGTTCTAGTCCTAGTTTCACTGCACATAAAACTCTGGTTTGAGGATGTCCCCTCATCTCTAACTCAGACTTTTCATCTGTAAAATAGCAATAATATCTGCTCTCCCAGAGGCAAGACTAAAACCGACTAATGGATGACGTGAGTCTACTCTAAAAAGCATGAACTGCTGTATGAGCTTATGGGGCTTTTACTTGTTACTAGTTTATATTCTGGCCTTCAGAATTTTGAGTTCATTATATGTTTTACTTTTTACTTAAAAAAACCTGAGATACTGTCTAGGCTTTTATGAACATTGCTGATTTTATATATATATATATATATTTTTTTTTTTTGCAGTTTTAAAAGCACACAGTTTTTGTTTTTTTTTTGTTTTTCTCTTTTAGTTACAAAACCTTTTCATTTGTGTATTATTTAGTTTGTTATTTTGTTTGGGGAAGACTTCCCAATTCTGAGCCTTGCTAACAATGAAAAAAGCTGAATTTCTGATTTAAATTGCAGTTCTTTCTGCTGAATTCATGAAATGAGTTTGGGTTGACAGTTAAGGATTGGCCTTTAAAAGTATTATATTTAGAGACAAGTCCACAACACTTCATTTTGCAGTGAGGATACTGGGACTAAGCGAGTAAGTAGCAAAATATCTAATAGTTAAAAAGGGTAAATGGCAAACCACTGAACAGGAACAGACCACGTAAACAGGGTTGGTACTCAGGTCTTGTCTCCTCCTCCAGGGTCCTTTGTGATAATGTACTGCCTCCCTCACAGTTTGCTTAACTAAATAAAGGTGGTTAAGAAAATTATCACTGAATTCAGTAATCCCTGTGTTTAACAAAAGTGCTGTTTAATTGTCCAAGGCTGAAGTCTAGAGTTCAAATCTAAATCTTCAGTGAGATCGCTGAATCAAACTAAGCCCCTACACAGAGATGTTGTTGACTTTAGAAAACCAGAAACATAATGTTCCTTATTACTAGAGAGTGTATGACCAGGTATTACAAAACCTGAGTTCTAGTCTCAGTTCTGCTAAGTAAACTTAGTCAAGAAATTCAATCTCTTTGAGCCAGTAGTCACCATCTATAAGATGAGAAGGATGACAATATGGCATCAATAAGGCCGCTCCCAGGACTTTAATTGGAGGATGTATGAAACCCAAAGGCAGAGGAAAGGGGTGCGTGTGGGAGAGATTAGTGTCTCCTTTTTGTGCTTTGAGGATTTTGTGTTAATCAGTTACTTTTCTCATGTTTTTTCTCAATCTGGAAAGCCTTCCAATTGCCCTTTTCCTATCCAAAAGCTGTCCTTATTTTAAGGCCCAGGTTACATTTCACTTAATCTATGAAGTTACTGTAGCACACACTATTCTTTTTAAACTCGTTTGTTGCTTTTACATCTTACTCGTCTGTTAATCATGGCATATTGCTGTGGAATATGTCTTCCTTTTATAATCTCTAGGGAGTAGGTTAATGTAGAAGAAGAAGTATAGACTTTGAAGATAAATAGATTTAGCTATGTGATCTTAAGCTGGCCATTTATATATATAAATATATATCTTTATATATTTGTTTATATTTATTTATGTGTGTAAATACACACACACACTGTGTATACACACACACACACACATACACACACACACTTAATTTTTAAAATAGGTAGCCCTTTTTTTTTAATAGGTAACTTTTTTTCAAAACTTAATAAAAAGGGGAAGTACAGTGAAAAGTTGTCTTTTGCTCCTGGTCTGCAATCAAACTAGTTTTCCCCCCTGCTGTGTAGTTTCTTACATATCCTTCTAGAGTTTCTTATTTTTTCCTTCCTATTCCCTTTACATAAAAGATGGCATGCTATACACAGTCTTAGGTACATTTTCACTTCATTTATCTTGGAGATCTTTTTATGTCACTACACAGTGAGTTGCTCATTGTTCTTAACGTTTTATGGATGTACCATAAGTTAGCCAGTGGTTGGGAATTTTTACTTGGGTAAAGCCCCAAGTAATTTTAAAACTGGAATGACTTTTGAGCCTTATCTGAGGAATATGCTTTTTATTTCTCTAAAACTTATATTTTGTAGTGTGTTACAGTTTTTAAGCACTTTGCATTCTTTAAGTTGATCCCCACAAAACCTCTTTGGGAGTAGATAATTACTCTGTAGGTTTTACTAGGTTAGTAGAGAAAGGAAATATCTGTTCAGGATTTTGCTGACTGTGGTGCAAGATTCTTTAATAAAAGCTCCACCGTGCCCTTTTCATGTGCTCTACTACTGGCAAATAGAGGGTTTGCTTGAGAAACACAGACTGCTTTGTGGAGCTGATAAAAGTCTTCATTACTTCATTTATAACCATTTGTTAATTTACTTCCTTTCCTTTACTTACTTCCTTAAAACCAGTAGAGCATGTAGAAAAGGATCTCCACATAATGAAGCTTTGAGAAACAAAACAAATATAGAAAGAAGATATGCAAATATTCTTTTTATAGATTAATTTTTTAATCTTAAAAAATCCTAACTGAAATATATATAAGCAGAAAAAAGTGACCTGCTTAAGGAATTGAAAGTGTTCATTGAGTTGAATGTAACTCCTTAAGTGATTAAGTGGGTGGCTCTGAGAAAAATAGAGACTATTTTAACCTGGGATTTAGCATCTAATACAATTCTTTGTTAGAGGAAGTACAGTCTTAGCTATGTAATTTGACCTGTTTAGAATGCACAAATGAAATGGAAGGGATTTAAGTTTTATTTTTAAATTTTCATTTAATATGAAACAAGATTAGTACTAAAATAGTCCAAGCTGCCAACTCAACTACCTGTATGTTAGAGTATGCATTTATTATTGCAAGACCAGAGTGCAAATTTTCTACAAAATATTTTCAACCATTTTGGTGACTCCTGAGATATTTTTGCTATTGATTTTTTTCATATTTCTAAACTGGGCCCTTGGTTTCTTTCTCTTTTTATATTTATACTCATATAGTTATCCTGAAAGCTTAGCCTAGCATCATAGAATTTTAGAGACATTTGGACATTTAGAGATTACTAATTAACATTTGGTATGTTTGTGTATTAACCCGGCCCTTTATACTGAACAAATGAGAAAACTGAAGCCCAGAGAGGTGGTGGTGGCCTAGGTCAGCTACCTTGTCTAGAACCCCCGGCTACAGCTGCACAGTACTTACCAGTTCTTCCTCTTACAGCTCTGATTGACTGGCTCTGCTCTACTCTGGGGAGAAGTTTAATGTTGATCACATTCTCTTGCTCTTTCTCCTCCCCTTTTCTTTCTAATGTGGGCCAATTAATAGAAGACTACAAGGAGTCTGATAGTCACAAATCTTACATGGAGTCCGGCTCATTGTAGGCATGTAAGAGAGACTTGTTTGAAGTGAACCAAAATTGGGGAGGGAATGAGAGACTCGTGGGTAACAGGTGGGAAGCTGGCAGCTGAGCAGTGCTCACCCCATATTTGCTAGTTTATTCTCTGTCTTTCTCTTGCCAGGGCAAGGAGCTTGTGTTCGGATGGTGAAGGTGCCACATGCTGGTTAGTGGATGCCTCTAAACTACTCTCTTTCCCCCGTAGGTCCTTTCCCATAACCTGTGCACGGTGCTGAAGGTTCCACATGACCCTGTTGCCCTTGAAGAGCACTTCAGGGATGATGATGAGGGGCCTGTCTCCAATCAGGGCTACATGCCGTATTTAAACAAGTTCATTTTGGAAAAGGTATGATTCTGATTGTGTTACTGTGTTGTTTGGTTTGCACATTTCCACAGCCCCTAATAGGGAGTTCATTAAGGAGTTTAGATGTGAAGCATCATGAGATTAGATCAGAAGGGAAAGAAAGAATGAGAGACTGATGACAGTGCTTACTACTTCTCCCTCTCCTCTACCACCTTCTAAAACTTGGTTTGATATTTTTATAACTTGGCTTATTTTTTAAAATTAAGGACTGTATTTTATATTAATCTGTACCTGTCTTTACTCAGGGAGATTTTTTTCTTTTTAGATTCTGGTTCCACATGTACTAGCAATGACTATTAAAGCATGGGTATGATGAAGTAAAATGGGATGTTAATTATCTTTACTATATAGGTCTTATGAAGCAAAGTTTTCATCCTAGACTTTTCCAGGTACTGCTTGGGTGTTTCCTCTGGGGTATGGATGAGTAAAGATGCTGCAAAAACCTATGATGTGTTTGGAAGCCAAATATAACCTATTGGCATTTGCTGCCGGGTTCAGTTTCTCCCTTGGTTTGGATAATTTAAAATTGACATATTAAAGTGTTGAATTTAATGTCCTTTTAAAAAAAAATCTAAACTGACGGTACATTTAGTACATTTAGTGTCATCTTTCCATATCATGTATCTTTAGTTTAAATATGAAAGTAATCTAAGAATGTGCATATATGCATGTGAAGGGTTGGGAATTCTTTGCTTATTTATAACACCAAGCATGAAATTTTTGGTTTTATTTCAAAAATGCTTTTCATAAAGTGACTGTGATAATACTTTTAAATTAAAAATAAAGTACATTTAAAAAGTCTATTTTGTAATTACCTAAATACCATAACAATTAACATATTTTTCTATGAATTAAAAAAAATTTTATTGCTATTTATATGTATAAATTCTTTTTATAGTTAAGTATCTTTTTATAATAGCAAAGTACAGTAATTAAAATTCATAATAATTAAGTTGGTGGTTGGTCAACATTCTTTTTAAAAATCACATATTTTTCGGAAATTTTGTAGCAAAGATTGTCAAAATTACAGTGTGTTCATTTAGGTAGTATTCTTTGTACCTATACCTATTATTCCATATCAGCTTCACAATAAATTTTCTGCTTTTTATTTGCTTATGTATATATGTTATATATATATGTATATTTTTAAGTGTTTTCCCTGCAGAGATGATAACATTGCCTTGATCATGCTTTAAATTAGAAAAAATTGCAGAGAATGATACCGCACCATCAGCAAACTCTCAAAAGCCACATATTGTATGGTCCCATTTATGTGAAATGTCCAAAATAGGCAAATGGAATTACAAAGTAGAGTAGTAGTTGCCAGAGGCTGAGGGGAAGTGAGAATGGTGAGTGACTGTTGATGGGTTTGGGATTTCTTTTTGGGGTGCTGAAAATGTTCTAGAGGTAGATAGTGATGATGGTTGCAAAGCCTTGTGAATTTACTAAAACCCACTAGGGGTGAATTTTATGGTATGTGAATTATATCATGATAAAAGGATTTAATCAAATTATACAGAAGCTGATGTGTGAGATTTCAGAATTTCATAGTATGATGCTGTACTATCTTCTGGAGCTTTTAGGGGCTGCTGTTCTATTCATTGATCAGGTAGCTCATTTGTGTTCTATAGTTGTATTATAAGTAAATATGTCTTTATTTTGTTTGTGAAGAAATTCTTTTTATTTAGAAAAATTTTCCCCAGCTTTGTTGAGATATTATTGACGCCTAACCTATGTAAGTTTAAGGTATACAACGTGATGATTATAATGTGTATACTGCGAAATGATTACCACAATAAGGTTAGTTGTGTTAACATCACCTCCCATAATTACCTTTTTTTTCTTTCGTGGTGGTAACTTTGGAGACCTACTCTCTTAACAACTTTCAAGTGTATAATGCAGTATTGTTAATTATTGTCACAATGCCATGCTCTAGACCCCCATATTGATCTTAAAGCTGGAAATTTGTACCCTTTGACCAACATCTCCCCATTTTCCCTCCCTCAGCCCCACCCTAGCCTCTGACCATTCTACTCTCTTATTTCTCTGGGTTCATTCTTCACTATCCTACATATAAGTGAGAACATAACAGTATTTGTCTTTCTCTGTTTTAAAGAAGTTCTCTTAGCCATGAATAGTTACAGCAGCTTCAGAATCCTTGAATTTACCATTTGATATTTCTGCGTTAATAAATAAAAGTCGAGAGGTTTTGAATACAACCATTTACACTCCATTAATAACCCCTGAGACAACTGGTTAGGATACGATGCATGCCCAGATCCCAAAGAAGGGGTCAAAATTAGGTATATCTCCCCTTTTCCCTTCCAACACCTGTTTTAATCCAGTTTAAGCCCTGTGACCTGGAAACAAGGCAGTCAGTTTGCATTGGACCATCAAACCCAAAGGACTCCTTTTCTCTGTGCCTCTAAGACAAAGCCTAGTTCCCTAATTTTTCCCTCTAAAGTGTGTGTTAGCACTCGGGCATCGTGGACTTTAAATCAATAAAAACAAAAATTTGTTGTCTTTGCTACTTTTAAAATATAAAAATATGTTTAAAACAGACACTATGACCTCATCGCATTTTTACTTTTTAAAAAATTTAAAATAAAAAACAAAAACAATTTGTCCAGTAAATATGTCTTATATTCAGCAAATATTTGATGACCTCCTATGGACATGTGTTTAATCTTAAAAATTAAAGACAGTAAGCAGAATTATGTCTGTTATTAAAATATATAGAGCATGCTGAGAAATTCTGAGAAATCTAGAAATTGCTTTGTTTTCCAGTGCAAGAATTTGTGTGGGCTGGGCTAGTGTGGATAGACAAACACGTTTTAATATCTTGAAGGTGCTGTACCCTAATGCTGCATTTTGTTCTCCTGGATGTAACTTTCTTTAAACATCTTGAATTTTAAAGTTTTAAAATGTTCTTTGTTTTTGTATTTTGATATTCAAAAGTTTTGTAGCTGGGGGAGAAAATAGAGTGGTATTTTAAAAGTCCGAAATTAGCCACTAAATTTAGAGAAAAACTTATTCACGGAGTGAGTGAGGATGTGATGAAACAGTGAGCCCTTGTTTATTATTGCTTAGCCACCTGGAGTGGAATTTTGCCAGTCCTTCAATCCAAATAAAGCAGCCAAGATTTCCGTGGTGTGGGTTTAAATTGAGCAAAGATTAGTGACTTGTTTTGAAAGTTGGTTAAAAAAATGCCAATAGCGACTGAAGAATGTTAGCATAAAACTTAAAGATTGTCATCAGTTATGCAAAGAAAACAAAAAAACATGAAATAATGATGAGACATTTGCATGATGTGGTTTTATATACTGTCTGATTTGATCCTCATGTTTATTTTGCAATGTGTAACTGGAATTCTTATGCTAACTCAGGAGGAAACAGTGTAAGGTTGCCTAGCTAATAAGGAGTAGATTTTGAACCTAAGCTGTTTATCTTCTAGCCCAGTGTTTTTTTAATTGTGTGTACTATTGAGGGATTAATTACTCCCTTCCAAAATTACTATGTTTTTCCAGTTAGTGCGTGTGTAGGGGCAGGGGTGGCATGGTGAGGGAAGGGATGGAGTGGCTTAAAAGCCATTCTGACCATCTCAGACTATCTCAGCCTCTGTCTAGTTGCCTTAGCTTCTTTCTCAAGTGTTTTAAGGTGATTCTTTTCTCTTAATTAGTATCTAGTGTTCCTTAATGTTCATTTTGGTCATTTTCCCCCCAGGTTGTTTGAGAGGTTTTCTGCCTTTGCCTAGAAGAGTTGGGATTGGGACCAAGAGATAAATTATAATGAAACTTGCTTTGTAAAAATAATTTTTTTCCATTTGGTTTCTATATTTGCTTCTTCAGAGAGAATCATTCCTGTTGATCTTCACACTGATAGAATTTATTTTCAGCTTTCCTGAGACTTCAGATGATTAATTTGCCTATTGTTCTTGTATCAAATATTTTGCCTCTGCTGAGTGTTAACTTTTTTTTTTTGCTTGTTTGTTAAATTCCTTCTTAGTAAAGAATGGAATTCTACAAACATTTAGCAAGAATATTTTGTGAGCCTTTTCCACTTCTTTTGGGGAAAGAGACATTATGCCTGGATTATCTGATGGTGAATAATTGAAGAAAGTGGTGGTATATTGTTACCTTTTTACTATTGAGCCCCAGTAGACTACATTGAAAACTAGTTTTGCTTCAACATGTTTATGAAGCAGTATAAATCTTTCATGAGATTTAATGCCTGTTAGGCTTTTTGGTCCAAATCATTGTCAGTTTTCCCCCTAATTCTGTATGTTAAAAGTTGGTCTGGGCTATATGATTAAAACCAAGTCTTAATTGGGGAATCTACTGCTTTCTAACATAATCCTTCTGTTTGGTTCTCTTTTGGGGGTGGAGGGAAACATATATACACACACACAAACAAAAAACACACAAAAAGAAACATTTTTATTCAATATAATGTTCCTTCTCTAGAGTCTAGCAGTCTCTACCTTCT
Organism: Camelus ferus; assembly: GCF_009834535.1. Classification (NCBI taxonomy): domain Eukaryota; kingdom Metazoa; phylum Chordata; class Mammalia; order Artiodactyla; family Camelidae; genus Camelus; species Camelus ferus. Next base: position 52,577,017 of record NC_045705.1, on the reverse strand, counting down.
TTTTTCTTCAGCTGGACATGATACTTTCTTATCAGATGCTTACTGTTCCTGTGTTAGTTATAGTTCTTCCATAAAGTGAGTTTTTAGATTTCTGGTAGTGGAATGAATATGCCTTCAGCACTCAAAATGTCAGCAAATGTATGCCTAACAACTATTATTTAATAGGAAGAGGTTAACAAAAAATAATTTAAAAAAATAGAAAGTGAGTCTGCTCTTAAATCCCCAAAACCATGCTTTTGTACGGTTCATTCTTACTGTCCTTTAGCTTATGTTATTTTTTCTTTCATTGTTGCCTGAAAGTTACATAGTTTTAATTTAGCACAATGGCCAAGTTGGACTCTACATTTTTATCATGTTTGTGAGTTACACAAGATTGAAGACTTCTGAGTGATTAAAGAGGTTTCATACTAAAAAAGATAAAAAATAAAAAAATAAAGAGGTTTCATACTGAGAGCTATGGATGACTTAAGTCACTGAAGCCTTTGGCCAGCAGTGATGTAGTTTAAAGAAATAATTTTTAAAAAATAACAGCTTTATTGAAATATGATTCAATTGCCATACAATTTAAGTATTTAAAGTGTACAATTTGGTCATTTTCAGTGTAGTCACTTTTTTTGTGCAGCTGTCACTACAGTTGATTTTAGAATATTTTCATTACCCTCCCTCAAAAAACATACCCATGAGCACTTACTCTTTTTTCGCCTCCAAGCCCTAGACAACTACTGATCTACTTTCTCTCTCTCTGGCTTTACATATTCTGGACTCATATAATATGACTGGAATCATATAGTATGTGTCCTTTGTGTCTGTCTTCTTTCACATAGCATCATTTTTTCAAGGTTCATCTGTGTTATAGCACACAACAGTACTTCAGTTCTTTTTTATGGCTAAATAGTATTCCATTATGGATATACCACACTTTGTTTGTGCATTAGTTAGGTGATGGACATTTGAGTTTCTTCCACTTTTTGGTTATTATGAATTCACTGCTGTGTGCATTCATGTTCAAGTTTTTGTGTGGTTGTGTATTTTCAGTTCTTTTGGGTATATACTTAGGAATAGGATTGTTGGGTCATGTGGCAACTCTGTGTTTAACCTTTTGAGGGATTGCCAAACTGGTTTCCAAAGCAACTGTGCATTTTACTTTTCTACCAGCAGTGTATGAGGGTTCTAATTTCTTTATATCCTCACCATCACTTGTTTTATTTTTTTGATTATAGCCGTTTCATGGGTGTAAAGTATATGTATCTTACTGTGTTTTGACTTGCCTCTCCCTGATAATTAATACAAAATACTATTTTTAAAGTTTCTTTTTTTATTGTAAAGGTAACATAGGATATTGTTGAAATTAAGGAAAAAAAGAAACTTATTAAGAAATTATGTATCACCTGTAACTTTACCATCTAGACACAGTAAGTCAACATTTTGATATGTTTGCTTTGAGTCTTTATTTTCTAAAATACATTTGTATGTATTATTTTTCAAGTTGGGATCGTACTGAATGCTTAACATTAATATTGCCTTTCCTATGTCATTAAATTCTTTTTTGAAAACTTGAGTATAAAGATAAAAGTGCTAACATTTATTTAGCATCTGCTGTGAATCAGGTACTATACTAAATGGTTTTTTTTTTTTTTTGAAGTATGCTAAATGTTTTAAATAAGTGTTCTAATTAAGTCCTTATGTCAACTCTGTGAGTTAGGTACCATCATTACCACCATTTTAAAGATGAAGAGACTGGGCCTTGGGTTAAATTGCTTGCCTAAGGTCACCCAGCTGCTAAGTGGCTGTATAATAGTTTTGTACCGTGACTTTATAACCATTCCTGTTTTGGTCGACTTTTATTTTATTTTAATTTTTTTCTGCTCTTATGAAATAATGATTATCCTAGGTAAATCTTTATCTTACTCTGATTTTCTTGTTAGGATAGATTATTTGAAGTGTAATTATTATTTTTTTAACATTTTTTATTGATTTATAATAATTTTTGAAGTGTAATTATTAATCAAAGAGTATGAATGGTTTCTGAGAAAGAAGATTGTACAGTCATTTTCTAAAGCATCAAATTAGCCAATTTCTCCATCTTCTGAGAACTGTCTCTGTGCCATAAGAACTTTAGCCTTGAACTGGTTTGTGTGAAAATTATAGTTTAGAGAATATGTGAGTTTACTTTTATAAATGCTTTTAGTACTTTGAGTCAGCATTGAGGTACTGTCTTATTCTTTATATGTGTGAATTTTGGTGTAAAGCAATTGTATGTTAAAAGTAAGAACAACTCTACACATTTCTTTCTAAGAAATTATCTTCCATTTGGACATCTTGAACCCACTAGCAGCCGTTATTATTAGATGTGAAACTATCAATTTAATATGTGTGATATAAACTGGGATTTTGGAGCACAGTTTGTAATTGTAGATGTGATGGAGTATGGAGTACATTTCTAGACCTTTTATAATTAGAACAAATCTAGAGACCATTTCAATTTACAGATTTATTTTTAATTGAGCTAGCATTAAATATTGAATCCATACCCTTCAGTGGCTTACTGTTGTTTCTAGGTAAGTCTAACACCCTTTTCATGACACTCAAGGCCATGTTCTATTTGGCCTCTGCAACCTCTCCAGCCTCCTCTTCCTCCTCTACCCTTCTTGTTCACTTCAGTGCAACCACCTTGGTCTTCCTCAGATTACCAAGGCTCTTCCTCCCACAGAGCCTTCAAACATGCTGCTTCCTCTGTTGTAAGGTTTCCTCCACCCATAACATGCAGCTAATTCCTGTTCATCCTTTAGGTCTTGGCTTTATTGTCACTTCCTCAGGGATGTTTCTCCAGGTAGCACCCCACCCACTCCAGGGTTAACCAGCCTTCCTGTAATGTTCGCTTACAGCATCTTGTGCTTTTCCTTCTTACCACAGTTTTCATCATGTAGGTGGTAGTTGGTTGTGTTATTGCTGTATAGTTTGATACCTTATTACCTTCTTGGAGTATAAGTTCTGTGATGGCGAGGACAGGTTCACAGATGTCCAACTCTGTTGATTGTTTTTTTGTGTGTGTGCAGAAGTTTTTAAGTTTGATATAGTTTTGTTTGTCTGTTTTTGCTTTTGTTGCCTGTGGTTTTAGTATTATTTCCTAGGAATCATTGCCCATTCCAGTGTCATGAAGCTTTCCCCTATATTTTCTTCTAGGAGTTTTATACGTTCAAGTCTTACATTTAGATGTTTTCTCCACTTTTACTTAATTTTTGGTGTATGTTGTAAGTAAGGGTCCATCTTCATTCTATTGCATGTGGATATTCAGTTTTCCCAATATCATTTGTTGAAGATATTCTCCTTTCCTCATTGTGTGGTCTTGGCATTAAAGATCATTTGATGAAATATGTGAAGGTTTATTTCTGGGCTCTCTATTCTGTTTTACTGGTCTATATATCTGTCGTTATGCCAGTACTATACTGTTTTTGATTACTGTAGCTTTGTAATAGGTTTTGAAATCAGGAAGTGTAAGGCTTCCAGCTTTGTTCTTCCCAAGATTGTTTTGACTACTCATTGACCTTTGAGATTCCATAACGAACTTTAAGATGATGTTTTTTGTTTCTGCAACAACAGCAAAAAAAGCCATTGGGATTTTCACAGGGATTGCATTGAATCTGTAAATTGCCTTGGGTAGTATGGACATTTTAATAATTTTAAGTCTTCCAGCCCATGAACATAGGATGTCTTTCAATTTATTTGTGTCATCCTTAATTTCTTTCAGTAATGTTTTATAGTTTTCAATGTCTAAGTCGTTTGCCTCCATGGTTAAGGTTATTCCTGAGTATTTTATTCTTTTTGATGTTACTGCAAATGGAATTGTTTTCTTTATTTTCTTTTCAGATTGTAATTGTTAGTGTGTAGAAGCACAACTGATTTTTGAGTATTGATTTTATATTCTGTAACTTTGCTGATTTGTGTATCAATTCTAACAGGTTTTTTGTTTTTATTTTCGTGGAATCTCTAGAGTTTTCTACTTGAGAAAGAGTGTTTTATCTTCAAACAGATCATTTTACTTCTTTCTTTTCAATTTAAATCTTTTTATTTATTTTTCTTGCCTACATGCTCTGGCTGGGACTTTGAGAACTGTGTTGAATATAAGTGTCTAGAGCGGGCATCCTTGCCTTGTTCCTCATCTTAGAGGAAAAGCTTTCAGTTTTTCGTCATTGAGAATGATGTTAGCTGTGAGCTTTTCATATATGATCTGATTTTGTACTTTTTAAATGCCATCATTTAATACATTTTTACCTTTAAGCATGATTAAACTGAAGAATTAGTAGATTAGATTGTAGAGAAGGAACGAGCTAAACAAACAACTTATTAAAATTAAGTATGACACAGTGAACTTGAATAAAAAAGCCACTACTTATTTCCTGGGAAGACGAATTTCTCTCTTTAGCATTTGGCACTGCAGTAGTTCCCCCTTATCTGCAGTTTCCTCATTTTCAGTTACCTGTGGTCAACTGTGGTCTGAAAATATTAAATCAAAAATTCCAGAAATAAAGAATTCATAAGTTTTAAATTGTGTGAGTAGTATGTTCTGAGTAGTATGATGAAATCTCACACCTTCCTGCTCCATCCTGGAGGATGTGAATCTTCCCTTTGTCCAGTGTTTCACACCCATTAGTCACTTTATAGCTGTCTGGGTTATCAGATCGACTGTTGTGGTATTGCAGTGTTAGTGTGCAAGTAACTCTTATTTTACTTAAAAATGGCCCCAGATCACAAGAATAGTGATGCTGGCAATTCGAATAGGCTAAAGAGAAGCCATGAAGTGCTTCCTTAAAGTGAAAAGTTGAAAATTCTCAATAAGGAAAGAAAAAAATCATATGCTGAGGTTGCTAAGATCTATTGATAAGAATGAATCTTCTATCTGTGAAATTGTGAAGAAGGAACAAGAAATTTTGCTTGTTTTTGCTGTTGTACCTCAAACTGCAAAGTTATGGTCACAGTGCATGAGTACCTAAAGATGGAAGAGGCATTACGTTTGTACAATAAGATGTTTTGAGAGGCCACATTCACCTCCCTTTTATTACAGTCTATTGTTTACAGTTGTTCTATTTTATTATTAATTATTGTTGTTAATCTCTTACTGTGCCTAATTTATAGATTAAACTTTATCATAGATATGTATGCTTGGCAAAAACACGTATATGTAGGTTTCAGTACTACCTGCGGTTTTAGGCGTTCACTGGGGGATCTTGGAACGTATCCCCATGGATGACGGGGGTACTCCTGGATTGATCAGACCTTCCTCTTACTGTTTCCTTGCTCAGTTTTCATGTCTTCGTGGTTCTTCTACCACTCTGACTGTTCCTTCAGTCATCGTAATTCCTCTTCCTCCTCTCGTTTTGTAAATGTGTGAATCCCTTGGGGTTCTGTTTGGAGAAAACAGAATCTCTTTTCTCACTTTGTGTTTTCTTTCAATGATCTCATTGACCATCATGGCTTCTGTCATTATCAGCATGCTGTTGGTTCACAAACCTGCCTCTCCTCTTAGGTTACAGTTCCTTCTTTGATTCTCTTTGGACATCTACATCTAAATGTCTTACTGGAACTTGAAGATTCCCATAATTAAACATAATTATCTTTCTTTCTACCCTTCTTTTGTCCTCTTCATCCTCTCTCTCTTCCCAAATGTGGTTGGTGTGCTGCTCCTGCCATGCCTTTGTTCATGTCATTTCCTTTCCTGTCCTTGGGAATACCTTTCCTTGTACTCTTCAGTATACTTCAAGGTCAGCCTCAAATATCATCTTTTCTGCAAAGTTCTAACCTCGGGTGCAGATGACCCGCTTATTCTTTGCTCTAAAATTGGGGGTTTTGTACAGGCTGTTTCTTAAAATTATAAAGCTCTTCATGATTTTTGTCTGTGTTTGCTTTTCTAGCCATATATCTAGCCACTCCCCCTCAGGAAATCTCTAATTCACCACATAATCCACATAGAATCACTTCTTGTTCCTCAGGACAGGGCTGTATGCTTTCATGCACATGTCATTTCCCCTGGGTGGCATATCTTCCACTTAGTGCTTTTTAGGGGTGTGAGTGGATAGAGTTGATGGTGGTGATCTTTGAAACTAGTCCTGTAGAGATGACTTCCATCACATAGGTAGTTGTCCTCCATGTAAGTTCTACAGGCAGTTTGGCATAGTGGAAAGAGACAGAATTTGAGCTGTGATTTAAAGCCTGGTTTTGATATTTACTAGCTATGTAAACTTTGGTACTCAGTGTTTCTGAACCTCTATTTCCTGATCTGTAAAATAGGGACAGTATTTAACCTTATGGGGCAATACAAAGTTTAAATGAGAAACTCACATAAAATGCCAAGCATATGCTAAGTCCCCAATAAATGTTGTTAAAGGAAAAAAGAAATGAAAAGAAAAGGAAAAAGAAGCAGCAGCTGTTACTTTCTCTTCGCAAGATCATTTGTGTACGATGGGGACTTGGCAAAAGGTGTCAGATTGAGACAGGGTGCAGAAGGCAGAGCACAAAGGATATCTTCCTACTCCTGGGGAACTGGTTTGCCCACCACAAGTTCTAGCTAGAGAATAAGAGAAATTTCCTCCTGCAGTCAACTAGTGATGTCTTCCTTATGCTCACACAGTACTTTGTTCATCTCTTTTAAAAAAGAAATGCTTTTCTCATATTGTCTGTCCTGTCACCCCCTCTGCCTCCTCCTGTACATTTTCCATATTGTCCCCAATATGGTGTTTAATTGCAGGTTGTATATGTTGCTCCCTTCCACTCTTTCAGTACAGATAAATCCTGACTCCTTAACAAGAATTATAAGGCTCTTCATGATCTGGTCTTCACCTCCCTCTCTAGCCTAGTTTTTCACTGTGCCCTGTGCAGTGGGCATTTGTTATTGTTTGTCTGTCCATTATCTGAACTCCTTTCATATATTTGGGAAATTCCACAGCATCATGGTGGAAGACAGGACCTGCCTTACATCTTAGATATCGAGAAGTTTAGATACTCATTTCCCCTGCTCCCTGGCAGCTAGGGCATAGGAATGTGACCCAGTCCCAGCCAGTGAGACTTTGAATCTGCAGAGAGTGACACAGAGGATCAAGTAAAGGGTCAGTGGCAACAGTGATGGCCTCATGTTATACTGGCAGTGATGTCTCCACCTGCTATTCCTACGAGTAGTTTCAACTGTGGTTCTGTCTAGCCTTGATTGGTAACGACTTAGAGCCTAGATTTTTCCCTTGTTTTGGATCTTTGAGGTTATCCATTGCTTTTCCAATAAACTTATTTGTTTAAAGGAACTCAAGATAGTGTCTATTATTTGCATTTATAAAGAGCCTTGACTCATACCACCCTCTGGTATAATCTTCCTGCGGTCCTTCTAGATTGACCATGGTCGTCTCTGCCTCTGGGCTTTCTCACGTTGTGTTCTACCTGGAAAGTTCTTTACCCCATTCTCAAACTGAGTCTTGATGGTCCTTCAGCGACTCAGCTCTGTTGTGTCACTTTTTCTGTAAATCTTAATTCTTAAGATTGGGTTGGCTTCTCAGTTCCCACAGAAACCTCTGCTTACCTCTGTTATAATACTTAGCACACTCTGTTGTAATTGCCTTGGCATTCCTTGGAGATATGGGCTAGTAATATCTTTGCATTGTCCCTGGCAGATAATAATTACTATCTAAATTTTATCTGTTGAATGAATGAAAAACTATTGGATTATACACTGTGTTATATTAAAATTTGTCTATTTGCATATCTGTTTTTCCTAATAAACTGTGAATATTTTAAGAGCAGGGACCAAGTTCTTCATGTTATATCCTTAATTCGTAGCACGATATTTGGCTCATAGTAGACGCTGAGGGAAAGTTGAATGCATGATTGAATGACTAAGTGGCAGGGCTGTCTTTTTAGAATTTCAATGAAACAGTTTTTCCCAAAGGAAAATATCTTCTTTGATCATATAGGTAAAGGTGAGCTATCTGCACATGGCTCACATTGAGCAATTGACATTCTCAACTCCTTTGTGTCAGGATTGGTAGTCTAGTTAGAAGATAATGTGTACACATGAAAGAATAACTATTTGACAAGCCAAATTTTTTATGTGCCAAGTGAGTGATATACAGATATTGCTTCAGTGTCAGGCTAAATATAACATTCTTAACTGAGCCTTCGAAAGTATGGTACCTCAGCAACTACCTAGGAAATGGTTGTTAGTTAATTGGACTTGTTAAAATGGAAGTGTGTAGTAGGCTTTGTCTTTCTGTTTTATTTGGTTTATATACTGCTTATTCTGGACTGGTTCATTGGAACTTTTCCTCATTCCTTTTTAGGTCCAAGACAACTTTGACAAGATTGAATTCAATAGGATGTGTTGGACCCTCTGTGTCAAAAAAAACCTCACAAAGAGTCCCCTGCTCATTACAGAAGAAGATGCATTTAAAGTATGGGTTATCTTCAACTTTTTATCTGAGGACAAGTATCCATTAATTATTGTGCCAGAAGAGGTAAGGTGTGGCTCTTGGAAGTTTTTACATGGCCGTCTTAGCATTTAATAAATCCGACTTGGAAGTATTTGTGTTAGTTTGGTGTAACTATGGAAGGAGATCCTATACTAGTGTTTTTGGATCAGAGGCAAAAAAGCTTGAATCCAAAAAAGTCCAAAATTTAGTCATTTGGAGTCGTGCAATACCCTTGCAGACAGTGTGGGACTCTTCCTCTGTAAAGTGCTACACTTATAGATGAATCCATCCTCATGTTTAAAGAGTCTTTATTCAGTACAAGTCACAACATAATTTTCTTTCTAGTTATGTATTGTCAAAACCCTAAGAACTGGCCAAGTGATGCTATATGGGAAACACATAGGATCCAGAATGTGGTTCCCAAGGCTGATTTATGTGAGAAAATACTCTTCTTGTTTCAAAGTCAAGGATGGAAACTTTTTAAACTATACTTTCCAAAGTAAATGTAAAAGACATTTGCTTGTTTTGTTCTGGGTTATTTTCCCTGAACTTCCAAAGTGGGGGAAAAAATACAAGAGTAAGGTTTCTGTGCTATCTACTGCCCTAAAAAATGATGCAAGTAATACATGCTTATTACAGTAGCAAATTTAGAAAAGACTAAGAATATGCAGATTAATCAGCTGTGGTCCTCCCCTTAAAAAAAAATCGTCTGTAATCTTCTAACCTTGGACAATTTATTTAACCTCTTGAGTTTTAATTTCCTCATGTATAAAATAGGGCTCATAACAGTGTTTAAGAGTTGGGAGGTGCTGCATTTAAAGGACTGAGTAAGTGAAATAAGTCAGAGAAAGGTGAATACTGTATGATTTCACTCATATATATAAACAAACAAAATAATTGAACAAACCAAACAAAAATAAACATGTAGATACAGAGAACAGAGCAGTGGTTATCAGAAGGGAAGTGGGGGTGGGGCACGTGAAATAGGTAAAGAGGGTCAAATGTAAGGGGAAGGATGGAAACTAAACTTTTGGTGGTAAGTACACTGTAGTGTATACAGAGATAGAAATACAGTGTTGAATACATGAAACTTATTTAGTGTTATAAACCAATGTGTTACCTCAATCAAAAATAAATCTAAAATTAAAAAAATAATAGTTAAATAAAATTGTGACTAGGGTAAAAAATAAAGGCCCTAGCTCAGTGCCTGGCATAGAGTATGTACTCAGTAAATACTGTAGTACGTACGTATTCTACTGTAAAATCTAATGTAGACTAGTATTATTGCATACATTTTTGCACACTAGTCTGCTTATTTCCGTAGGATAAATTTCCAGCAATGGAATTCTGAGTCCTAGGAAACGTACACTTTCAAGGTATTAGATGAACGGGGCAGAATCGCCCTTCAGAAAGCCTGTACCAATTTATACACCTACCAGTAGTGACTGAGGGTGCCCGTTATTACCCATGCTGCCAACATGGAGTCTGGTTTGTGATTTATTTCTATGATTCACCTTCATGTTAGGAAAATCTGTTTAAATGTTCACATTGCAGTCTTTTATTTCAAATCAGCAAGCGTTTTTCAATTCCCAACAATAAACCAGGCAACAAGAGGAATACAAAGTGAAAAAGATGACTTCCTGCCTTCAAGGAATTTGCAGTCAGCTCAAGGGGGAAAAAATATCAAGTGTAATTCAAAATGAAATAGACTACCTGTTATAAGAGCGATGCAAATGCCATGCAAATGCAGAAAAGGGAAAGATTTATTCCAGCTTGCAGGAAGTCAGGGATTGGGAAGGCTTTTTAAGAGAGGCAATATAATGAATGTAGTGGTTAAAAGCAAGGTCTTAAACTTTTCCAGGAAAGGACCAGACAGTAAATACTGGAGGTTTTGTGGGCTTTCTGGGCCGTATTCTGTCTGTTACTGCTACTCAACTCTGCTGTTCATAGTGTGAAAGCAGCCGCAGACTCTACGTTGCTGTACTTTAATAAAACTTTTATTTATGGATATTGAAATTTGAATTTCATATAATTTTCAAGGACCATATAGTATTATTGTTTTAATTCCCACCCCGCCTCCCCAACCACTTAAAAAATGTAAAAACTGTGCTTAGAACATGGGTGTGTGAAAACAGGCTTAGAGCCAGGTTTGGCTGTTAGGGTAGATATGACTCGTGGATTATGATTCGGTGTTACCTGGTTAAGAGCAGCGGTCTGGAGTCAGATTTCTTGGATTTGAATTCTGGCTCCATCACTGTGGACTAGTTGTGTGACCTTGGGCAATTTGCTGAATTAGTTTTTGCTGCAGTTTCCTCAACTGTAAAATAAAGCTAATGCTAGTATCTACCTCCTACTGTTTTTTGCAAAGATCAGATGAGAAGAATGCCTGGCCCTTAGAAAGTATACATTAAGTATTAGCTATTATGTTTATGGGGAAAGTGGAACTTACACTGGGCCTTAAGAGATGGGAAGAATTTTGACTAGTGGAGAAGGCAGAGGAGAAGAGTTCTGGATGGAAGGAGCAGTGGGCAAGGTTATGTGAAGCAGGAAGACAAAGGGCATGTCTGAGATCTGTTTGAGGTATCCAGCTTGACTGAGTTGCCAGTCTTGCAAACAACCAGACTGGCTGACATAAGCCAAAAAGAATTTTTAAAAAGGATGTGAGGTAGCTTCCATAATGGCTATAAGGCTGAAAACCAGGTATGGAGGCTCTGCAGTCTGAAACTGTGCTGGTCACTCAGGTGAGGGACTGCGGGGAAGGTGGGTATTGCACTTGTACCGTGGAACACCCGTGGCCCTGCACGTGGGGTGCTGCCCAAGAACTCAGATCTTCCCGCAACTGTTCTTGCTGCCACAGAGGTTTCTGGGCCCACTTCCCAGTGTACAGGCAGTGCATGATGCATCTCATTGTTATGGCCTAGGTCAGGTACTGTGAGCTAGCTACAGAGCAGGCCTGGAAAGAGTCTGTTTGCATTTTTAGCTTCTGCATTGAGAATTCCCCAGACATAAGAAAGGGGTTCATTGCTGAGCAGACAAGAAGGATGATACATGTCCTTTCTAACTAGAGTGTGCTGGCCGTGGGGAGATAGTAGACAAGTCTAGGCAACTTCAGGTCTGGGAGATAATATAGTGTAGTTGTTTAAAGCATGGTCTTTGAAATCAGACAGCCTGGTTTAAATCCAGACTCAACTACTTTTTAGCTGGGTGACCTTGAACAGATTAATCTGTTTGGGTTCCCCGACCTGTAAAATGGGAATAACTACTTTCTTCTTTGGACTCTTATGAGGACTGAAATAGTTGATGTATGTCAAACATTTACCACAGTAAGTGCTCACTCAGTCGAGGCTGGGGGGAGGTATGTATGAATGAATGGCAGGGTGATGAACAAATTAGGGATATAATGTATGACAATGGGCTTGGTACATTTGGCATTTTGAGAGGAACATTCTTGTGGATCTGTCCTGTTTCAATTGGAAGAGCACGTTTAGAGCTTGTAAGAGGCTAGCCTGGAGCTAGAGACAGGGAAGCCAAGGGAGTAGGTTAGATCAGGGAGGAAGAAACGGTCGTGGGAGAAGTGAGGGCCAAGGACAGAACCTCCAGGCCCCTTTCTGTAGCAGGGGAGGAAGTCGACTTGGTAAAGGAAGCTGAATTGGATAGTCTGAGAGGCAGGAGGAGAACTGGGAGAGTGTTGAGTCACAGGCGGCAAAGACAGGAGAAGTTCTAAGCAGCAGAAAGGTAGTTACTGGCATTAGATGCTACTGAAAAATTGGAGGGTGATAAGTGAGAAGTTCCCCTTGGATTTAACAATTGGATGGTCATTGGTAATCAAGGAAAAGGCAGTTTCGCTGTAGTGGTGGGAACAGTTTCTTAGTGCTTAGTAACAATTATGATGTAATGGTGCACATGTGTTAAATGGGCAGTAAAAACTAAAACATGCTATGGAATTTTTGTCCACAAAAATTGTCTAGTTTAATACAGAGACATAGAGAAGGGAATGGGATATAGATAGGTGTAGAAAACAATACACTGATGGTATTTTTAAAAACCTATCTGCTGCTTGTAAGAATTATGCTGATTAAATCTCTAGTATCATCTTTTAAGATGTTTTGTAGTGACACTTAACGTGTTCTAAATTTATTTGTATTTTCTGTGGAACTAGAGATGGGATGGGTCTCTTACCCATGATCTTTTGGTTCTCTCCATCACTAAAATATTCATGATGGACTTGAAAGTGACCTTGTCCCGATTTAAGAATTAGAAATTAGTAGGGAGACTTACCTTATTCCTCAAAGCAGCTCTTCCTTGATGTGGAGGACTTGTCTTTGGCTTTAAACCATCACTGAGTCCCAGGCTGTGGAGGGAGCCAGTCAACACCAGCTTCCTGACTGCTCTGCCTAAGACGCTCAAAAGATTTCTGCTCTAGGGGGCTCGAAAAAAAAGTACATGAGCCTTGATGTGGGCCGTGACTTTATTTTTCTGCATCCAGAGCCTGTCCAAGACTCCACAGCTTGCTTGCCTTCATCTTTGCTGGCTCACAGGAATGTCTTGGTCCTCTTTCTAGACAAATTAATCTCGTTTGAGAAGGGAACAGCCTTGTTTTGTCTTGTTAGGGTAGCCAGGCAGCATACCTTGTCATGTCATTGTTTGGACTTACTCTGTTGTTTTGATGTCCTAAACTCGCTCAGCATTTCTTCTGGCTAGAAGTAGAATTAGAATTAGTTTTACAGATGATTCCTCCAGGAGTACTTGTGTGGGGAAAGAAGGGGTCATTAAAACAGATTCATGTGGAATTGCTTTGTCTGGCTGCTGAACCAGCCTCCTATGCTTTAAAATATGACCTTGTATTTATTGAGCTCTTAGCACATCTCCTGGCTTTTGTTCAAGCCCTGCAAATTAAGGTTGCACATTTTATGAAAAACACTAGGGTCATAATATTTCCTAGGGCATCCATTTTCTGTTAGGTTTTGCTTCCTTCCTAAATTCTTCAATAGCATTTAAAATAAATTTTGAACTAGTTTTGGACTTACAGATTTTAGTAAAATTTAGTATTAAAACAGATACATTTAAAAAAATTTTTGAAGCATAATGTTTTAATTTGTCATGAATGTATATATGAGTCCGATTTGTAATATTTCCAACAGTTTTTAAGCTTTATAAACTTAAGGTAATTTTTATGTTTCCAATAAATCATCTACTATAGTGATCATTTTCCTTTGATTAAGTCTAGAATGTTTTTAGGTAAGATTTTATTCTCCAGCTTTAATTAATACTATATAAGATATAAGTAACAGTGGTAGTTTTGTGAATAACATAAATGGCATAAGTAAGTTTGCTTTTGACTCAGTTTCCCATCACCCAGAAGGTAGTGTCAAGAATACTGAATAAATATTTAAGCAACTTACCACACGAAGGTCAGGAAATGGTATTTCCCCATTTGAGATGGTTTAGTAATTTTTGTCAAATGATATTCCTGGAAATGTGTCTGTAAATTACAGTTTTTACATTAGTATTCATTTCCCACAGAGCCAAGAACAAAACAGGATGTGTCTGTTGCTTATTTGGAAGAATTGCCTTCATTCAATTAAATATCAAACCTGAAAAAGTTTTAAGAGAACCTCAGTGAAATAAAATCTGAATTGTTGTTAAGTCAGTAAAGGCCCTATTTAAGCATTACAGGGAAAGAACTTTTAACAAAATAAATTTTAGAACCAGAGGCCTCAAAAATCACATGCAGCTTGAAAGTTTATTCTTTGTTATTTTTGGTGCAACTTGCCCTGGAAGGAGGAAGTAAGCTGCTTCCTGAAACTGAATAAGCTCTTAGAATTGATGCAGCCACTCAGACTAACACAGCAGCACGTGATGTATTATTTAGTGTAACTGAATAGTTGAGAATGGGAATGTTTGTCTCTCCTTGGCCCAGTATAATGAATTAAGAGGTCTTTAAGTTATTTGGTTATGATAAGTATATGATTGTGCTAAAAGTCAACAGGAAATGAATCTAGATTAGTTGCCTGGCACAGTCACCGGGAATGCTGAGCAGATGCTGATGACCAGCTCCGAAGTGTTGGGGAGGGAACCTTCAGAAAGGTTCAAGATGAACCAGGAAGCTGCCTCTAGAGCTGAGTTTGCTGCTAACAGGAAGCACTGTAATAGACCATCCAGTATACAAGAAGAATGGCAGCTCCGAGCGTGGGGGGCGTGGGTTCATTCGCCGTGGTAGGTGAGGAAGAGCCAAGGCTATCCCTGACTCGCAGTGTGGATGGTCAGTCTGATGCACCATCTTCTCACGCCCGCTTTTTGTCATCCTGTCCATACATGTGGCCACACTGATGGCCTGTACAACCTTTATCCCGAGTTGTGATCAGGCAGCATGGGCCCCTCTTTTTGCTGCATTGGGGAGATTGAACTTCTGTTTCTGTTAGTGCCTCTAAGTTATTTTACTTCAGTCAATTATTTATATAATTGACTTTCTTTTTCTTTCTTGTCTCTTATTGCCTATAATCTTTTTTCCTTCTCCTTTCTGTCCTGTTCTCTCCTTCCTTCTTCCCATTCTCCTCTTCTCCTTAACACTTTCCTTTTTCTCTTTTCTGCTGTCTATCTCTGTTACTTCTGTTTAAAAGCCAAGAAAATTATATCTGATAAGCTTAACAGCAGATGATACATCTCCAAGAGAAAAGAAAGACCTATGTGTGTTTTTCTCCAGCAAGTAAACATTTGTTGAACACCTACTGTATGCTAGATTTAGGGTATTAGATAATCTCTATGCTAGAGAAGTTTATAATATCTCATCAGATTGCATCGATAGATCTCTTGACATTTTTTTGACCTTGTGATATTTTGTGAATGTACATTTCTTTGCAAACATGTTTTTCCTATTGTTGGCATTTTTCTCTGTTAAGGTATGTTATTTCACAAGCAACATTATAAGCAAATTATTGGAAGTGCAAAAGAGAGGAAGAAAAAAATTCACAATCCTATCTGTAACAAATTAGACTTACTGTTTGTGTGTTTTCCTCTAGTGTTTGTCAAAATATTCACATAATTTTTATGCATTAGAAGTCATAGGTAGATATATTTTTGTATCCTTCTTCACTTCGTTATTTCATAAATGCTTTCTAAAATGGTTGAATAATATTCCACTCAGTACAGAAGGAAGTAACATTGATGGAGTACTTACTATGCCAGACATTGTACACATTGTTCTGTATTTGTCTCATTTTATCCCTATAGTAGTTCTATATGGTGAATGGTGTTATGCCCATTTCATAGATGAGAAAATCCAGGCTTAGTTTATTTTCCTTTCATTAATTGAGCTCTACTATATTCTATGTACAATGCTGAATTCTGGAGATTCAAAGATGAGTGGGACATTGTCTGTCCTATAAGGAATTCAACAAATCAACGGGGTGGGGGTGGGCAGCAAATCAGTATAGAGATGATTTCAATATAGTATGCTGGGTGCAGTGACATAGAAGAGAGACACCTGATCTGGGTCAGAGCAGTTTTTACCAGAGCAGCACTTCTCAAACTTTAATGTGCATGTGGAAGTACCTGGGATTCTTGTGCAGATTCTGGTATTTGGGTGATTGGTGGGGTGTGAGAGTCTTCATTTCCAACAGGCTTCCAGGTGCTGCTGGGGCACATTTGGGACTGTTTGGGAATATTCCAGATGGTGTAGGAGTTGAACAGATACTAGTTAGCCAGGAAGAGAAACGAGGAGAGGTAATCTAGACAGAGAGGACAGTTTGCGGAAAGGTGTAGAAGCATAAAGAAGTGAGTTAAATGGGTGAACTACTTATAATCTGTAGCAAGTGTTGGCAGACTACAACTTGCTGGCTGAATTCAGCCTGTTTTTGTATAGCTCATGTATTAAGAATAGTTTTACATTTTTAAAGGGTTGTTTTTTAAAAAAAAACCAAACAAATAAAAAAACATATACCAGAAGTGTATAAAGTCTTAAATATTTTCTCACCAGCCCTTTTGAGAACACACTTGGGATCTGTGGTGAAGGTGGTGCTGGTGGACTGTAAAATCTGCAGCGGGGCATGGTGGAAAACATCTTAGTAGACAGGGGCATGATCAGCAGGGGACGCAGAGGAGCTTGGCCTTTATCTTTGAGGTGATAGAGAGCCAGGGCAGGGTTTAAAGAGTGGAAGTAAAAACAGTAGGATTTTGTCACTGATTTGATGTAAGGGAGTGGGAAAAGGATCCTGGCACGGGTGAATGTGTTGCTCCCAACGGAAATCAGTGGGAGGAGAATCTCTTCGGAAGGTAGAGGTGGTTCATTCAGTTTTTGGACGTGTTGAGTTTGGGCACTGCAGGATACCCAGGTCTTCCAGAAGGTAAGAGAGATCAATTTCTCATTCAGTATGACTGCTTCACTGTCTTGTTTAGCCGTTACTATTTTAGAACTTTAAAAAAAATTGAACTATAGTTAATGTATAATGTGTTAGTTTCTGGTGTACAGCATAGTGATTCAGTTATACATATATATATTCTTTTCATATTAAGTTATTCAGTAGCAGTTTTTTTCTACTATTTTTATATACAGAGGTATGTGTTCCAGAATTTAATTAGCGTTTCCATCCCAGGCTAGGAATTCAACCATTGTTTACGACATTGTCAGTGTCCTGATGGGAAGAAGCAGCATGAATTTCAAATAATTGACTTTTGTGGAAAATTTGTAAATTGGGGACTAACTTGAAAATACTTTGAGATGCTTATTCAATTTAGTGCTTGCATATTGGTTCAGTAAAATTAGTATTCTGGTATGTTGAAATCCAACAGAGAGTAATCAAGTCACATCTGTTAGTTTGTATATACAGTGTATGTGTGCAGTGTGTTTTAGTTCTGTATATAAATATTACTATTCTGTGCAAGGATCCGGTTTTTTATTCCTCTACTTGTTCTAGGTTAATATAGAGTTATTGGCATTTTATCCATACCCTTCTCCCTGATACTATTGTGAGTCTTTAAAGATACAGTTTGGGAACTATGCAAGAGTATTTCTTAAATTGACCTTATCAGTGTAAATAACATAGATGCAAGCTAAGCTAAAAAGTTTTTTTTGCTAGGAAATAATAATTTTTCAATTCTTTATATAGATTGAATACCTGCTTAAGAAACTTACAGAAGCTATGGGAGGAGGTTGGCAGCAAGAACAATTTGAACATTATAAAATCAACTTCGATGACAGTAAGGATGGCCTTTCCGTGTGGGAACTGATTGAGCTTATCGGAAACGGACAGTTTAGCAAAGGCATGGACCAGCAAACAGTGTCCATGGCAATTAATGAAGTCTTTAATGAGCTTATATTAGATGTGTTGAAACAGGTAAGAGTCCTGTAACACTGTTTCTCCTCACCTTTAGAATTTGCCATATTTGCAATACAGCAAGTTTTCATCACAAAGATAAGTATACATCACTTACACTTCTACGCTGATTTAGAACAGGAATAAAGTTTCTTATTTTCTCAGTCTTGTATTAGGCTTTCATTGTAAAGAATCACTGGTGCAGTTTTGAAATGCAGTTAAGCATTGGGAAGTTACTATTTTGAAAGGACTGTTTAAATGATCACATTTCTAAACATTTTTGAAGTACTCTGGCGTCACGTATACATCCATTATCAGTCATGTGAAAGATCCCGTGGCATGTTGTTCAGTAGAAAAAGAAGAAAACACAGGTTGTTGAGCAGCAGGTAAATCCCCTTCATGTAAGGGGATGTGTGTGTAGAGCTGTCTGGAAGGGTGAGTGACAAAATGTTAAAAGTGATCACCTATGAATTGTGAGAGTTCCATGCATTTTATTCTTTGTTCTTTTCTTATTATTGAACTTACTATTTTATATGTTTATATATATTAATCTCTTTGTATATATTATATTTTTATAAAAAGCAGAAAAATATCCTTACTTTTGGGAAAAAATACCTTTATATTGCAAAGTTGCATTTATCTTATTAGATTAAAATGTTTGTCTTCTAAGCACCTGCATAGCATCTGAAATACATATGGGAAGCTTCATGATTATTAAATAGAATTTATATATTTTTAATGGATCTTTCAAATGTCTTACATTATTATATTGAATCATAACTCCAATTTGGGATTTCCTTACTTTGGTCCTTTCTTTGCTCCATTAGATGATATTGTTGTTTTTGCTCTATTCTCCAAATGCAGCCCATTGATAAATTTTAATTGAGGCTTGATTTGTGTAGGTTTTTGGTGCCACAAAGAGGTATGAGACATGGTCTTTTACTGAAGAGGATTTCTAGGCCCATTAGGATGGCAGAGTATAGAACTACAGGTGAATTTCAGTATGAGATGGCTTTGGCTTGAACGTGCAAAGACTAGGAAACTGAACACGTAATATGATTAGAACTTAGTATAACAATCAAAAGATACAGCCAAGCTATTGTCGTATGTTTAACGATATGTATAGTCTATCACAGGCTATGAGCACCTGTAGATTTAATATTTGAAACGTCAACTGCTCTTGAACAATCCTGAAGGGCATTGGCCTACAATAATGTGTAGTTTGTTGGAGTAAACTTTTGAATCACACATCTTTGAGGCCGGTATGTGGGAAGGAAGTACAGGGCTAATAAGTGTGAGTGTAGAAGCTGTACTTAGAAGGCAGTATGCCAACTACTAGTCCAGTTCTTTTTCTGTTTCCTTGAGGCAGAGTTCATCCTCCAGAATCGTGAGAGGTCAAGTAGAGAGGTTGGTGCCAGAGGGTGTTTGGTTGAGAAGATATTCTTAGCCACGTTGATACCTTTTAGCATTTTCATTGATGGGGCTCTAGATTTACTGAGAATCATTTTGTGTGTGTGTGTGTGTGTTTTAAAGGGAGCAGACAGAATAGCATAATGAACTCCCTCCCTGATCGAATCACTGACACATGGTTAATTCTCCTCACCTACTTTACCTCTCCATTGTCTTGACACAAATCCAGACATTTCATTTTATCTATAAATATTTCAGTAGGTATCCCTAAAAGATAAGGAATTAAAAAAAAAAACCCCACAATGCTGTTAACATCAGGAGACCTAAGTCTCTTATCTGCATATAACTTGGAGGGGGCAGGGGATATCTTTGAGTGCCTAAAATTCTGTGTAAATTTCACCTGCATGTGCTTGCATGAAGTTGACTGGGTACAGTGCCCTGACTTCATAGTTCCTCAAAGGCTCATGATCCACAAAGGGCAAGAACCATTGATATTCATGTGTTCAACACCATGCATACATCAGATAATGGAGTAGGCAAGAATATCAAGGAAGAGATAATCAGCTCTTATAAATAGAAGGATGGGCATTTATATTAGATTTGATCTTTCATAGGGTTACATGATGAAAAAAGGCCATAGACGGAAAAACTGGACTGAACGCTGGTTTGTACTAAAACCCAGCATAATCTCTTACTATGTGAGTGAGGATCTGAAAGATAAGAAAGGAGACATTCTCTTGGATGAGAACTGCTGTGTAGAGGTAAGAGTCAACTGTTAACCTCTTTCCCGTGCTGCCCCCTGCTGTTCAAGTAGTTTATCTTCCTTCTTCTGGACTCCAGAGCCTTATAAATAATCTTAAAATTTATATTTCCAAAATAATATAGGCAATACAGTTGCCATAGTTTCTGAACCAAAAAGTAGAGGTAACTGACAAAATATTTTTCTAATGTGAATTTATTTTCTGTCTTATACTCAAGAAGAAAGTATAGGGATTAAATCTCATTCCTTAAATGATTTAAGGAATCATTTGTTGAATAAAATAGTTATAAATAAGACAACAAAGCAAAAAAAAATCAGTAAGACAGTGTTTGAAATCATGAATATACCATATACCTTGGCCATTTTGAGTGTAATAAATAAACCAAAAGAAGCTGTGAGCATTGCTTTGAATACTTAGGGTGACTTTAGGACACTTTATTCACAGCTGCTATCCTGTAAAAAGAAGTGAAGCCCTCAAGAACATAAAATCTTGAGTTTTTAATTTATATGTGAACTATTACCGTGTCTGTATTTGTTGAAGAACATTTAAAGTACCTAAGATCTCATTCATAAATGATAATGTGTTTTCACGGATGAGATGGTGTATGTTAATGTCTTAGGGTGTGCAGTTCTCAGGAAGGGGTCTTCTTAGACTCAACTAAACATAGAGACTCATGAGATTACCATAGGTCATACCAGTCTACTTGTAAGCGTACAGGACGGGAATTGTAGCTTGCCAGCAGCAGCATCCCTGGTGCAAGGAAGGGAGAGACGCATCAGGAGGGCGTGGGAATCACCCTGGGTTAGAAGCCTCATATCCCATAGGAGACAACACCTGTTTTAACAATTCCATGGGTACATCTTCCAGGGTTCTGTAAGAGACATGCTCTGGTACAGGAGTTGCTGCGCTCACGAAAGCCCAAAGCATGGCCCATCAGGTGTTGCTGGTTCTCCAAGTCTAGATGTAGTTTATTAATCAGGGGTCATTTTTACCTTAAGTGATGTTGCCTAAGGGGCAGCATTAATAAATCAGTAATATTAAGTTATGGGTACTTCTTGTGTAAATAAGTAGGATTGAATTTAATCTAAACATTTGAAAATAAAATTTGAAAGACTAATTTTGGTTTCTGTTTTAGTCCTTGCCTGACAAAGATGGAAAGAAATGCCTTTTTCTCATAAAATGTTTTGATAAGACCTTTGAAATCAGTGCTTCAGATAAGAAGAAGAAACAAGAGTGGATTCAAGGTAAGATCATTTGTCATGATATAAGATGAGAGCTCTGACTTT
This sequence comes from Camelus ferus, assembly GCF_009834535.1. Lineage (NCBI taxonomy): Eukaryota > Metazoa > Chordata > Mammalia > Artiodactyla > Camelidae > Camelus > Camelus ferus. The sequence continues at coordinate 52,555,802 of NC_045705.1, read as the reverse complement.
CTGTTTTTGAATCATATTAAATATACCAAGGCTTTGTTTTCTCATTGTCTATAGTTATTTCTATGTGAAACACCATAGCTAAAAAAAAAACAAATTGAGAAGAGTTCCCCAAATTTTCATCAATTTTGTTTGCCTAATGAACTTATAAACTGTGGGAAAATTATAAACTGGACATTTTAGGTTTTATTTACTCTTATTATTTAAAGACTATGGAATTTCCCCCATTTAAGGACTGTAAAGAATTTTAAAGTGGCCTTTTTGAGTACTTAGTAATATGTAAAACAAAAGAGGAATTATGCAATTGGTTTTGAATACTTCAAGTAATTTTCAAGAGCTGTTACTTTCACAAGTAATCACTAGTTTCAAACATTTATCTCAAGAACACAAACTTTTGATTTCACAACTTTTAAGGTAAAGTATTACTCCAAAATTAGTAAAGAATGAAATACAATTGATGAGATTTTCTTTTTAATCATGAAAGGGGATTCTGAGTGTTATATTCTTGAACATAGGCAAAATTGTTTTATTGAACATTGTGGTCACTTTGATGTGGTTTAAGAGTTTGAGGTAAGGATTCCTGGCTGGGTCTGAATCCTCTTTCCTGGGTCGCTGGGTTGAGTTAGGGATTCTGTAGCGGCTTTCCTCTTCTGTGGAGTGGGGCTAATTATAGTGCCTGCCTCTCAGGGTTGTTGTGAGGGTTAATAATTAGATAATGAAGACAAACTCGCACATTTTGAAAATGACACATCATTGCAGAAATGTTTGTGTTAGATTACAAACAAATGTCCATTAATTGGGCAATGGTTAAATAGATTATGGTAAAGCTACACAGTGGAGAACTGTGCCGTGCTTCATGTGTGTGGACTGATATGGAAAGGTCTCCAAGGTAAATTCAGTGGACAAACCAAGACTCTGAAGAGTGCATTATGCCACCATTTGTGTCAACAGAAGGTGGAGGACATATATACATGTTTATTTGTGCTTGCTTGAAGTATCTCAGGAGAGACATGCAGAAACCGTTAACGTTAGTGGCCAGTGGAGTGGGGAGCTCAGTACTTGGGGACAGGAGTAGGAGGGAGACTTTCATGTCCTTCCATGCTTTTAAATTTGAACAGTGTGAAAGTTCTAGCTATTTAAATAACTGAAACAAGTAGGAGAGATCAGATTTCATATAAAAATTAGGTAACGCACGTAAAGGGTGTATATAAGCAAGTATTCAATACATGGAAGCTGCTGTTGCCACGTCGGGAAGGAAGTGTATAGGGAGATGGTTTCATAACGCGTAGGGAGGGGCAGGCTGAACACAGCAGGTAGCAAGTCAGATTCCAGGAACTCTGAATCTCAGCCCTTACTATGTCTCGTTCTTATTTGACCTTTTGGGAAGTATAGAGAAGCAGGTTGAAAGCCGTGTTCTAAGTTCCTCAAATATGTGCGATATTCCCAAATCAAGTATCTGTTTAAGGATAGATAGGCAGTTATGGAACTTGAGACCTGGAAGGGACTTTAGAGATCATCTCTCTCATCTTAGAGGTGAGAAACTGATGCTGTAAGAGGTTATGTGATTTGCTCATGGTCACACTGCTGCTCAGTGGCAGAAGCAGAACCTCTCCTGGGTTTCTGGTTTTCTTCCCACGATGCCATTTACACGTTAGTCTTACAAAGAATAAATTCCCATTTTTTCTCCTACACCTTTCACAGCCATCCAGTCTACTATCCATCTCTTGAAGCTGGGCAGCCCCCCACCACACAAAGAAGCCCGCCAGCGTCGGAAAGAACTCCGAAAGAAGCTGCTGGCTGAGCAGGAGGAGCTGGAGCGACAGATGAAGGAGCTCCAGGCGGCAAATGAAAACAAGCAGCAGGAGCTGGAGACCGTGAGGAAGGTGGGTGGAAGCTGGGCTGGGGCGCCTCGCGTTCCGCTGCAGCTTTGATTTCACCGAGACAGAAGAACGCAACCGTCGGGGGGTTTTTTTGATGAACTGTGCTCGCAGCAAGTGCATCTAGACCATGGAGTGAGACGTCCTAGTTTTCCCAGCCCTTCAAAGTATGAGGGTCTCAGGGCAGCAAGGACATTTGACTGACCAGAAAAGAACATTTAGAGAACAATGAGCACAGTTGAATTTTGTCAGAGAAAGATGAGAAATTGTATCTCCCTAAGGATGTCAACATCACTTTTGGGTGTCTTGCTTTTCCAATTTTACCCTTTTTGCCCCCATCTTAACTCATGAGGAATGTGAGTGTTAAAAATTGTGGGTTTTACATACTATTTGGAGTCAAAGATACAGTCTGGGTCAGCATCTGTTTCCATCTCAGGGCTAGGAGGTTGAGTACCTCAGGCTGTGTGGCAGAGTTGACAATCATTGGGAAACCTTGCTCCTTGGTGTGTTCATCACGGTTCGGGGGTGGTGCTGAGGCTGCAGTGTGTGGACGTGGTTTTTATTTGAGGTGCCTCTGGGTTGTGCCCGTCTATCTTGAATCAGTGGTCACCTGCTAACCACAAGCTCATCCTTTTGTGTCCTCCTGTGCAGCACCTTTGCCCTGGGATGTGGGAGTTGCCCATAGTTCAAGGCCCCCACATTCCTGGTGGGGTTCTCCCTTTGCAGCCCCTGGAAATGCCACACTCTGTGCTGACTTCCTCTGAGTAGACTGACGAGTAAAGACTTTTCTAGTACTTTTATAATCTTACGAACCAGATGGGCGTACAATCTTAGAAATAGTTGTTCCTGTCCAGCACACCTGCATTCTAAAAGCAGCTCCGCAGGTCCTGTGCCTTTCCCCCTGAATCTCTCTTGCATCTTGCTTCTTCCTGCTGCCATGCATTTTCTGTGAAACTCCCTGAGTAGGCCAGGATGAGCACCGCTTCCTCCATTCCTTCTGTGCACAGCAGAAGCAGGGATCTGGGCTTAGTGTCCTTCTTTTGTAATTTTAAAAAATTATGAAAAAAGTCATACATACAGAAGAGAGTGTTAAATTTGTATATATGAATAATCATAAAGTGAAGACCCCTGAAACTACTTACCCAGGCTAAATGGAATATTGCCAGTATTTCAGAAGCTCTACTATCCTTTCCTTCTTTGTAATTAAAAAAAAGAAAACCAGTAAGATTCAAGGTTCATGTATATAAAATGTTTGTGGGACCAGTTCCAGCGTGGGTAGGGGAGGGAGTTCCCCAGATGTACAGTCAGCAGCGCTCAGACACTAGCAGGGTGTGTGAGAGTTCAGCTGAGCTTTGACACTGTCTGCCAGCAGATGACATCAGGTTCCACAGGGTTCAGCCCCACAAGACTGGACACCCGCTACCCCCCAGCCCCCGCCTCAGGTGCCAGTCCCACGCCCAGGTTGTGACCTGGGCTTCTGACTGACAGAGTGGAGGTTCTCCTCCTTGGACTTCAGATGCCAGTTGCAAGTCCAGGTTGTTACCTTCACTTCTGAGCAACTGGCTATAAATCAGAGGTTTTTACAACCCTCCTCCTCAAGTTCGATTAATTTGCTTAGAGTGGCTCACAGAACTCAGACACATTTTACTTACTAGTCACTGATTTCTTATAAAAGGATATAACTCAGGGACGGCCAGATGGGAGAGATGTATAGGGCAAGGTGTGGGGAAAGGGCATGGAGCTTTTATGCCCTCTCCAGGCGCATCACTCTCCCCAAATCTCCATGTGTTCACCATCCTGGAAGCTCTGTGAACCCTGTGCCTTTGGGTTTTTATGGAGGAGTCATTGCATAGGCATGATTGATTAAATCTTTAGCACTGGTGATTGACTCATCTTCCAGCCCCAGAGGTCAGAGGGTAGGACTGAAAATTCCAACTCTCTAATCACATGGTTGGCTCCATTGGAACCAGCCCCATCCATAGGTGCTTTCTAGAAGTCACTTCATTATCACTCTCAACACTTAGGAAATTACAAAGATTTGGGGAGACCTGTGCCAGAAACTGATACACATATTTCAGTTCACAAGAGTGAATATATGTATTACTTACTGTAAATCGCAGTATCATGGTATAGTTTTATGAGTTTTTACAAGTGCTGAGATTCTTGAAACCATCACAGAACAATTCCAGTACCTGGAAGAATTCCTTCATGCTGCCCCTTGTGTTTAGACTCTCCCCTTACTCCTGACCCCTGGAAACCGCTGATGTGTTTTCTGTCCCTACATTTTTGCCTTTTCCAAATTGTCATATAAATAGAATACAGTATGTAAGTTTTTCTCAGATATATACCTGGAGTGGAATTGCTGGGCCATGTGATAGTTCTGTTTTTACTATTTTGAGGAACCTCCATACTGTTTTCCACAGTGATGGCACCAACTTAACATTCCCAACGATAGTGTATAAGGGTTTGGGTTGTTTGTTTTTTGGTGTTGAGTTGTGTGAGCTGTTTACAAATGTTGCATATTAATCCTTTATCAATTATATCATTTGCAAATATTTTCTCCCATTCTGTAGGTTGTCTTTTTGTTTTGTCAGTGGTTTCCTTTGCTGTGCAAAAAGCCTTTAAGTTTAATTAGGTCCAATTATTTTTGCTTTTATTTCATTTGGGAGGTGGATCAAAGAAATGTTGCAGCAATTTACAGCAAAGAGTGTTCTGCCTGTGTTTTCCTCTAGGAGTTTTATGGTGTCCAGTCTTACATTCAGGTCTTTAATCCATTATGAGTTTATTTTTGTATATGGCAGCAGGGCTGTTTGGCCGTCTCGTCTCCTGTTAAGCCGGCTGCCCCTGTTGGTATGACATCCACTTGTTCATCTCACACTGACTGCTCTACCGCCTGCAGCAGTGCCCTGGGGCCTAACTTGCCCCACAGTCTGATATTTAAATTCAGACCCACATGTAGTCCTGGGGGCCTGTCTTTGAGACTTACTCCTACTACATGGCGGCTCTTCTTTGCTGTCTTCTCCTGGTTTCCTCTGTCGGACTTCTAGCTGGCTTGTGGTTTAGTCTGCTGGTCTTGTCAACTGAAAAACAAAAAACAAACAAACAAAAAACCGCAAAACCTTAAAGTTGAGAGTTATGTTTTATTTGGGGACCTTACTGAGGGACTGCAGCCCGGGAGGGAGCCTTTCAGCTCTGAGGAACTAATCTTCAAAACCTTAACCTTCAAAGAGGTAAGGGAAGAGCCAGGTTGTTTAGGAGTTTTTGCTGGGGGAAAAAAGAACCATGTAGTTACTGCTAATCACAAAAACCAGATATCTCAAGTTAATGATTTTAGTGCTTCTCTATATATGGGAAGACACAAGTCTGGGCTGATTAAGATTATTTCTTAGATGTGCGTCTTAATTATCTAGGGCCAGTATTGTTTTTCTCCATCCTGAATTCCCCTCAGGGCACACATGGGGCAGTGGCAGTGGCTGATGGCTTGATGGTGCAAAATCCTTTGTTTACTTAAGTGGCAGGGAACTTTTTCTTTTTGTCTCTAACGTAGCCCTAGACTGGGCGCTGCGGAGAGAGGGAGTCTGGTGTTCTTGGTTCCATGGCCATGGGGTAGAGCCTCCTTCTCACTGTCACTGGGGGTGTAGAGAAGGGCCTGCACCATGCCTCAAATGCCATAGACTTTCACGTAGATGTCCTTGCTGAGATTTAGTTGGTTTCCTTGTATAAATGTTCTCCATTTGCTGTATGCTTTTAGGATAATTCCAAGAGATTTTAAATAGTTTTTTTTTTTTCTAATTATTGTTTCTCTGGGGAAAGTGTCCATGGAGTTCCTGATGCCACCCTTTGGGAAGTTGAGTTCTGGTGAACGTTTTAAGGAATAATGTTAAGATGATGAAACTGTATAGGACGAGCTCAGAAAATAGATTCAAACCTCACAAATGCATTTGCAAGTGAATTTAACTAATGACTATACTAAAATTTTCTTTGCAGAATGTTGTTCAGACTTACTAAGAGTCATTCATTTACCTAACTAGTTTTGTATATTGACTGCGTAAATTGTTGGAATGGAATTCCAGTGGATCTATATGTTTTTCTTCTGTCTTTATTGAACATCGAGAATGTTTGGCTTCTCCACTGTGTTTAAATGTAACCGTTTCTCTCCAAATGCACTTCCACTGTAACATTTCCTGCTTTTCTGTGGATGGGTTTTGGGGCAGAAACTGGAAGAAGCAGCATCTCGGGCAGCAGAAGAAGAAAAGAAGCGCCTTCAGACTCAAGTGGAGCTGCAGGCCAGGTTCAGCACAGAGCTGGAGCGGGAGAAGCTTGTGAGTACCGCTGGCCTGGGGACAGGCTGCCGCAACTCCTAACTCCCAGAGCCAGCCCGGGTTAGCAGAGGGGCGAGGACGGGTGGTGGAAGGGTGAGGACCCAGGAGGCTGGAGTGAGGCCGTCTTGCCAGCTTGGCTCTGCTGCTGCCTTGCATTGGGCCGTTGGGGAAGTTACGTGTTTGTTATTCATTCATTATCGGTTTATTCAGCACCTTCTGTGTGCCAGGCACTGTGCCAGGGATGTAAAGAGAAACCTTGCCCTCAAGACCCCAAAGGAGAAATGTATGGAATGGGATGACAAGTACTGTAGGTAGGATGACTCTATGTCTTAGTTTGTCTGGGGCAGCGTCTCCCATCCTGGTAAAATTATTAAAGTGAGGGGTTTCTCAAGTCATGAGAACATGTGAATGCTGGTCTGCTGCTCTGGGCCGCTCTGACTCATCTTAAGGCTTCCATCCCCCAGAGACCCAAGATCCAGGTTGCCTCAGGTAGTGAGCTGGTTGATTGGAACACAGGTCTCCTCACGTTGAGTTACAGTGCGTGGGAGAGGGCTGAGCCCAGGGCCTATTAAATAGGTGCTGTGACGTTTCCTGTAGCAACCTTTTGCTGCTTAGAGTTGAAGTAGACGCTTTGTGCTGGGAGAGGAAGACACATGTGGTCTGAGAGGGGGCTGCACTCGCAGCCATAAGATCTGGGTTCCTGTCCTCTCTGCTCCTTCTTATGAGCGTTAGTTTCTCTTCTTCAAATTAGGGGGCTAGTCACATGATCTCTCAGGACCCTAATGGGGATGAGGTAAGCTAATGCAAGTGAGAATACCTTGTAAACTGCAGAGGGGTATGCTAAGGTGTACAATATTGTATTTAGGGTGTCCTTGTCTTTTAACTTTTAAGGCAGAGATTCAGAACTCTTTAATCCAGAAGGGAGAAACCATAAGCTTGTTAGAACACTAGTTAACTGCATGAGGTCTCCCAGAGCTGAAGGTGCCCTACAGGGAGGGAGAGAGGAGGGGTGCTAGGCAGCCAGGTGAGTGCAGGAGGGCTCACTGCAGAGCAGCCTTTCTTCTCTTTATTTCAACCCTTTGGCCATTCTGCCTGGGAATAGGTTCATTCCTTTTAGAGAAGACTCTACTGGTAAAGAGGTTGTAGCTTTAACAAAGAAAGGGGTTTAAAGAGAAATTATACAGGGGAATATTTTTTTCTTGAGTTTGAAATGTGGAGTGAAAGGGATGAGAAGTCCACCAGGGCAGGAGAGCGGCGCTGGGGCTGTAGTCTGCGTGACTGAGCCCTTTGGTTGTGGTCTTGGAGTCGGTATTGGTGCTGGGAGTGGTGCTCTCACTTCCTCCGTCTTCAGGGAGCAAAGAACGGGGCCCTGCAGCCCTGATGGGCTGCAGCTGTGGGCTGTGAGCTGTGGCTTTGCTCAGGATGGTGGTGGAGCGGCGGGAGGCTTTTCCGGGGGGTGAAGTCAATCTGAGTTTAAACATGACCCTTTTATATACCATCAGATCAGGCAGCAGATGGAAGAACAGGTTGCCCAAAAGTCCTCTGAACTGGAACAGTATTTGCAGCGGGTCCGGGAGCTGGAAGACATGTACCTGAAGCTGCAGGAGGCTCTTGAAGATGAGAGACAGGCCCGGCAAGATGAAGAGACTGTGCGGAAGCTTCAGGCCAGGTGCCAGATCAGCTCATCCACTGTGCTTCACGTGCTTTGCCTGGGCTTGTACACCTTCTAGGGCTGCCAGAGAGGAGGGTGTCTCTGCCAGATTGGAGAGACCCTGGAGGCTTGGCTGGCTGGGTTATATATTCTCCGGGAATCTGGGACTCTGGAAGACCCTCGCTTCTGGGGCTAAAGACAGGCCTTACATCTGTTTCAGAGCAGTCGGGTGGATGTGTTTGATGGGGGTGCCCTTAGTCATATCCTACAGTGTCAAGGACCCAGGATCAGATCTGGTGAGAACCTGGTTTCTTCCACATGTTCCAGATCTGAGAAACATGTGTGCAGGCAGGTGCCTGCTTCCGGCCAGAGTTGCAGCCACTTTGGAGGGTAATGAGGAGCTAAGCAGTTTCCGTTTGGTCATTCAGGATCGGTGACATTCCTTAAATAATTTGTACTTGAAGTATTAGTTTTAGAAGTTCTTGAAACCTAGTTTTGTTTTTTTTTTTTTTTTCCCCTTGGAGCTTTTAAAAAGGTCAGGTTTACTATTTATGATACTCATGATCCCAGAGGAGAACTTTCAGTTTTTGGCCTTTGTAGCAGCAGGGAGGACAGAGTAGAATGAAGACCCCAAAGAGCAAATCTGAGCTACCCTCTCCCACTTTCTAACTTGCTTCCCTGTTTGCTTTCCGTAAGACATCTTGTCAGGAGATGTAGCACTAAAAACTGTTTACCTGTAGCAGCAGCTGGTCAGTCACTTTATGCTTTGAGCTACACCCCCTGTTTGGGGACCATTTATGGGGTGAGCTGGGGTAGATTTTCCATGGCTGCCATTCCACCCATAGAGCAACCAAGATGTTCTTTTAATCTTTGGGTGGGGAAGAGAGAAAGAGGGAGGTTTCTTTGTCCTGTATGTTGCCAAAAATAACTTCAAAAATAAACTCATTAGGTTTTGAAAATTTTGATTCTTTTAAGAAAAAATTATCTTCTAAATAGAAAATTAAATGCTTAGTATATTGCCTGGCATTTATGGGTCCCACATGTGTGTGTTTGTTGTAGTGTGGTGCTAGCCAGGTGCTGGGACTACCATCCAGGTGCCTTTGGGCACTGATGTGAGCACACCACCCACGGTGTGGGAAGGTTTGAGTCTCATGTGACTTCCAAAAGAGACATTCTAAGGGACATGTTGAGAGTTTATATATTGCCTTTGTGCAGAGAATTCATGGGAGGTATGCTATATATATTTCTCTGCAGTTTTGAGGGAGGTTAATTACAACACAGCAAAGATTAGATCGCATAGGGAACCAGATAACTCTAGAAATGTATTAAGATGTTTTTATTTCATGTTTATAGAATGAGTGATGTTTTGAATAAGAGACAGTTTTGGATAATTGAAACTAGTAGTTTTTAACCAGTGGTAAGTATCAGAATCACCTATAAAGCTTTAAAAAAAAATACACATGTAGGGCCTATCATAAATGTACTGAATCATAGTAACTGTGGATAGGAGCATCCACACCATCCAGGCATGAATGTTGTTGTTTAAAAAACTCTGGCTAATTATTTTATATACTGATTTAAGTAAATGGCAGAATGGTTTCAACCTTTTGAATGCAAGTATTACTGCTACATACAGCTCTGCTCCAATAAGCTGAAATTACTGCACAAAAATTAACTACTTTTTCTTGGTGTATAAAGACCATTTGATGAATTTTACTATTGTACATTATTTTTCTTTCAAGTTAGTTTTTGGAACTTGAAATGGACAGAATTGCCCCCTCTAGTGGTCATTTTTAAGTGAGGAGAAGCTACCTCTTTCCCAAAGTCACAGGAGGCTGGGCCTGATTCAGAGGAACATGTTGTCATATTGGCAGAGGGAGCTTTCTCTTTGCTCCCACTCCTCAGGGTAGGCCTTTCTGGGTAGAAAATAAAGGGACATCATCATGGAGTTGAGATGGAAACATTGAAGTCTGGCACTAATGAACTGAAATGTAGTCTTGGGCCAAGGATGTATGTTGGGGGTTTTTATTTAACCTCCTGTCCTTTCTTTAAACACTAGCAAGTCATTCTTGGAACGTCTGGCATCTCATTGTTCTTCCAATGGATGGTCCTTTCTCCTTTCTCTGTCAGTGTCTTAAGTTTCCCTAGAAATAGTTTTTATAGTAAATTGTTGAAATACAAGAACTTGACTTGTAATTTTTTTTCATTGAAATTAAGATGTGTTCTTTTGATGTATAATCCTGAAGGTTTTCTAGCTTCTCCTGCATGGGAACTCTCAGATCTGTATTCCCGACAGCTGGTGCGGTGTCTGGCACCCAGTAAGCACCAAGGAGTCTTTTCTGAACGAACGGATCTAAGCTCCACTCATAGGGCCCAGTGGAATGATAGTCTCTCTTCCACATGATAATACTTTTCATGTATTTGAAGACAGGTTGGGACTGAGCCCTGGAGTGAAGTCTGGGTTTGATTCCCAGCTCTAAGACTTTGTTTCTGTGTAATTTTAGATAAGTTACTTCACTACTTTCAGCCTTAAGTTCCTTATCTATAAATTAAGCTGGTAGGGTGGTTGTGCTTATAAGAGATAGGGCATGCAAAATGTTTAGCCTAATGTTGGGATTTGGTACTCACTCAGACTGTGTTGGTTTCTGTTCCTTTATCTCATTTGCAGATGGGGGAGATATGTAATATATAGAATGTCAAATAAGCATTCAAAAAAGATATTGAAAGCCTGGAATGATGGCTTGAGACCAAGAAGATAATTTAAAATATCAACAAACAAGTACAGGATCCAGGAGACTTGACTTAATAGTAATTCATTTGAAAAGATTCAGGGTGTTAACTTCCCTGTGATATGATTGCGGAACACCTCAGATACCCTTAGAGCAAGTGAGGTAATAGCCCCACCAAAGTAATACGAGCTGATTTTGATTCAGCTCTTACGATGTGGTAGGCACTGTTCTAAGTACCTTAATGCATTATTTCTTTTAATGGACCAGCAAACCTTTGATGGTGGCTATAGTTCCTATTCCTTTTTTACAAATGAAAAAACTGAGGTTCAGAGTTTCAAGTCTTTAGTCAGGCATCTTGTTGCAAACCAGAGAAACCAACTTGGGTTAGCTAAAGCAATAAAAGAATTTCTTGGAAGGTTCTTTAGAAGTTTACCAATTCCTCAGAAAGGCAGGTGGCCTGGAACACAGGCAGGAACCAAGGGAGGCTGGGCAGCCTAGACAGGCCACAGGAAAAGTCCAGCAAGGATGCCACTGGTGCCAACATTGGCCTGTGGGTTGTTTGGTCAGTTGTCCCCATTGCTTCTGCCATCACTCAACCCTGGATGTTTCTGCCACCAGCAAGATAAATTCTCCACTGTCTCTGCTTCTTTGTGTCAGTTGCTTCAGAGTCTAAGTTCTGGAAAGGGCATCTGCTTAGCCAAGTCCAGCTTGGGCTTCCTCCACACCCTGGCTGCCCAGGGGCAGAAGGACAGGGTCTGACCTGTGGCTTCTGTGGTGGGAGATGGGCCCTACTTTCCATCCCATTGTGGCTGAGTCCCTAGACAAATGAAGGGGTTCAGTGCTGGGCAGCCTAACCTGCAAATGTCTATTCCTCTCTGTACTTTAACTACTGGGATGAAGAAACAGGGTCCTTCCAGTCTCGCTCACTGTTGTATCCTTTGTGCCTAGAAAGACACATGGATGGCGTGTAATACACACATGCCGAGACAGTGAATACACTGCACTGGTCAGCCCACATTGGCAGTGTTGTGTTCCCTTGTGGATGTCAGCCTCCAAGACGTCTCAGAGGCAGCAGATTGGCCCTTTGTGGAACACGGGATATTGAATGGAAGAGTTCGTCTTAGTTGAGAAAGAGCTTTCTAAGGATCAAGGCTGCCCAGAAATAAACTGGCCTGGCTTGTGAAGCAGTGAGTGGTCCATCACACAGAGTAGAACCACCCTGTAGGACGTTGCAGAGGGAATGCTTACAGAGCTAGGGGATTGGGGATGGAGGAGTTGGGGTGGTCAGACAGGGGTGCAGAGTCTGTTACGTTACTTCTGCTGTTGTTGATTTTAGAAGAGCAAACTGTGTGACTTGTTCCCATAATTCTGGCGGTCAGTTCTGTAGAGGTGCATTCTGTGCTGCGCTGGCATCTCACCACGTTGTCTATACTTTGGGTACGGGTTGGGCTGCATGTTAATTATTTACGTACCTGCAGAGCTGGATATTCTCAGACAGGTAGCCTGTTATTAAAGATAACATTTTGAAGTCACCCAGGCCTGGGCTGAAATCCACTGCTGCTTCTGCATCATACTTTTAAACCCTTTGACTTCACCTGCAGGGATGGTCACACCTTGCAGAATTGTGGGGGATTAGCAGTAATAAAGGGAAAGAGCCAGACACGCAGTACTTGGTCAGTAAATGGTGTCTGCTTTTATTTTACCTTTTGTCAGCTCCTTCTTCCCTTGCCTTCATTACTTTGTTGGCTTTTTCCTTGGTAATAGGTTTTTACTAGATGAAAAATGTTTTAATATTGTAGCAGCCAGGCAAGTTTCAAAACTTGGCCTCACCCCCTGCCTGCCAGGTGAGTGACCTAGTCCAGGTCACTTAACCTTCAGCCTCACTTTCCCTGTCTCAAAACTGAAGACTAATAATACTTGAGTATATTGTGAGCATTAGCTGAGAAAATACACTTAGCTCTTGGCCCATGAAGCCTTCCACTTTCTTTCTTTCTTTCTTTCTTTCTTTCTTTCTTTCTTTCTTTCTTTCTTTCTTTCTTTCTTTCTTTCTTTCTTTCTTTCTTTCTTTACTTACTTACTTACTTATTTAAAAAGGGTGAAACGGGGAGAGATTGGAGCAGCCCCCATGGTCACCTTGCCAGCTTTGTGAACGTGGGCCTCTCTGGCTCCTGGTTTCCTTCTTGTAAAACGAGAGGTGGGTTAAGTGACCTCCAGGCTGTTCTGACGCGCCTCTGTCATCCACTGGGTCCGGTGTGGTGACTCGGGTGGGTTGGATCCTGAGCTCTCTGCATTGCAGGTTGCTGGAGGAAGAGTCTTCCAAGAGGGCTGAACTGGAGAAGTGGCACTTGGAGCAGCAACAGGCAATTCAGACAACGGAGGCAGAGAAGCAGGAGCTGGAGAACCAGCGCGTCCTTAAGGAGCGGGCCCTCCAGGAAGCCATGGAGCAGCTGCAGCAGTTGGAGCTGGAGCGGAAGCAAGCGCTTGAGCAGTACGAGGTAGTCAGGCCTCTTCTGCAAACACGTGCCTTTAAACGCAGACATTTTCAAACAACAGAGTATTTGCTTCACTGTAAGAAGCTGTGTAAGAATTTTGCTGATCTATAAGTAAGGATGTTATTGAATCAAGCTTGGGTCTGCTTGCCTGTGCGCAGTAAAGCCAATCTACTGACCCCGGGTTGTGGTGAAGGAAAGTGCAGCGTTTACTGCAGGGCACCAAGCAAGGAGTTCAGGACGACTCAAGACACTGGAACTCCCTGAGGGGTTTCAGCAAAGCATTTTTAAAGGCAGGGTGAGGGAGAGGCATCCGAGGGTGTGTGATCAGCTCGTGCACGATGCTCTGATTGGTTGATGGTGAGGTAACAGGGCGGTGTGATGCGGTTAAGGGGTTAAGATGATCAATCCTTGGGCTCCAGTTGGTCTGGGGGCTACATGCTCATGATTGTCAAGTAGTGAATTTTGTCCATTTGGTGGGGGGTTTTAGCATCTGAAAAACAACTCAGGAAATATGCATCAGGTACTGTTATCTTGGCACTTCAGAGAGGAGCTAAAGCAGAGGATATGGGGAAAGGGTCCGTCTGTGAAGGCCCCATAGCGTCCTGCTCAGTTACAAGAAGTCTTTACAGGTGATGAGGCGTAACAGAGTCCAATCAGGAGACCGAAACCACACAGTAATTTGAACCGGGAAAGTTTAACATAAACAGCTATTAACTGTAACAGGGGATTACCTGCTAAGCAGCAAAGAAAACTTGTAAGAATGCAGGAATGGCAGGCCCAGGAAGCAACCACTGCCTCAGGGGCTGAGGTGGAGCACCCCCAGAGCACCAGGGAAGGAACACATCTGGAAGAGGGTCCCCCTTCCCCCTCGGGCCCCTTAAGCCCACTGCTGTGATCTAGCCCTTGTAGAGGGCATGGCCTTGGCCCACTGGACGGCACTAAAGCCCAGCGAGGTGCTGTCACCGGGACGCTGCCCTCTGGGGCACTGGTGTAAGCTGCCCACAGGGGAGGTGCCACTAAAACCCAATGGGATGAGTACCATGGGTGTCCCACGTGCTGCAGGAGCTGCCAAAAGAGTGCAGTGGAGCCTGGAAGCAGAGCCCCTGCCTCCTCCAGTGTCCTGCCAGCCCTTCCACTGACAAAGCTTAAATGGTGCCAGCTGGCAAGGGACAAATGTCCTGTCATCACAGGCAGGACAATGAAGGGCAGATTTGGAGCCAAGAGGCGGTAAAGCTGTAACTGACACACAAGGATCTTAAACATTCATCTGTAATTAGTGTGAATTAGGGCCTCCATGTGACCTCAGGCAGGTCACTCAGCGGCTCTGAGTCCTGGGTTCCACATCTGAAAAATGATGGTAAAATGATTCCTGCTACTTATGGCTGTGAGGACTTAATGAGATAATCCACAGGTGTGTGGTAAGCCCCCCCGTCGTCGCTATTTCTCTTAAACTACCTGTGCGTTTGCATAGCCCCAAATCTGCTTTCGTTCCAGGGAGTTAAAAAGAAGCTGGAGATGGCAACCAGTAAGACCAAGAGCTGGAAGGACAAAGTGGCCCAGCATGAAGGGTTAATTCGATTGATAGAACCAGGTAACACACTCTTTGAAATAATCAGCTATTCAGTTCATTTTTCTGTTTTATTTGTGTAGTTGAATTGTTTTTTTTAAAAAAAAAAAGGACTCCCTTAGCCCAAATACACAGAAACCCAGCTGTTTAGGGTAAATTTCTCTGCTAGATAAGAAGGCCTGGTTAATCCCTTTGTGTACATCTTCTGGTTGTTTCAGCTGGTCTGATCTTTATGGATGTTCCTCAGAGAAGAAATGAAGTAGAAAAGTTACTCTTTTGTCTGTGGAAAATGATAATGTTAATTGAAGAATATACTACTTCCCATGTTGGATGTGTGTTTATCTCTTAGGCTCAAAAAACGCTCACCTGATCACTAACTGGGGCCCCGCCGCGTTCACCCAGGCAGAGCTGGAGGAGAGGGAGAAGAGCTGGAAGGGGAAGAAGGCCACGGAGTGAGCGGAGCCATGTGGGTTCCGAGCGGAGCTGGAAAGCTTGATGCTAAAGACAAAAGGACCTGGCTTTGCTGCTTCTAACCCTCCTTCCTCCAGCGCCTCCTGTGGGGTCAGTGTACTAAAGGAGCCTTCTTACTTACCTGCCTGCAAGTAAGGGCTTACCCGAGAAAAAAAAGGTCAACATCCTCAGGCTTTATTCGCGCTTTCTTTGAAAGCTTCTGCTTCTAGAAATTCCCTTTAGCTCTGAGTTTCTTGTCAGAAGGAGGCAGGGCCCAGACGACGCAGTGGTGCCCTCCATCTGTCGTGTGTGGCGGGGAGCGGGCGCTCAGCTCACCAGTGTCGGAACCTCTGCGGACTGGAGCCAGTTGGCCAGTTGTTTTCCTGGCAGTGAGTTTCCTCCTCTGAGTGCTCGTTTCTAAACTAGACGGGCCAGTCTGCTTGCCGTGGCCTGCAGCTGACGCGGAATGCCTCTGACCATTGCTGCTCTGCTGGAGAAGTCACTGCTCCCGCATGTGGACCTCGTTCTAAGTGGTCACAGTCCATGTATTTGGTTGTGCAGGTTTCTGTTTAATGCAGCCTGACCGACTGGCACCCTGGCTCCAGCGGCACTGTCTCAAGGAGGCAGAAGTCTTCTAAACAACGCATTGGTTGAGACAGATACTTATGAATCAAAGACAGCACAGAGATGAACTAAGTAAATCCCATTTGGAATGATATTTTGATACTAACTGAATTCCTCCTCATATTTAAAATGGTTTCAACAGTCAGCGTGCTGACAGACAGACCCCTTGGTTTTACTTTTGTAGTTACTGTACAGAACATTTCAGGAGTGTGTGAATGCTTGTCCTAATCAGGCCTTTTCCTTAACAAATACGGATATGATCATTTCTAGGAATTATCATGAAAAAAGTTTTAAAATGTATTTTTGTGATGTGCTATGTTGAGAGGGAGCAAAATATTTATAATTTGCAAACATTCTTACCTAAATATTGTACACTGTAATTTGCTGAACTTTCTTAATTTTTTGCTAATTTTCTAAGATGTATTAAAAGTATTTTGTATGGTTTTTTGTTTGTTTGTTTTTTAGTAAAAGGAACTAAGTAAGAAAATAAAGAATACCAGAAGAGCATACATTTTAAGCTGATTTAATAGAACAGCAGGGTAAGGCTCTGTGTGTGTTTGTGTGTGCGTGTGTGTGTGTGTGTGTGTGTACGCATATTTCCATATAATGAGATGGACTTGGGTTTAGGGACACTTCCTGAAAACCTGGGTTTGCAGTTTGGACCCCCAAACCAATGCTATCACGAAGTTAGTTATGGCCTCAGGCTTGGTGTTTGAGTCACTGATGTGGGAAACCACAGCAGACGTGTCAGCTCACAGACGGGAACTTAGAAGAATGACTTCTCCCTCATTGCTGCTGTTACCTCCAAATCCTCCTACCTCTTCTTCCCCGAATTTTCTTTTTATGCCTTTCAGTTTTTGTTTCAGTTTTGCCAGAGTAAACAGTGTGGTTTTTTGTTTTGGTTTTACACGGTTGCGGAGATTAAACCTATTGTGGACTGAGCAGGCCCACTCAGTCCAGCTTGACTGTGTCTTGGAAAGCTGAACTTTCCCTGCTAGAGGAGAGAACACACTGGTTGGTGTGCTTTAACTTCTTTCTCTACTGCAGTGGTTCTCAGCTGGGGACGGTTTTGCCAAGACACGATCAAGCTATACTGAGTGGGCCCACTTGGTCTAGCAAATGTCTGGAGGAGCGATGTCTGGAGACATTTTTGGTTGTCACTACTGGGAGTGTTACTGACATATGATGGGTAGAGGCCAGGGATGCTGCCAAACATCCCACGGTTCACAGGACAGTCCCCATACAAAGAATTACCTGGCTCAAATGTGAATAGTGCCCAGATTGAGAAAGCTTTCTATGCAGAAAGGCAGGTTCTAGGTCTGGAACACAGCAGGCTCTTGGTGTCAGGGTTTCCTCGAGAAGAACCCCAGGATTTGACCTCTTTGGTGTAAATGGGATGCATGTGGAAGGAGAGGGGTCATGTGCTCTGTGAGCTGACAGAGAGCAGAGGGCAGGAGCCTTGGCCCCCACCCCACACCCCACTGTGAGGGGCATTGTGCTTCAGAAGCTCTGTAAATGCCTTTCCAATGTAGGTGTGAAAGGAATTGCTTTGGATATGCTTTAAAGTCTTCCTGGGATGCAAGTTGCTGAAGTGTGAAATGTAAAGCTGTCATGACCTTGATTTCTTCCCATGAGTCTTGAGCACGGGGAGTGAGCGGCTGTCAGAACCATCCCACAGCTGGTGAGGCACAAGTGTTCAGATTTATGGCCCCGCTGGGGGTGTACCTCGCAGAGCACTGGTGCCTGTTCCACTTGGCAAAGCCTCCCTTATGCCTTCAGGGTTGTGCCAGCGAGGCACAGCTGCCTGAGTGGAGCAGGGATCAGGTGACGGCCAGCCACGGGGAAGCAGGGAAGAGTGCAGTCCGGCTTTTACCAGTTCATAGTAGGGGCTTAACATTTATTGAAAGAGTCAGTCTTGGGAATACTTCAGTGTCTTTCTGTTTCTTTCCTCTCACTCACCCTCTACTTCCTTCTTTATATTTATATTCATCCTGAGACTTGTAAAAGTTCACCCCTCAGCTTTAGGAAGCTATATGGTGATACCTACTCATGCTAAAGACAACACCCACACAGCAGATCCCCCAGGGGAAGGGATGCACGTGTCCACCAGAGACCCTGCAACAAGGTCCACAGCAGCTTCGTTCAGGATGACCCAAACCGGCAACAACCCAAGTGCCCGTCAACAGAGAGTAAATCGATGAATGTGGTGTATTCAGACCAAGGATACTTTAATAAAAAGTAGCATCACTGAGAAATGCAGCAGCATGGATGGATCTCACAGACATTATGTTGAGCAAAGAAGCCAAGTACAGAGAGCATACTGTGTGATTCCACTTATATTAATTTCCAGAACCAGCAAAGCTGATCTGTGGATTTCGAAGTCAGAATTGTGGTTACCTAGGGGTGGGAAGGGTGGTTATTGACTGGAAACAAGTGAACCTTCTGGGATGCTGGAAATGGGTAGTGGTTACAAAAGTAAAATATGCCAACTTTATGCTCAAGATTTGTACAGTTTGCTGTTTGTAACTAGCGCCTCTAGAATGCTGCAGCAGCTAGTCCCCAGGGGTCAGCTGGTCCAAAGCCTGCACTTTGCAGAGAAGAACCTGGAAGGGCACGAGCCACATCCACCCAGTAACACCTGACCCTCTTCTCGGACGTGATTCATTACACCACCTGCCTCCTCCTGAGTCCTTTAAATGCATTTGACATCAATCGTTTTTATCTCAGTGTGTTTCTATCTCCCTCACTCAGAGGGCGAAGCAGGTCGCATGTCCCCGCTTCACCCCTCTGTGGAAGGATGGCCCTGACCCCCCTGGTCCTGTGCTCAGCTTCCGTTGACCTTTCTGAGGTTGCTGAGTCTTTGGCCTTGGGTAGTGGGTGAATCTGTTGTGGACACTACATTCCATCCAGGGCTAGCCTCAGATTCCTTTTCTATCCCTACCACACAGACACAGCACACTGACTCTCAGGGCTGTGCACCCACAGGAATGAAGGTTTTCCACCCTGTTTATGTCCACCTCCTCAACAGCTGTCCTCAGGGCCCAGCTGAGGGCCAGTGGGACGTGAGGCGTGGGGAGAGGGAGGCTTTGTCTAGCAACCCCCATTCCGTTCAGCCCTGAGCCCAGTAGCCTGCCGTCCTCCCCATCTGAGCGCTCATTTCCTGTCCCGTGTTGCCCTGCCTCTGCTTTGACCAGCAGCCTATGGTGGTCTCTTGATTACAGTGGGTTTTGGTGTGCTCCGCTGTGGCCTCATCCTGTCTAGGGCTCTGCTTCCTGGGCTGCAACTGTTTTCCAGGTTAGGGAGGTTTTCAGCTATTATCTCTTCAAATATTTTCTCAGGCCCCTTTTCTCTTCTCCTTCTGGGACCCCTATAATGGGAATGTTAGTGAACTTGATGTTGTCCCAAAGGTCTCTTAAACTATCCTCATTTCTTTTCTTCTTTCTCTTTTTTCTGTTTAGCGGCAGTGGTTTCCACTACTGACTGTCTTTCAGCTCACAGATCATTCTTCTGAATCATTTAGTCTACTACTGATTCCTTCTAGTGCATTTTTCATTTCAGTTATTGTATTCTTCATCTCTGTTTGGTTGATCTTTATACTTTTCTTAAAAACTTCTAACTTCTCGCTCTGTGCATCCATTCTCCCCCCGAGTTCTTTGATCACTTACAGTCATTATGCTGAACTCTTTCTTGGGTAGATTGCCTATCTCCTCATCACTTAGTTCCTCTTCTGGGATTTTCTCTTGTTCCTTTGGGTACAACATATTCCTCTGCTGCTTCATTTTGTCTGAGTTGCTATTTGTATTTTTATGTATGTGGTGGTTTATTTATGTTTCTCAACCTTGGAGCAGTGGCCCTCTGTAGGAGACGTCCTATGCGTCCCAGCAGTGCACTCCCCTGTCAGCCAAGCCATATGCTCAAGGGGTTCCCCCTAAGAGGGCCTTGTGGGTCCTTCTGTTAGGGCACGCTGACTATGTGGGTGGGTGGTCTGGGAGACTTGGTTGGACCCTGGTCCCGTTGGTTGCCAGGCCCTGACTTGTAAGGCGGCTGCTGGCTGCTATTTAATGGGGCCTGGCTACTAGGCAGCTGGTTGTGGAACCACAGGGACCCCAGGGCTAGTGCTGGCTCACAGGTGGGCGGAGTTAGGGTCCTGAAGACTTTGGGGCTGCTGCCCTCCCACTGGCAGGTGAAGCCAGTTCTCGGGGTTAGTGCTAGACGACTGGCAGGCAGAGCTGGTTCCTGGAGTTTGGCTGCAAGACCCGGGGATCCCAGACCTCGCTGCGTATCATTGGTGGGGGTCCAGTCCTTGACACCGCTGAGTATGGAGTCTAGGGTGTCCCGAAGGTTGCACTGGCCTGCTAGTGGGCAGGGCCAGGGCCCAGCTGGTCCCAGCATAGGGTCGGGCTTGCTGTTGGTGGGCTCAGTCCCGCGAGATTTCTGCTTCTAGTGTCGACACCGGGGTGGGTGAGGCGGGTCTAGAGGCTTGTGCAGGCTTCCTGGAGGGAAGAGCCGGTGCCTGCCCACTGGTGAGTGGAGCCGGGTCTTGGCCCTCTGGTGGGCAGGGCCGTGTGTAGGCAGAGGCCCTGGAGGGTGGGCTCTGGAAGCCTGTAGGCTGCCTGTCTGGGTGCGGTGGGGCTGAGTGCTGAGTTGGGCGCTTGGCCTGCGGCGTCTCAGCGCCGCACCTGGGGGCTGCGGGGCGGGGCCGGGAAGGTTTGCAAAATGGCGCCGCCAAGCCGGACGCCAGCACCGGCGTCCTCGCAGTACGGGTAGCTCCCGGGGATGCTGCCGCCAGTGTCCCGGCCCCAGGGTGAGCCTCGGCTGAAGCCCCCGCCTCTCCGGGAGTCTCTCCGGGAGTCTCTCCAAGACCGGCAGGTAGGTCTGGCCCAGGCTCCTATCAAATTACTGCTTTTGCCCTCCAGCCCGGTTTGCGCGTGGGATTTGGTGTGCGCCCATTAACAGTGAAGTCTGTTTCTCTGGGTCTTGTGGGGCACCTGCAGTTAAGTCCCGCTGGCCTTCAAAGCCAAATGCTCTGGGGGTTCGCCTTCCCAGTGCCGGACCCCCGGGTTGGGGAGCCTGACACGGGGCTCAGAACTCACACCTGTGGGAAGACGTCTGCAAGATAATTATTCCCCAGGTTGTGCGTCACCCACCTGGGGGGATGGGGTTTGCTTGTATTGAAAGTCCACCCCTCCTATCTGGCTCCTTGTGGTTGCTTCCATCATGGGTTCTTTTGCCTTTTGGGTTCGAGCAGCCAACAACGAACCTAAAGCTAAGGTCAATGCAGCACAAACTTTATTCAGTGGCTGAAGAATGGAGAAGCAGGAACTAAGTTCACAGACCAACCTCTCAGGTACACCTGGTGAGAGGAATTTAATTTTACAGAGTAAAGACAAAGGGAGGAGGAGTGAGGCTAATGATGGGGAGCCATGTGCATTAGTCTACTGGGGAAGGGACAGGGCTTTTTCAAGGGAATGGAGCGCCACCCCTTTTTAATCCTTTTTTGGCCCTTAATGGACTATCCTGGCTGTTGGTAGGGGTGCCATTTAATATGATAATATAGTCAAATTTACATATAAAAATGATGTAGGAAAAAAGGATGTCAGGCGTGAGGAGGGCCGGTTCCCAGGTCTGGGGGGAGCCCAGGTGTGGGTCCTTGGTTTGGTGCAGGAAAGAATTCAAGAACGAGCCACAGCTGAGTAAATGTAGGTTTATTTAGAGAGTTACATACTGTATGGAGTGTAGGCTGTTTCAAAAGTCAAGAGAAAGGCCACAGGCTGTGGGGTTGGGTGCTCAGGTTAGCGTAAAAGTAGGTACACACTCCATAAACAGAGTGTGGGCTGTCTCCCAAGAGGAGGGAGCAAGAGAGGCGACCAGGAGGAGTGGTGTTGTCAGTTTTTATGGGCTCTGTAGCTTCACAAGCCTACAAATGGGAGGACCATTCCAACTACTCTGGGGAAGGGGCTGGGATTTTATTTGGGTCACCGCCCACTCTTTGACCTTTCGTGGTTAGCCTTGGGACTGTCATGGTGCCTGTGGGCATGTTATTTACCATGCTAATATGTTACAATGAGCATATAATGAAGCTCAAGTTCTATGGGAAGTCAAACCTTCCACCATCTTAATCCTCAAGGCCTAGTGGGATTTGAATCTTCCACTTTTGGTGTTAATTGCTGTCATTCCTTGAATTGCTGTGTCCTGCCCCTTTCCTTCCTGTCTCAGAAGACTCTGGGTCTGTCGGAGGTCAGAATCATCTTGTCATCTTGGTCCTATTACCGGGAAAAGGGAGCTAAGAATTACTTCGGTTCTTAGTCACCTGAAAAAAAAAGAGTTTTTGACTTGAGACTAAAAATGTGATACAAGCAAGATTTTTATTAGTGAAGTTAAAAAAAAATAGTGAAAGGTGGTCCACCCCTGAGAACTGGGAGCGGGCCAACCCAAGAGAGGAAAAATAGCACCGCTCCTTTGTTCTTCCTGTTTTTATATCCTGGGCCTTTGATTGATTGATTGATGGACAGCTCAGGTTCCGTGTGTTCTGGATTGTTCCTTTCCCCTTCCTATCCCCCTGCCCAGTGCTCATTTCTATCTAAACTACCTATCATTTCACCCTCTAGTCACAGGACACCAAATCTTGGGAACACAGAGAGCGAGGACTGCTCTAGCTACTTCCTGCTGAGCTGGGGTGATGATGGAGCTCCTCGGGGTCCCAGACTAGCTGGCTCTCCCTGGGCCGGTGGTGAGCAAAGGGTCGGTGTCCATCGAGGGGCTTGTATAAAAGCCATCTTGGCTGATTGGTTGGTTACCTTTTTGTATAACCATTTGAAGTTTGACTCTAGATGAGAAGAAACACATTTTATAAGAAGGTTGAAAAGACAGAGGTCAAATACATAGAGCTAATCCTAGCCAAGGGATGGAGGGGGCAAACAAGGGTCATGCCTACTTAAAAAGAAAAATTATCTTTAAAAAATTGATTTCTGTGCTTTCTAGTGGTTTAGGTTTTAGAAGGCAGATGTAGGAATGTTAGTCCATTGAACTAAAGGAGGAGTAAAAAGAGGGACCCTAATGTCAGAAACATTTTAAATTAGTGTTAAGAGTTTGATGGGGGCCTAAAAAAGAGAAAAGATTAGAGCCAGTTACTTTAAAAAAAAAGGTTTATCTAACAGGTTATCCATACCCACCTAGGGCAATAAAACAGTCTCACTGAAGTGTTGCCTGAAAAGCAATCACAGATCGCTAACAGATTCACAAGAATATGTGGCTCCCTTGGTGAACAGATCTCACCGACCAACAGGTGAGATCTGTTCTAGCTCCTAAAGAAATGGATAGGGGTTCATGACATAGGTGAAAGGGAAGATACTCGTCTGGTGATGGTAATAGTGTAACAGGATTGAGTGTCCCACAAACAGAGACAGTGACATCTGGGTTTTCCAATAATAATGCCTGAAACTTAATAAGCCGAGCATCTGAGAGATGTCCCTTGCCTTTTAAAAGATCAGAAACTTGACGGTTAGTGTATGCTTGTATAGGGGTCCCCAGAGTTAGCTCAAAAACTTCCTCCAGGAGAGTGGAGAGGGCTCCCAGCACTCTTAGGCAGGAAGGCCAGCCTTGAGCAGTAGGATCTAGCCACTTGGAAAGATATCCCATGGGCTGTTGGGAGATCTCGGCCTAAAAGTGGGCTAGGGCATTCTGGCATGCATAAGAAAGAATGTGCTAATGAGTGTTCACCCCATAAACAACAAAGCGGGTGAGTAAAGAATCTTAAGGTCAGTTTACCTGTGACGCTCATGACGGTACAAAATCTAGAGGAGAAGGGTTCGGAGAAGGAAGTTAGAGTAGATGGCGCCGGGCTACTGGGGGCCGGGTACGTGAGGATGATGGCTGCCCTGGAAGGGTCGCGATCATTTGGGCATGCCTGGCCTCCTTCCTTCTTTCTTTCTCTCTCCTGAGCCTTGGCCTCTTGCACCTGATCTATAGGCCGTGCTTCCTCACAGGGAAGTCAGTATTGTGGCCAGGCAACATTACAAAGGAATATGTGTTTTTCTTTTAAGGGTTTGTAGATTAAAATGGTCCCAGTTGACCAATATGCAGCCCAAAGGAGTCCCAGCAGGGATAGACTCTTGGTTTCCCATGTGAAAAACAAGGGTAGGATACAGGGGGGTTTCCAGAGCTTAGCGTCCTAAGGTGAAAGGCCCGTGGACCAGGCTGACGTCTCAGCCTCTGTCCACAACCAAGTGCATCCTAGAGGGTAGTCATGAATCAGCAGGGCCTAGCGTCCTAGGGTCCTGATTCGGGGATGGAAGCTGATGTCTCAGCCTCCACTCCAGAAAGGGGGAAACGGCCACAGTCTTACCATGTGCTGGGTATCTCCGTGGTCTGATTGGAATGATCTCCTTTAGTTTAGCCAGTGGCTGGTCACCCTACCACGCCTTGTATTTTTGGTCAAGCTGCCACAACTGGCCCCAGGAGCTTGTGCTTTGCTGGCTGGCCACAGGGAGGGAGAGGGAAATGAAGGAGGAAGGATTAAGTTTAAGTACGCCAGCCGAGTCACAGCACCAAAATTAATGTTACCAGGAAAAGGGAAATAAGAATTACCTCGGTTCTTAGTCACCCCAAAAAAAAAAAAAAGAATTTTTGATGAGAGACAAAAAGTGTGATATAAGCAAGATTTTTATTAGTGAAGTAAAAAAACAAAAAATAGTGAAAGGTAGTACACTTCCACGAATGGGGAGCAGGCCAATCCAACAGAGGAAAAATGGCGCCATTCCTTTGTTTTTCACATTTTTATATCTGGTTTCATGATTGAATGATTAATTGATTGACAACTCAGTTCCCTGCGCTCTGGCTGATTGACAGCTCAGGTTCCTTGTGTTCTGGATTGTTCCTTTCCCCTTCCTCTCCCCCTGCCCAGTGCTCATTTCTATCTAAGCTACCTAATAGTCCCAGCTGGTTCCGTCTGTTGTTTTACTTTTTTGTGTGTAGCTTCTTATCTCTGGACCCTTTAACTTAAAGATTTATGGAGGAAAAAAAAAAAGATTTATGTTCACTCCTGCTAAAGGTGGAGGTGGGGGGGTTGGCAGGTTTTGAGCGAGGACACTCAAAGTGGGGGCTGGCGGAGGTCTTTGAGCAAAGACTTGGAGCAGTTCTGGCAACAGTTGTAGATCTTTTCTGGTGGGTTCCAGTGTTTCATTGATGGTGGTTCTGCGGGTAGCTGTGGTTTTGGTGTGCTCCTGAGTGGAGGGGAGCTCAAGGCCTTTCTACTCCGCCATCTTGGCGGCTGTCTCTCCCAGGATGAGTCCCTGAGAACGCCCTCCCTGGGCCCTACTTTCCATGTTTTCCCTCCTCTGCTCTCAGGGTCTCTGCCCTTCCTGGTGGGTCAGCCAGCACCCTTCTGGGCTGGTTCCCCTGGGAAGATGAACTGTAAGCCTACAGGCTGGTTTCAGGGGTGCCAGGACGCCATGCACATTAGTCCCCCAAAGCCTGTGCCCACCCCCTCCTTCCACAGAAGGCGTGAGCAGCATCAGTGTCCAGCGCTGCCAATCTGGGCTCTCTGCTCCTGTGTGGAGGCTTTTAAGCCTGAAATATTTGTTCACAAGGAATACACGAGAAATCCAAAAAAGGTGCAGAGGCGGAAGATTTCATCCCCGAGTCCCAAGGCCCTGTTCTCCCAGCATGATTAGCTCTAAGGTAAGAGGGCAGCGTGAACGGCTTCTCTCTCCAGTGGCTGCCCTCACAGCCTGAGATTCTAACAGGTCAGTGCTTGGCCTTCGAAAGTACCGAGTTGGAAAGGAGCTTGGATTTCAGAGTGACACAGACCTGGGTTCTACTCATGGTTCTACCTTGAGGTGGCACCTTGGGTGAGTTGGATTCAGAGTCTGCATCCTCAGAGGAATCCTGCACCGCTAGCTGACTTGTCTTCCTCAGCGTGTCACACCTGGAGGCACACAGTGTCCATCTGTCCCACACTGGTGAAGGGATGCATGACCTGCTCAGGTTTCTCCACATCGCAGAGACACGCTCCCCGCTGATGTTTCGTCTCAGTGCATTTTGTTAGAAAGTCACGGGGTGAGGGGCTTTCCATCTTTGCTGGGGCGGGTACTGTAATGGGGATTTTGCCCTCGGACTGGCAGGTGTGAGGTCCTGGGGTGGAGGCTCCTCCCACCAGGCTCCCACTTCCCCAGTCACACCAGCCATTGGCGTGGCCCCAGCAGGCTGTGAAGTGGATCTCAAGGGCCTGGGGTGGCTGCCTCCCAGGAGACCCCCAAGAGCCCCCAGGCTCTGCTTTCCCCTCAAGGGATCTTATGCCTTTTCTGCTAGGGCCTCACCCAGAGGCTGCTGACCCCATGGCCGCATGTGAGGTTCTTGCTGAACCCCCTCAACACCAGAGGGGGCTGTTCCCATTGGCATTTCAGCTTTGATGAGCTCTCTTGAAGGCAAGCCCAGAGCTTGGGCAGGGCAGGCAGCCTCCTCAGGGCTGCTGTAGGCCTTTAGTAAACGCTGGCTTGTTAATGGCCCTTTTCTGAAATAAAGCCTTGTTCTCAAATATACCCCTGATTCAGTCCCCCTGGACGCCGCTAGAGCTTGATGGACCGACCCGCAGCTCTCCTCTCACTGGGGGCATTTGCCTCACTGTCTCCTGGCGTTGGGGACATGTTTCCCTTCCTTTCTTCTTAAAGAAACTGAATCCTAGAGTATACGGAGGGTGGACCATCCATCCTACTGCTGCACCTCCCAGTCTCCTTCCCTCCAGCCATCTCTGGGAGATTTCATGCAAATAGAGATGCTAGAAAACCCAGAACTTCCAGAATTCCCTTGGGGGATGGCGGAAGAGACCCCTTCTCCATGTGATTAAAAAAATAGTAGTTACATTTGTAGTTTTTTTTATCACAAAGTAATGCCCATCCAGTGTGGAAAATGGAGAAAAAGCATGGATGCAAAGGGAACAAAATCCTGTGCTGTAACCCGCCGCGCGATGATGGACAATCCTGCACCCAGAGCCACTGGACCAAGTCCTTAGGGGCCCAGACCCAGGGGCAGGGAAAGGTCCCCGGCTTTGGGGCAAATGCCCTGGTGCGGGGCGCCGGGACCGACGCGGCCGCCAGAGGGCAGGCGTGTGCCGCGGACTCAGATCCCAGTCGGTGGAGGCGCGCTGCTCTCCGGGTTCCGCGGGCAGACGTGGGCCGGGTGGGGCGGGTCACTGTGGCTGCGTCCCCTCGCTCCTGGGCCGGCAAGGGGGCGGCGGGTCGCAGCTTGTCGAGGTCGGAGGAGGCCCTCAGGCGCGGGGCCCTGCAGCCAGCTCATTTTATCTTCAACACCCGGGGAAGTTGGCGCTGCTTTCCTATTTTACCGACCAGGAGAGTGAGGCTCAGAGAGTTAGGCAGTTGCCCAAGGGGACACAGGCCACGACGGATCTGGGACAAAACCCAGGTGTCCCAACTCCAGGGCGGCTCCCAGCCATTCCCGGCAGTGCATGTGCCAGCAAATGCAGGCAGGCCTGGGGGCCCGGAGGGGCGAGGGTGGGAGCCCCCTGTTCCTCCTCAACCCCGGGGGGATTTCCTCTTGGAGGCCCATGGAGGGCCCTGCTGGCACCCGGAGACACCACGGTCATGGCTCCCCCCTCCCCTGTCCCCTGGGGCACACAGCCTGAGCCCTGTTTCTGTAAGTGCCTCAGAAAGGAGCAGCCCTCTCCCCTCTGTGGCTGCGCTTGGCTGGAGGCTGCCAGTTGGGGTGAGAGTGGGTGAGAATGGAGGAGGAGCAGCCAACAAGCGGGGGCCTGTTTCCTGCCTGGCTTGACCCGGGTTCTCCCCAGGGAGGCCCCAGCAAACTGAGCAAGGCCATGGGGCGAAATTCCAGCCTGAACCCTGAGCAGTAACTTCACTTTTCCTGATAAGACCCAAGAAAGGACACGGAGTGTCCTCCCCACACCCCCTCCCTGTCAGCACCCCTGCTCTTGTGAAGCCTCTGCTGCAGACAGCCTGCCTAGAGAAGAGACAAAGATAGACCCTGGGACAGATAAGGAGAGAGACAGCCAGGCACAGATAGGGCAAGGAGCACACATGGAGCAGATGGGGGTCGGGGGCCGGGACAGGGCCGCAGCCCAGGCAGTAGGTCTGGGGCCCCAGAGGTCAGAAAAGGTTTTTGGCTTCATGTTGGAGAAGGATGCAGTCATGGTGGAAACAGACGGGGTTTTGTGTGGTAGGAAATGAATTGGGCTGGCAGCCCTGCACCTCTGGGCCTGGAACCTGACCTGTGCCAACCTAGGACTGGTGGGTGAAGGTGACAGAGGAGTCAGTGTGGGGTGTGGCCTCGGAGCCTCCAGGAGGCTAGGCCAGAGGGGTTGAGATGAGGGTCCTACACCTGTGGTGGAGGGGCAGGCAGAGGCCCTCAGGGGCACAGACAGCTGTGCTCAGGTTGCTGGGTCCCTCCTGCTCAGGACCTCTTCTTCCTCAGTATAGAATATTTGCACCCAACACTGGCTGTTTGGCTTGGCAAGTGAGCATGGCCATAAAGTCACAGCTGGCCTGCAGGCGCCCAGTCACCTTGTGCAGCTGCGTCAGTCACCACCACTCCCCCCACCCGCTGGGGGGCGAGGACCTCTGCTCACGTCTGCACACACAGGCAGGTACACACAGACCCCGGGTGGGGCTGAGGCAGAGCTACCTCCTCAGAGAGCACGTGCCTGCATGCACACGCACATGGGTGCCCACAGACGCCACACATACCTGATTCTGAGTCACTGGCACTGCTGAACCCTGAGGGAGGGCACCAGGGCTGCGTTTTACCTTCCTATTTAGATGCAGAAACCCATATATACGCATGTACTGTCCACGTGCCCACCATATATCCTGCTTGTCACACTTAGGCAATAAATGTTGGTGGAATGGGTTAATGAGAGAACAAGCGAATGAATGAACAAACAAGTGAAAATGTGAGTGACACCCACACTGCTTGGAAAGTCGGTAAAATGGGTTGGGGCAGTGCTGCAGGGTGGGTCCCAAGTCTGTGTCTGCAGGGAGTTGTCTTGCTCCAAATATAGCCTCCGTGGGCGGGCTGGGAGCCAGGGCTGCCTCCCAGACCGTGACTTCACTGGGCTGAGGCCCAGCCTCTGAGGAGTTGGAGAAAATTAACAGAGAAGAGGCCCCAGCTTTCCACAGTGAGGGCTGAAGTGTGAGACTAGAGCTGGTGGGCGACTGTGTACACTGGCAGTGTCACTTGCTCAGCTGTAGGACCGAGGGCTCTGCAGATGGGCCCAGAAAGGACTGGTTGTGGGTTGGGCCCCGGGGAACTACCTGTCCTGCATGTCTTGGGCCAGGTGTGCGGGCAGCACAGCCCCACTTGAGGGCAGGGACAGTACAGTGCCTGGGTGCATCTGATGGGGGCCAGACCAAGGCCCTTAGGCAGTCCCCCGTCTGGGCAGGCTTGACTCTTCTTTCTCTAGCCACTGCCCTATTTCATCATCTAGAATGTTGCAGTCTTACCCCAACTGGTCTTTTTGCCTTTAGACTCCCCTGTCTAGTCCATCTTGCTCACAGCTGCCAGAATTCTTCTAAATTACAGGTCTGATTATGTAACTTTTCTGCTTAAAAGCCTTCCATAGTTTCGTGCTGTTTAGCAATGAAGCTGGATTGCCTTAGCCTGGTGCTCATGACCCTTCGTAATCTGGCCCCACTCTACCATGTGTTTTGAAAGGCTACTGTGTGGCGGGACAGTTGGTTAATTGCTGATGGGTGGATTCCTGGACTCTAGGCTGATGGATGCTTGTAGGGCTGGAGGAGCCTGTGCACTGTTTGATTTGTAGACAGATGATTAGATGTTTAGCTGATAGGGAGGCTGATGTAGGGGTGGAGACTCGGGTGGGTGGGTGGAAGTCAAGGCTATTTTGGTTGCAAGGAACAAAAACCCCCACCTGTCATCAAGAAAGGGGCAGGGGACGATTATAAGGCTACCTGGGCATCTTACAGACCCCACTGATGTCCGGGCCTCACGAAGATTGGACCTGGTGCTCCTCCCCGTGTCTTGAGCAGCTCTGTCTGGCCGCCCAGCTCTTAGGAGCCCCCTCCCTCATTCCTCTCTGAGCCGGCTTGGTTTCCTCTTCACAGCCAAGCCACTGTCCTCTCAGCCACCCTTGCTCCTTCTTTCCGCAAGTTTTTATCAAGTGACTATTTGTACATCAACAGTGCTTCTATGTGCTGAAAAATAGACCGCAAGCAAGAAGTTGCCGCCTCGCGCAGTGTGCTTTCTAAAGGGAGAGACAGTAAGCAGGTACACGTGAAGTGGGGACCCTGCGTGCTCAGCCTGCTTTCCAGCCCTCCTCCTCCTGGCTGTCCAGTCATCCGAGCACTCTTCTCCATTCCATGCGTGGCACCATGTTGCCCAGCTTCTCTCTGCATCCCTGGCCACCCCTCACACCTGCCAGGTCTGTCCCCGCCAGCCCGTCGGCAGCATGTCCTGCAGGCGCAGCCTGGCTCTCCCCACTCTAAGCTCTTGTCCTTGTGTCTCGGCTCAGATGACCATCTCTGCTCTTCTGCCTCCCAAATGTGCACTTCCATCTCCTCCCTCACTGTGTCCAAATGATCACAAGGCCATCCGAAGGGCACCTCCACATGCCCGAGGCCAAGCTTACCATCCTGTCCCCTCCTGCTGCAGCCCTGGCCAGCCTTCAGGGGTCACCATCTCCGTGAAAGGCACTGCCAGCTGTGTCCCTCAGAAACCCAGGGGTCCTTTGACCTCTCCCCCTCGGCTTCCCCGGCCAGATGACCAGTCTCTTTCCATCTTATTGCCTCAGTCACTTTGGATTCTGTACAGTTCTTTGTATCTTCACTGTCCCATCCGAATCCAAACCACCGTCATTCTTCCCTGGACCACAAAATCCTCTTAAGTGGCCTCCCCACATCCTCTCTTACGTGCCTCCCACTCTTTTGCATGTTGTAGCCGCTCCACACTCGGACTCTGCCTCAGGGCTCAGCAATGGGAGGCCTCCCCCAGAGAGGTGGGGCGGGTTGGGGTCACAGCAGGGGCTGGAGTCACAGGAAGGCAGCCCTGCATGCAGGCTGGATGGGCCCTTTAGGCACAGAACTCAGCCAGGCCTCCTAGGGAACGGAGAAGAGGCTGTGAAATTTGCAGTATCAGGTTTCGGAAAACACAGGGTCAGGGTCAGCGGAGCAGCTGGTAATGGGGAAGGCCAGGCCCAGCTAATTTCCTGTCAGGATGGCCCGGAGGCCCCAGCCCCTCTCCAGGCTGGCCACAGGGGAGGAGATGCCGGGAATGGTGCACATTCCTCTGGCTGGGGCCGCGCTGGACCTCGGGGGACCTGCAGGGAGTGAGGAGGTGGATGTGCTGAGGCCAGAGCTGGGGGCTCCCTGCAGGGATCAGGCATCTGCTGTCCAACGCTTAGGCTGGAAGGGGGCCAGGGACTGTAGAGCAGATGCAAAAAAGACCATCACCGTCACAGCTGCTGCAGCCTGGGGATAAATGAGCCCAGCCTCACGCTTCAGACGAGGAAACAGAGGCTCAGACAGGACCAGATCTCACCAGGATCATGTGAGCATCCTGGTTCTAAGCCCTGAACTCTGTTTCTTCTGGCCAGGCCTGCGTTTCCTGGAAGGCCCAGCTTTGCTGAGCTCTGTGACAGCGGGCAACAAGTGAGCTAGGCCTCTGCTCCTCTTGGAGGGAGCAGGAACCCTCGCTTCCAGACTGGGATGCCTGCTTCTCGGGTGGTCTAGCTGTGGGCTGGGTGTGAGAGCTCTGAGTCAGCTGAGCGCCCCTCTGTCCTCCCCCTGGAGGACCCCAGCTCACTCCACTCACAGAGGGAACTTCATGTCCTGGTCCAGTCCCCAGGAGGGTGAGGCCATGGAGGTATGCTCCTGGCCTCGAATGACCTCTAAGTGGCCTGGCCAGGCCAAGTGGAAGACAGGTCACAGGTTCCCAGCCTGGTGGAGGGGTGATGGCTAAGAAGGGTGAGCCCGGAACACAGTCACATGAGCCTGGGTCCAAACCTGGCTCCGTCAAAGCTACTGTGTGACCTTGGGCAGATCAGTTAGCTTTTCTAAACTATTGGCCTTTTAGCTGCAAAGCAGGGCAGGGCTACTCGGTTTCTTTCCAGCAAGCTGTGCGGTGGGCCTGTGACTTGGGCAGAGGGTCTCTTGCCTGACACTGTGGGGCACTGCCCCTGCCCCCCCCCCCCCCGAGCTTGGAAGTGCTGCCTTCCCCCTGAGCATCACGTGGCCTCTTGGGGAGGCAGGCCCAGGGCCTCTGTGCTCAGTCCAGCCATCCTTCACCCTCTCCCAGCACTTGACTCTGAGGCCAGGGCCGTTTTCAGGTGTCCCAGGCAGCAACCTGACAGTCCTGACTGCCCCCCCCCATCCTAGGCAGGCCCCAAGTCCTACAGATGCACCTCAGGCACGTCTCTGAGGCTTCCGCGTCTGTGCAGCCCGACTGTCTGCTCTTCCCGCTGCCCCATGCATTCTTCACCAGGAGATCTTTCTAAACACGCATCAATACCTGGCTTACCTACCGTTCTCTGCCCTCCTCTGGCTACCTCTGCATCTGTGAACTCAGCATCAATGTCAGTTCCTCAGGGAAGTCTTCTCCGATCCCCAGGGCTGGTCTAGGATCCCCTCCCATCTTTCCGCAGGCCCCTAGCTATCCCAACCCAGTCACGGCTCTGAGTACACAAGATACCATCTTTGCAGGTCTGGATGATAGCTGTTCTGGCTATGTTGCGGTCCAAACTAGCCAGAAGAGGCATCAGCACCCAGCAAACATCAGTGAACTCATGTGGAGTGAATGAATGGTGGACACACCATAGTTTGGGGTGGTGGGCCCACTCGTAGTAGGTTCTGTCCTGTAGTTGGAAGTGTGGGGGGATGTGCCCCTTGTCAAGGCTGATCCTGGCTCCTCACACTGAGGCCCTGGGCAGAGACGTAACTTCCGGCCAGAAGTGATGGGGTCATGGCCGGGGCTCCCAGCCCCACCTGCTAAACTCTGCTGTCCCCAGGAAATGCGAATGCTGAGCATGGTCACCTAAAACAAGTGGAATCTAGGCAGTGGGTGGGCTGTGCCCAACAGCGCCTGCACGTGTTAGTTCCTCTGTCAGTAGGGTGTGTACACGTAAAAGCGTATGTTTGTAAACATGCACACCCTCGTCTGTTGTCTGTGTCAGGACTGTGTGTTGGCAAGTGTGTGAGTGCCCCTCTCAGGGCCTTGCAGAAACTCCCTGCCCAGCCCAGCCCCCCGAGCCCACATCCTCCATAGCACCTCTGCCCTCTGCCTCCCTCCCACCTCTCCTGGGCTATCCCCTGTCTCATGTCCCTGTCCTGGCTCCTGTGTCCTGCACACACCTCTGTCATTGCATGAATCGTGGTAGTTCCTCTGTGTGATGCTGTGATAGTTTCCTGTTGCTGTTGTAACAAATTACTACAAACTTAGTGGCTTAACACAAAGGATTTGTCATCTTACAGTTCTGGAGGTCAGAAGTCTCACTGGCCTAAAATTAAGGTATCAGCAGGACTGTGTTCCTTCCGGAGGCTTTCCCAGCTTCCAGGGCTGCCCACACTCCTTGGCTCAGGGCCCCTTCTGTCTTCAAAGCTACCAGTGGCTGACTGAGTCTTTCTCAGGTCATGTCACTCTGAAGCTCGCTTCTGCCTCCCTCTTCCACTTAAAAGGACCCTTATGATGACACTGGGCCTGTGTGGGGTAGTCTTTCAAGGTCAGCTGATTAGCAGCTTTAATTCCATCTGCAACCTTAGTTTACCTTTGCCATGTCAGGCAGCATGTTCACGGGTTCCAGGGATGAGGACGTGAGCATCTCGGGTGTGTGGTGGGGACCTGATTCTGCACATCAGAGATGGTCTGTCCCTTCTTTCATCCGTGGGCTCTGGGCCTGTGCTGTGTCTGAGCCATCTGCACACCTCTCGGGAGCAGAACAGTGGCCAGCCTGAGCTAGGTGTTCATTACATATTTGTTGAATACATGATTCAACTAACAATTTTTTGAGAATCCGTTTTGTGTCGGGGACTTTCACATATTACAGTTTTCACTCTCACTTTATAGGCGAGGAAAATGAGGCTCAGAGAAGTTAGGAACCGCCAAAGAGCCAGTAGGTGACAGGGCAGAAGCTTCAGTGTGAACGGACCTCAGGTGGACGAGGCTGACACCTTTGTTACTTCGAGTCCAGGGCTCCAAAAGGGATAACTGGCTAGACCTTTGGTGGTGGCTGTGAAAATGCACCTCTTAGGTTTCAGACTGGCCCCCACTGCTGTGCTCGGATATCCGTCACTGTTTGCTCCTTGGCCCACGGGCTGCTCACAGCTGATGACTAAGACAGGCCCCTTCTTGGCAGATGCCAGCCTCCCCAACAGGCATTTTTGGCATGAGGACTCCCATTGGCCTTGTTGGTTCTTGGATCTGAACTAAGACTCTTCTGCCCCGTCTTCCATCCTTCCGTGTCTCCTTCATAGGGGTGAACCTCCATCACAGTCTGATGTTCCACCCAGCTGCCCTCCCAGCTGTTCACCTAGAAATCTCCTGCACACAGAATCCTGTCTTCCTGTCTACTTCCTCAAGGACCAGAACTAACATAAGTGGTCTGACGAAACAGTGGTAGGACGGGGATTGGACTGTCTCACTCAGAGGCGAGAGACAGGAGGATGCCATCCTTGTTGGTAGAGGCCCCAAATGGTCCCTAGAGCAGGTAGCAGCTCAAATACTATCTCTCTGGTGAGGGCCTCGGAAGATTTCCTAGAGGAGAGGAATTCTGTGGCAGGCGTTTGAAAAATAGGGAGGGGATGTTGCCTTCACAAGATGGGCTGGTTACTGCTCACTCCTGACGCCCTGCAGAGGGAGGAAGGAGGACTGTGGGCCACCAACAAGCAGCCAGTCGGGGAGTGTGACAGCGGGAGCCTCGGGTGGCCCACAAAGAGGCCCTTATCTCTGGCAGCAGAGAACAGATGCAACTGAGTGCAGGGGAAGACGAGCGTTAGTTGCAGAGGTCCAGATAGTAAGTCTGAGCGCTCAGCCAAGGGAGCTGTGTGAGGGTCGGGCCATGGGGGTGGAATCTGGAACCCTGAAGCCTGAGCTAAAGATATCCGCATGGCGGCCCTGAGGTCGTTGGAGCTGCGGCTTCCCTGACCCTCTGGGCTTGCAGGGGTCGCCTGCCCACCCTTGTGAGAGCTGCCCCCTCTGCTGCACTGGAGGATGGGCAGCTATTGGGCAACAGGGTACCCTCCCAGTAGTTGCCCCTGCTTCGTCTCCTGGCTGCCAAGGACAATGATTAGGGTTGAACTGCAGAATAATCTGGCTGGGGTTAGGCTGGGTCTGATAAGGGCAGGAAGACACCATCCCATGAAAGAACAGGAGCTATCATGGATACTGGCAGGGGCAGGGGATGCTCCTGAGATTGGATTTTGAGAGAGCTTGATTGAGGGGGCTGGAACTGAAGACTGGATAAGCAAGAGGCCATTGACTTGAGGACACACAAGATCTAATACCCTAGCTAGGACACCAACGGATGGGGCAGACTCTCTTAGAAATCTGGAAAAAGTGTCCAGCACTCAGTGAAGTGGAAATACCCAAGTTCCCTGGGCAGAAGGAGGAGGAGAAATTTACAGTAGCTGAGGAAAGGGGGCACCTGGAATGATGTATTACACAAGGCCAGTAATGACAGGCAGGGACAGAGGGGCAGGTAAGGGGGATTGCCTCGCAGACAGTGTGGAGATGGTGAACAGAGCCCGGTGTCCCTAGGGACAAAACAGACGGGTAGCCAGTAGGCTCTGCTGAATATCTACATGCAGGAAAGCAGACAGGAATGGAGGAGCAGGAAGTAGGGGCAACAGAAAGTCACGGTCCCTTGCTAAGTTCCCAGACCCGAGCCCGTTTTCAGATATGGAACCCATAACTGAAGAGGTGGCCAGGTCTCTAGGAGGAAGGGCCCTGCGAAACCAGCCAGGGTGTATCATGATGATTCCCAGTTTTTCCCCGGAGGTCTGTGGCCTTTTATTGACTGTTCACTAGAGAAAGGGCATCAGTAGACACAGAGTTTGAGTTGACATTAACAACTGGAGACTCGAAGCTTCATCACAGGCCCTTTTTCAGAGCAGGGCCTAGAGCACATGGAATCCTGGCAAAGGTTTGGCTTGCAGTAGGCTCGCTGGGTCCACAACCCACCCAGCAGTCCCTTGTACCCAAGTGTTCAATTAGAATTCATAATTGGAGTGACCCCACGCTGGGTGCCTGGCCCGCTGGGTAGGACTGTCATATCACAGCAGAGAGGGCCAAGTGGAAACTTCTGAAACGGCTTTCTCTGTACTGCCTTACCCTGCTCAAGGTAGTAGGAAAAAATAGCATCTCCTCCCAGGGGTCATGGCAGAAGTGAATGAACCATTAATAAAGGACGAAGGGGTGGTGGCCCTACCATTTCTCCTTTTCATTCACCAGTCCAACCTTTGCAGAAATGGGACGGATGCTGGAGGTAGGCGGTGGACTGCCTCAGGCTTAACTAAGTAGTAGTCCTGTTTGCAACTGCTGTGCCGGGTGTGGGATCATTGCTAGAGCTGATTAATAAGGCCTTGGGTATGTGGTTGGCAGGCATTTGGCGAATGCATTCTTTTCCATTCCAATTTGAAAAGAGGATCAGGAACAATTCACATTCACATGGGATGAACAACAATACTCATTTACAGTTTTGCCTCAGGGCCACGTTAACGGACTTTCCCTCTGTCATAATCGAACCCCAAGAGGTCCGGGCCACGTGGCTATCCCACAGAACCTCACAGCGGTCCATTACATCGACGACACTGTGCTGATTGGACAGGATGGGCAAGAGGTGCCTCTATGCTGGAAGCCATGGGGGAATAACGTGCAGTCTGGGGTGTGGCATATAAACCTATGAAGACTCAAGGACCTGCCACTTCAAGGAAGTTTTTAAGGGGTTCAGTGGTACGCCAGCATATCCCCTCCCAAGTAAAAGAAATTGCTGCCTCTTTTATCTTGTACTATGGTGAAGAACGCACAGTGGCTGGTAACCCTCTTTGTGATTAGAGGCAGCACAATTCTGGGTGATGTGGAAAGCTGCCAGCTGTAGGTAGGTGACAGGAAGAGTCACTGCAGAAGGTCCAGGTCCTGCCAATGGGTCATGCAGTTTGGCAGACTCTCCGGTGTTGGAAGTGTCAGTAGTGGGAAAGGGAAAGATATGGCGCTTACGGGAAGTCCCAGTGGGAGAATCAGAGCAGGCCCCTGGAATTCCACGGCAAGGCCATGCTCTCAGCAACTGAGGGATACACACCTTTTGAGAAACAGTTTCTGGCATGTTACTAGGCGCTGGTAGAGACAGAACACTTGGCCATGGCACAGCTCACGGGGCATCTGAAACTGCCCATTCTGAGTTCGGGTTTGTTGGATGTGTCAAGTCATAGAGTCGGAAGGGCCTGGCAGCAGACTTCATCAGATGGAAATGCTGACTCCAGGACTGAGCCCCAGCGGGGCCAGAGGGCACAAGTAAACTGCATGAGGACAGAACCAGTGCCTGTCCTCTGGCTTGTACCGGTGGCCACATGGAGGGTCCTGTACCACCAGATGAAAGAGGGAAAAGCCTGAGCTGGGTTTACGGGTGGTTAATGTGGTGCATGGTACAAGCTGAAGATGGACAGTGGCTGCAGGACAGAGGTGTGAGGGAAAGGGAGACTATTCCCACTGCCCAGAGCTGTGAGCCGAGTACTTGCTCAGGGACTTTGTGCACAGAAAGTGGCCTAGGGTAGTGAGAAGATACACACTCTCTTGGGCAATGGCCAGTGGCCTGGCTGTTTGGTCAAGGGGCCTGGGTAGTAAAGGACTGGAAGACTGGGGACAAGGAAATGTGGGGCAGAGACATGTGGATGGACATATGGGACTAGATTTTAGTAACACATTTAGAAAGCACCCAGCACATTAGAGGCAGTGGAATAAGCAAGTAAACAAATGACCTGGACAGCTGACACTAGCCAGTCCTTGTCATTGGCTACCCTGGAACCAGCACGAGGGAGAGGGCGATTATGCCTGACAGGGGCTGGAGTTAGTCCCCCAGCACCCTCTTTCTCTCCTCTCAGTTCCCCTTAGGAAGAGAGGCCCAAGGGGAACAGGAAGAAACTGCTCTCTGAACCTGGCACAGGGGTGGACTGTGACCACTGTGAACACTTCTTCTGGGTCTCCGGCAGTGGGGACTGTACGTGACTCGGTGCCGGCTGCTGTGCTCTGGAATCTAACGGTGTTTGCTTCCCGGGCTGCTGCCTGCCAGTGACTGAGGGGGGCAGGGGGCCCTGGCAGGCCCCTTCTCGGGAGGTGTGGGATTCCTCTGACAAGCTGTGGTGGCTTGAGGATGTCTCACCTGCCTGGCGAAGTTCCTTAGGATTGCCCTGCAGTCTAAGTCTGCCCCACCCGCCTGAACTACGTTCCTTCCTCCCCTTCCTCCCTGGCTCCTTCACAAGGTCACAGCCGCACCTCGGTCTCCTGGCTCTCCCAGCGCCCCTGCTTTCCTTCCCATTTGGCGCCTGCTTCTCAGAGGACTGGGACGAACACATCTTTGTTACTTCAGGTGTGGTCCTTGGACCAGCAGCCTCAGCATCACCTGGGAGCTTGTCAGAAACATGGGATGTCAAGCCCCATCTCAGACCTAGTGAATCAGAATCTTCATTTTAACACGATGATTCATACGTGCGTCACAGTTTGAGAAGTGCTGGTTTAGATGATCTGGTCTTTTTCAGTAGATCTTTTAAATCTCACTTTAGAACCTCAGTCTTTGCAAAGCTAAACCATTAGAACCACAAAATCACAGATCTGGGTCCTTAATTTCATAGGTCAACGCCTACAAAGTGAAGGCACAGGTTCAGGGTCACATCATGAATTAGAATAGAGCCAACCCTCAGGTCTCTTGATTCCTAGCTCTTCCCACTGCTGGGTCCGCTGTGAGAGGCTACTTGCTCTAAATCTGCCTAGTATGGTAGCACTGGAAATGTGGCTAGTTGTAATATAATTAAAACAAAATTTTTTTGGTCTTTGTCCTGAGTTCATGGCATAGTTCCTAAAACCCTTAGAATTTCCTGAGTGACAGGAGTATCTTTTATTAGTCATAATGAGTTCCTTTGACCACACCTGTGTTTATGTGATGCAGTGACTCAGGCTGGGGTCGCTAGATAGCTTCAGGATGGGGGCTAGTCACCAGGAAGAACAGCATGTGAGTAGAATGTGTGAAGCTTTGAGGGAGGAAAGGGGAGCCTGGAGAATGGGTTAGGAAAAAATCTTTTATTATTATTATTATTATTATTATTTTATATATATATTTTTAGTAAACAGTTTATTCTCGGAAGAGCAACTCATTAAAACCATTTTAAAATTTACATATATGTACTTTTCGTTGTTTCTAAGAACAGTTTAGAGCTTTAGCTTTTTAAACTTACATAGTTATCAAAGGAATAAAGCCAACCACAAAATAAGAATCAACAGAATGCGGTAATCCAACCATAAGGGACAGTCAGATGTGCTTACATTTATTCAAGGAATCAATTATCTTAAGTTATAAATAATTGGTTCATTTATGTCTTTTTAAGATTCCACATATAAGTGATATCATATGGCATTTTTCTTTCTTTCTGGCTTACTTGGAATGATGAGCTCTAGGTCCATCCATGTTGCTGCAAATGGCATTATTCTGTTCTTTTTTTATGGCTGAGTAGTATACCATTGTGTTTACCTACCACATCTTCTTTATCCATTCATCTGTTGATAGACATTTGGGTTGTTTCCATGTCTTGGCTATCATAAATAGTGCTGCTGTGAACATTGGGGTGCATGTGTCTTTTTGAATTATATTTTTCTCTGGATATGTGCCCAGGAGTGGGATTGCTGGATCATACGGTAAATCTATTTTTAGTTTTTTAAGGAGCCTCCATACTGTCCTCCATAGTGGTCACCCCAATTTACATTCCCACCAGCAGTGTAGGAGGGTTCCTTTTTCTACACACCCTTCTCCAGGATTTATCATTTGTGGACTTTTGAATGATGGCTATTCTGACTGGTGTGAAGTGATATCTCATTGTAGTTTTGATTTGTATTTCTCTAACAATTAGTTGAGCGTCTTTTTATGTGCTTGTTGGCCATCTGTGTGTCTTCTTTGAAGAGATGTCTATTTGGGTCTTCTGCCCATTTTTTGATTGGGTTTTTTTTGATATTAAGGTGTATGAGCTGTTTGTATATTTTGGAAATTAGCCCCTTGTCAGTTGCATCATTTGCAAATATTTTCTCCCATTCTGTAGGTTGTCTTTTTATTCTTAATGGTAACCTTAGCTGTGCAAAAGCTTTTAAGTTTAATTAGATCCCATTTGTTTATTTTTGCTTTTATTTCCATTACTCCAGGAGCTGGTTCAAAAAATGTATTGCTGTGATTTCTGTCCAAGAGTGTTCTGCCTATGTTTTCCTCTAGTTTTATAGTATCTGGTATTACATTTAAGTCTTTAATCCATTTTGAGCTTGTTTTTGTATATGCTTTTAGAGAATGTTCTAATTTCATTCTTTTACAGGTAGCTGTCCAGTTTTCCCAGCACCACTTACTGAAAAGACTGTCTTTTCTCCACTGTATATTCTTGTCTCCTTTGTCATAGATTAATTGAGCATAAGTGTGTGGGTTTATCTCTGGACTTTCTATCCTGTTCCATTGATCTGTCTTTTTTGTGCCAGCACCATACTGTTTTGATTACTGTAGCTTTGTAGTATAGTCTGAAAGGGAGCATTATTCCCCCAGCTCCATTCTTCTTTTTCAAGATTATTTTGGCTATTTGGGGTCTTTTGTGTTTTCATACAAATTTTAACGTTTTTTTCCCCAGCTCTTTGAAAAATGTCGTTGGTAATTTGATAGGGGTTGCACTAAATCTGTATATTGCCTTGGGTAGTCTGACCATTTTAACAGTATTGATTCTTCCTATCCAAGAACACGGTATATCTTTCCATTTGTTTGTCATCTTCAATTCCTTTCATCAGTGTCTTACAGTTTTCAGAGTACAGGACTTTTGCCTCCTTAGGTAGATTTATTCCTAGGTATTTTATTCTTTTTGGTGCAATGGTAAATGGTATTGTTTCCTTAATTTCTTTTTCTGCTATTTCATTGTTAGTGTATAGAAATGCAACTGATTTCTGCATATTAATTTTGTATCTTGCAACTTTATCAAATTCATTGATGAGCTCTAGTAGTTTTCTGGTTGCTTTTTTAGGGTTTTCTATGTATAGTATGTCATCTGCGAACAGTGACAGTTTTACTTCTTCTTTTCCAATTTGGATTCCTTTTATTTCTTTTTCTTCTCTGATTGTTATGGCTGGATCTTTCAAGACTATGTTGAATCAAAGTGGCAAGAGTGGGCATCCTTGTCTTGTTTCTGATCTTAGAGGAAATGCCTTCAACTTTTCCCCATTAAGAATGATGTTAGCTGTGGGTTTGTCATATATGGCCTTTATTATGTTGAGGTATGATCTGCCTAAGCCCACTTTCTGGAGAGTTTTTATCATAAATGGATGTTGAATTTTATCAAAAGCCTTTTCTGCATCTATCGAGACCATCATACTGTTTTTATTCTTCAATTTGTTTATGTGGTGTATTACATTGATTTGCTGACATTGAAAAATTCCTGCATTCCTGGAATAAATACCACTTGATCATGGTGTATGATCCTTTTAATGCATTGTTGGAGTCCATTTGCTAGTATTTTGTTGAGGACTTTTGCATTTATATTCATAAGTTATATTGGCCTGTAATTTTTTTTTGTGGTATCTGTCTGGTTTTGGTATCTGGGTGATAACGGCCTCATAGAATGAGTTTGGAAGTGTTCCTTCCTCTGTAAATTTTTTGAATAGTTTCAGAAAGATAGGCGTTAACTCTTCTCTAAATGTTTGGTGGAATTCACCTGCGAAGCCACCTTGTCCTGGACTGTTGTTTGTTGGGAGTTTTTAAATTACTGATTAAATTTCAGTACTGGTAATTGGTCTATTCATATTGTCTTATTTCTTCCTGGTTCAGTCTTGGCAAATTGTACCTTTCTAAGAAATTGTTCATTTCTTCCACATTGTCCTTTTTGTGGTTGTAACTTCCCCTTTTTCATTTCTGATTTTATTGATTTGGGCCCTCTCCCTTTTTTTCTTGATGAGTCTGACTAAAGGTTTATCAATTTTGTTTATCTTTTCAAGAATTGGAGAATGGGTTATGAAAAAATCTTGAACAAGATTCAGAGGGCTTTCCAGTTGGTGATCACACTGAGGTGCTGGGAGGGTGGCACGCCCAGAGAGGGCATGGGAGCGCCACACCACTCCCTTCGCCCAGACCTTGCCCCATGCATCTCTTCCATTTGGCTGTTGTTTCCTTTACGATAAATCAGTAAACATATTTTCCTGAGTTCAGTGAGTTATTCTAAATAATCACTGAACC
The DNA here is from genome assembly GCF_009834535.1 of Camelus ferus. Classification (NCBI taxonomy): domain Eukaryota; kingdom Metazoa; phylum Chordata; class Mammalia; order Artiodactyla; family Camelidae; genus Camelus; species Camelus ferus. The sequence goes on along the minus strand of NC_045705.1, from coordinate 52,513,665 downwards.
TAAGGAGGGGGTTATGGGCACCCCCCAAATTTATAGCTGGTTGCTCAGATTCCCCTGGGAATTGCAACAGGCATCTGAAAGGGGGCAGTCTGGTGGGCTGAGCCCTGAAGTGTGGGGTCTGTGCTACCTCTGGGGTGGTAGTGTCAGAACTGGGTGAACTGCTGGGTACTTAGCCGGTGTGGGAGAACTGGAGTGGGAAAATGACATTCATTTGGTAAGAGAAGTGGTGTCAGAAAAAAGAACACACTGGTCCAAACAGATGTGCTGTAGTGCAAAATAGACACTGGATTTTGTGGACTCAGCATGAACGAAGATATAAAATATTTCATTAATAATTTTCTGTATTGATTACATGTTGAAATAATGTTTGATAGATAAAGGTAAACAATGTATTATTGAAAATAAGATAAAATGTTATGAACTGAACTTCATCTATTTCTTTTTACTTAAAAAAAGATCTACCAGTGCCTCGCATTATGTATCTGTTTGATAGTGCTGTCCGAGCCCTATCTCCGTCACAATACTGCTTTATTCTCGGCTTAATTCATAGCTCTGGTTGAGGCTGCTGTTGCTGAGGGCATTTCCTGGTTATCCGCTTGAGATCTTGAGATTGTTCAGAATTTCTTTATGAGACGATGGGGTTACTTAACTCTTAAAAGAATTCCTAATGAAATATCTATAAATGTCAGTTTTCATTCAGAAGCAAACCAGTTGGACTATTAACAATTAAAGCTCTAGCCCTGGCGTGAGGACACTGAGTGGACGGATTTGGGGCCTGAGAAAAAGAACCTGGGCTGAAGAGTTCTGGGGAGTGGGTCCTGCACTCACGTGCTCCCTTGGGTCGGCATCTTTCAAGAACCCAGGCGTGAGAGACTTTGTCACAGGAGCTGCAGGTGCAGGGCTCCAGGCTTCTCCCTTGGAACCCAGTGCCCTTCTCCCTCTCACAGCTCAGACCCGAGGAATGAAGGGCGTCCTGACACTTGTGCTCAGCTCCCAATCCCAGTTTTCCTCCTGACTGACTCTCAGGGACATGCAGGGGCAGAACTGCAGGTTCCAGAGCCAGCCATTAGGAGGAGAGTCCTGGGATTAATGAAGGCCTGAGTCACACGAGCCCTCTGGACTGAGGAAATCTGAGGGAGGGGGACGTTAGTGCCTCACCTTGGGGGCCTCTTCCTGACTAGTTCAGAGGTTCACCCCTGAGACGAGAACTTGCATTCTGTTGGCTCCACACTGAGATGTAGCTAGGTTCCCAAGGTAAACTCCAAGGGCTTACCTAGAGGGAGTGTTGTCTGGGACTGAAATCACTGATCCTTTGTTTTTGCTGTTCAACAATTTCCTGAAGCAGGAAAACCTGCTACCAAACGAATTCAGTTCCCCTGCTGAAATTCTCACAAACTGCCACACGCCATAGGTGGTAAAACTGTGACCTGGAAGAGGCAGTGAACTTAACCAACTTCACACAGCTCACTGGAGGCACAGGGTGGGCGTGGCGGCCTCAGGTCTCGTAACCTAAATTCTGCAGCTGTGTGTCCAGAACCCAGAAGCTCAGGCCAGCATGTCCAGTGTCCCTGGTACTTCCTGAGCAAAGGGCAGTGATGACATTAATAGAACCAAGGCAGGAAATGGGCTATGCTGTGTTTTACCCTTGAACGTTTAGTCCCGTGTATGAATCATAAATGTTGCCTCCTGAGTGCTACGTACTGCACAATGAACTTTATTTCAGTAAATAAAGGATGCTTTTTCTTAAGAAATAAATTTAATTCAAGGTGGTTAGTGAATGCAAGGCATGTGGTGCCTTCATGAAAGTTAAAAGAATCCAGTTACAAAAGAAGCACTGTGTAGTCTCAAATTGCTAAAGGTACAATGGACTTCATATTTTACAAAGTACAAAAAATTATTTCATATACAAAGAAAAATACAAATAATGTGCAAAAACCATTTTCACAGGTGGCAATTTATAAAATGAAAATGATAGAAAAATCCTTCATTCTTATTATCCTCTAATTTCTTATATATTAACACAGTTCTATTTCCTAGCTTGTAGATAATTTTAAATTTGAAAATCTGATTTATTTTTAACCTACAAAGACAAAGTGGCTTTTTATTTTTTAAAAAGGGAACCATTTTATTACTGGAATCTTATGAATGAATCAATTAACTTTATATTAAATTATAAGCAGACTGTCTGAAAAACAAGGATATAGAAATCATATATACATATTTTTGAAATATTAGTTTGGTATTTAACATATTAACATTACAAAACAATGCAATGATGTAGCTACCTAGGACTCCAGTTGGCCACGGTGGCTGTCACAGAGAAGCTGTTTCTGTTGACCGTGAACAAATAGCATTTCTGGAATCTTAAGCTGAACAAAACACAGGTTATCAAAATTAATGAAAGTCTAAAGAGGTCCTTACTGTTCGCATGCGGAGGGTGCTGTCTGGGGATCCAGTCACGCCGCAGTGCGGCCATGGTCTACACGGCCTCGTCACAGGGGTCGTGTGGTCTCTGGCTTCTGTCTTTCCAACATCTTCACTTAGGAATTCAGTGCAAGTGTCCGTTTTGTGGGTTAGTGCATTCAGCTTTTGCATGCTATTTTGTGTAAGAAGCTGTCAGGGAGCAGAAAAATACATGGGAACACAACGTCCTGGATCCTCAGGGCACCTTTGGCCTAGAAAATTTAGTGTTGTAGAAGCAGTATTTCCCTGCATTGGTCTGGTCATTGCTGCATCATTCCCTGGACAGTCTTTTCCATCAGGATGATCTTGTGTGGCCCCTGCCCACCTTGCCTGCCACAGAGCACTGATGGGTCTTGCTGTGAACCCCAGTGGCCTAGCAGGGGTTATGGAAGCACCTTTGACAGCACCAGAGAACTGAGCATCTCTAAGGTCAGGCAGTAAGAATAGGAGCCTCTGACAGGAAACCTATTCTGCACAGGATGGAAGATAATCTTGCAGGGTTTTGATTTTTGATGTCAGAAAGCTCTCCAAGGAAATTATGACCTTGGAGAGCAAAAAGGATCCAGCTTTCAGGAAGGACCCTGGTGGGTAGCCACTTTGCCTAGGGGATGGATGACAGTTGGCTCAGGAAGCATTCTTCTGATCCCTAACCACAAAGACCCTGTTAGAACAATCAAGTGCAAGATACAGGGCGGGCCGGGGGCTCTTGACAGACCCGTGTGACACGGCCACTCAGGCTAAGCAGATGCAGCAACTGCTGAACGAAGGGAATGGGTAACTCTGGGCAGGAAACCTCAGGCCGAAGGATGACTCATCTGAACCGAGCAGGACGCCGTCAGCTCCGCCGGGGTTCATGCGCTGCTTCTCTATTTGGCAGCATGAGCCCTCCCCCCGTCTCCTGCCTGGGTTGACCATGGGCTTCAGGCATCAGAGATGCAGCTCTGGATCCTGTCCATCCACTGCTGGGCACTCTGTCCATCCTGGGCACAGAAGTTATATACACGCTTGCTGGTCTTGAGCTACAAAACCGAAGAGAAGAGATGAGGGTGGGGCTATTCTATGGCTTTGGGCAAGTGGCAAAGTGGTCCCTGTGCCGGTCCCTCACTGCATCGCCCCAGAACCCGTTATTTTCTCTGCCCTTCACTACCATACTGTCATTACCTTTATAGTCACTTTACCTTCCTTGTCCCCAGAGTCACAGAGGGTTTTAACAGAAGGGCCTGGCAGAGGAGACAGACATACTGGAAGAGCCACACTTTGCATCCTTCCAGGGCCTTGGGAGAGTCCAAAATGGCTGGAGTCTCCGGCCCTACCATGCATTGCGCCAATGCAGCACAGGCGCCAGGAAGGCTGAGATTCATCCATACCATGCTGGAGGTGGCTTTTCTGTCCCCTTCTCTAAATCTTCAGTTGGGGCCACACTGGAATCTCACGAGTCAGAGAAATGGCCTCATAGCCTGAGCAGGGCCCTAGAGTATGGCCTGTGCTCTGAGAGGTCCTGCTGGGCTCTGGGCACTAGATAAGTCCCCTATCATGTGGCCCATAAAATGCCCCAAGGCTCAGCTAAGGGTTGCTGAAGATGTTAGAGCAGACAGTCATCATGTGTGGTAAGGACAGTGTTCTGTGGAAGGTCAGGCATGAAGACCACTGGGTAAAAAGGGAAGTGACATCTGTTCTCCTTTGTAGGCGGTGACTGTATAACTAACAGTACTTAACAAGGGGTCTGTCTGCTTCCACATATAATTGAATATCTTTGAGGGACTCTTTTGTGCAAGACAATGCTCAGCCCTTCTGAGACATGAACAGCTGGGAGAGGTCAGGCTTGGGGATTAAGAGTGCCAAGTTCAAGTTCTATAGCAATTCCCATAGCTAGAAGGGTCTGTGCAGTCACCACCAATTACTCTGAGACCCTATAATTCTTGGAGGTGGATGGATTGTAAGGAATCATGTGCAAACAGAGCAAGGAAAAGTAAGATCAACTTACATCAAAGAAAGCCTTGTCACTCGTGTGCTTTGGGGCTCCCATGCTGGGGCCAGCAGGGATGACCATTTCTACTTCAGCCAGATCAATGTGGCCTTTACAGCTTGTGTCCTCACCTGAGTCATAGTATCGCAGCTGGAACCCAAAGGACACATGAGATATGAGACAAAGAAAGAAAACAGCATGGCTTTTCAAAATGTATTGAGAACTAGGTGACTGGGAGAAAGGAGGAAAAAGACATTTTTTGAGATTTGAACAAATAAATATTACATATTAAAAAATGTGTCAAGTAACAATGGTAAGAAATGTGTGTAACATAAAAAGGGGGTAGAGGGGGGAGGGTATAGCTCAGTGGTAGAACATGTGCTTAGAATGCACGAGGCGCTGGGTTCAATCCCCAGCACATCCATTAAAAAATAAATAAATAAACAAACCTAGTTATCCCCCCAAAAAAGAAACTTAAAATTTTTTCTAAATAATAAAGGGGTTAATGTTTAGAATACATACAGAATTCCTAGAAATTGATAAAATGGTAAGCAAGCTAATAGAAAAATGGTCAAAGAATTTCAATGGGCAAGTCACAGGATAAATATGAATGACCTATAAACATTTGAAAAGATGAACAACCTAACTGATCAAAGAAAAGTAAATGGAATCAGTGAGATTTCACTTTTTGCTGAGATTAAGACATTAAAAACAATATTCAGGTTGAATGTAAGGCAGCAGGTATTCTCAAACACTGTTAATGGGACTATTAATCAGAAACCTTTCAGAGAACAATTTAGCGATAGGAACTAAAATTTAAAATGTTTATACTTAGCGATGTACCTTTCCCACCTCTAGAAATTTTCCCTACAGAGACACTCCCACAAGCATGCAGAGACACATGTATAAAAAGGTTTCCTTCAGCACCGCCTTTATCAGCTAACAACTGAAAAGTAGCTGTCTTTCAATGGGGTGTTGGTTAATTCATGAAGGTACATCAAGAATACAGAAAACTATACAACTTTTACAAAAATGGTCAGGAAGACCCGTGTGGACTGGTGGGAAAATATGTTCAAGCTGTATATTTAAAAGCAACTGACTTGACTGAGTGGTTACTATGTGTAAGGACTGGACACCACTCTAAGTCTGGACCTCACTCTAACTCACTCTGCAGCAAGGTGTCTGGTGCTTCCGTCCCTGGGGTTCGGGCCTCAGACTTTTCTCTGCCCCTCCCTTCAGGCGTGGTATGAGTAGGACTAAATGAAAACTGTATACCTTCTGTGTTAAAGAAATCTAAAAGGTTGGTAAAAATGCAAATATAATTTGATATAATTGTACATTACATCAAAATTATGACATTCTCTTACGTTATAGTTAGTGGTTTAATGGAACTTTACTATACAGTGTAGGCTCTATGATTTCAGAAAAAATGTTTCAAAGTCTAGCCTCCTGAAAAGGTCTTTCTTCTATTGTGTATTTGTAAAAAATTCTCTATATTCTTCCACAAAGACTCTGTGTAACCTTTATGAAGCTCCTTGAGCAGAGGGAAAGGGAGTCCCCATATAGTCTTCATCCTGAAGTTTTCCAGACGCAGGTCCAACAAGAGCATTGTATAGGGGTAATAGTTCATATCTTTCTCAACAGATTCCATTTTGGAGATAAATGCACTGAGAATCTTGGCATCTCAGGCTGCCTCAAGGCTGACTGGTCAGGTGCAAGGTAGAGTGAGGTCTGGGGTCAGAATGTGGAGGCCACGTGACTCTCACTAGTGAAGGGTGCACAGGGGCTGGAGGTTTGGGTAGGGATCCTCCCCACTGAGATGACTGGAGCAAAGATTATGACGCTAAGGACTGGGGGCAATGCTACAGCAATAGCAAAGACTAACAACGGGCAAAAGAAAAGATTTGATAACATAATCTGTGAGGTCCTGTCTAGTACCTGCCCACTGTGAATTCCAGGTTTGGGTGGGCACATCCCCTGCTGCCTGTTTTGGGGCCCCCTCCCTCCTCCGTTGCTGTCATCTTTGGGGGATAATGGTGCTTTCCTCAGTACCAAGTACAGTGATAGACATAGAGAAGGTGTTCAGTAAATGTTTATCGAATAAATTACTGCCCTCGGTTTTGAATGGATACTTTATGCAGCAAACATGAAGGTGATCTGTATTCTGGGGAATGTTCACAGGGCAGGCTCTGTATGTGCATGTGGTATGTAACACACTGAAAATCTCAATTCTCCTGGCCTGGGTTTTAAGAGCAGGCAGCAGGAGATATATGAGTATTAAAAAACAGAGTTCTATTGCTCTTAATGCTCTGGGCTCAACAGTCCCTGCCTCCGCCTGCGTACACCTGCACCCTCTCAGGAGGCTACCACCCTCACTCAGGGACAGGCAGGGGCCCTCTGAGAGGCCTTAGGAGGGCTGTGTCTGCTGAGTCACACGACAGCCAGGGACTGAGCCGAGTCTGGGAGAAGTGATTTCTCTAGGCTTTGATGGTATTACCTGATGTTTTGTTACATCCAAAACGAACCAACGGGGCTTCCAACCTTTCAGCAAAGCCCCTCTTTTGTAGAGCGTTCCCTCAAAGGACCTAGAAGGAATGATGACAGGGCAGTTAATTTGACTTTTCATTTAAAAAGTGTTATAAAGGGGATGGCCGTAGTTTTTGTTGGTCAAGTCTCTATTTCCCCCAGATGATCCAAAAGAGATCAATGAGAGCTCCCCCTGGAATTTCTCTACTAGACCTTTGGGGAGAGACTGCCTCTTTCTGCTGGAATTACCAAACTTGTGAGGTTTGGAGCTCTCAGTAGCCATCTTTTGTGCCACGCTAGGGTTCATGCAGCCCATAGGAGAAAGCAGAGCTGAAGATACTGTGTAAAAAACTGGCACTTCCTTGGCCTTCCCAGTGTATGGGAGTAAATTCCTTCTGCTTGGGCTAGTGTGAGCTGGATTTCTGATGTCTGCCACTGAAAAAGTACTAAAACATACTCCCTCAAAAGACCTGGCAGACATGAGGTAATAACAATCAGGACGCAACCACAAATAACTATGACTTCTTGGCATTATTAAGTTGTAATTTTGACTTTTCCTCTTCAAAGAACCATCTAACACACTTAAAACAAACAAAGAATTAAAGCAGATCTATTTCAAGTTTGTAGAAGGCAGCACTGCACAGGCTGAGCTTATTAAAGGGCCTGTGGTGTGGCTGCAGGCAAGGCGGGGAGGGCCTTTTCAGAAGACCAAGCAGGGCTCAGCATGCCCACCTGTTCTCATCGCTCCTGGACGTGTACTGGCTGTACAGCGTGGCTGCTCGCCGGTCCACTCCGTTGGATGGGGAGATGCCGGTACTCTGCTCCTCCCCCGGGCTGCTGTCTGGGAGGTGCAGCACAGACCTCTTCTGATAGGAAGGGAGGTTGGTAGACACAATTCCTGGGGAGCCTGAAGGGTGTCTCTGGGGCTGAGAAAGAAAAGGGGCTAGGAAAGCTTTACAAAGACTTTAAGTAATTGACCTGATAATTTCATTTCTAAAAATCTACCTCCAGGAAAAAACTGGATCAATAAGAAAAATATATATAATACAGGGAACTATATTCAATATCTTATAAAACCTATAATGAGAAATGTGAAAAAAATAACAATCAAAATGCTGTATGTACATCAGAAACTAACACAACATTAAATCAACTACACTTAAAAAAAGGAAAAATGTATGTAAAAAGATGTTTATTCCTTGAGTTTATAACAGTAAAAAATTGGAAATTACTATCATTATTGGACTGGCTTAAAAAAAAGGGTATTTCCATACAACAGACAGCCAGCCATTAAAAATGTTGCTGCTGAAGCACTATTTACAACAGCCAAGGCGTGGAAACAACCCAAATGTCCATCAACAGATGACTGGATACAGAAGATGTGGTATGTATATACAACGGAATACTACTCAGCTGTGCACAAGAATACAATAATGCCATTTGCAGCAACATGGATGGACCTGGAGATCACTGTTGTAAGTGAAGTAAGCCAGAAAGAGAAAGAAAAATACCATACAATATTGCTTATATGTGGAATCTAAAAAAAAGGGACACAAATAAGCTACTTATTAGATGACTGATTCCATGAATATGTGTAAACACGTTTGACTGTCCTTTATGACTGGATTACTGCACTCTGTTGATTCTTAGTGGTTGGCTTTATTCCTTTGATAACTATGTAAGTTTGAAAAGCTAAAGCCCTAAACAATGAACAGTGCATATATACATATTAAATAATGATGTAGATAGATTACATTGGCCTAGAGAAATGTTCACATACGTCTTAGGTGAAAAAGTAGATTACAAAATAATATACATAATGGGATCTCCTTTTTGTTAAAAAATAACTGCAGTACTGCATAAGAAAAATCAAGACGTACAACAACAAAAATGTTGCTGCTGATTTATAGTGACAAATGGAAGGACATGTATACCACATATTAAGTAAAAAAGCAGGTTTTAAAACTGCATGTATACACTAACTTCCCTTTTATATGTGTGTTTAGAATTATAAAACAAGCTTGAAAGCATAGTGGTTTATTTCTAGGTTATAAATGGTGGGTGATTTATGTCTTTATTTTGTAACTTTCTGTGTATTGTCTTATTTATGAAATGAGATATATTTATTTTAATCAGAAAAAAAAATCAAGAAACCATTTTTCTGAGGATAAAAGCAGTAAGACATCCCCTACCTGTGGCCTGTCTGATAACAGCTCCTGAATTGTCACCTGAAGGCAAGACAGCGACCGGAGGACTCCTCCTTACCACATCAGAGGCCTTCTTTTACACTCCATTCTCCTCGACCCCTCTGTGACAGCTGGCCCCTGCTGACCTCTCCTTTCCTGCAGTGCTCTTCAGAACACTCATCTGTCCTAACTTCCTTTCTGTTGCATTTGGAGTCAGTCTGACATGGGTCTGACGGGTGACTGTTGCAAGCATTAGCTGTGTGATCTCTGTGTCTGCCCCTCACTTTTGAGATGGGACACGACTCCCTCACTGGGCGTTAAATAGGATGCAAAGTGTGTGTGGTGCTCAGCACAGTCCCTTCCACATAAAGGAGCACATTTTGGTGTTTTAAAATATTTCATTTTCTCTGATTATTTCTCTGGAGTAAACAAGGTCCTGGCACTGCCCTCTTTCCTCATGTGGTAGAAGATCAGCTGAAACCACAGGGGCGCTGAGATAGAAAAGAACCCAGTAATTTCCCCTGGATTTGGGGCCCTGGAACATAAGTATTATGTCACTGTGGTAAAGTGAGACACTCAGAAAGCATTCAGTCATTTGGAACTTTCTGCCCTAGACCCTCAGGGAATGACCCCTCCCTTTCCACCTTTCCCTTTGGCCATAAGTCCCCTAGGTTATCTGTGGCAGGGCCCCACCTGACCTAGCACCCTCAAAAAAACTCAGAAGTAGCTCTTCAAAGGGCTTTGCCAACTCACACGGTCTGCTCTGGGCTCTTCTTTAAGGTCCACGGTTATTCTTTCCCACAACTGCTGCCACTTCTCAGGGGTTTGGTTCAATTTATGCTCCAATCTTTCAATTTCCTGCAAAGTAATTAAAAGGAATTTATTATTTATTTTTTTAATGTAGGTACTGGGGAATGAACCCAGGACCTCAGGCATGCTAAGCACACACTCTACCACTGAGCTATACCCTCCCTCCACCAGGAGTTTTCTGACAGATACTCATTTCATAGAGATCAGGATGTGCCCTGGAGCCACACCTCCTCTGTACTGGGCCCAGATGAAAAGCATGACCCGAGGGCAGTTAAAGACAGCTATAAGCTGGGGGCCTCAGAGGTCTCCCAAGCCAGGGACAGTGGAGCGAGCTTTAGCTGGTGTGATACGCTGTGGCAAAGACGATTAGGATCTGTAACCAGGCCTTTTTGTACAGATGGCTTAAACAGACAGATGAAATGTGTATCCCAAACACCTTCATCTTTGGCCAGCCCATAGGAAATCTGATGGCCATAGCAAAAGGTCAAGCACTGGGCTGCTGCCAAAGCCTAACACTGAGGTAGATGTGAAGTCTGTCCTTGACAGAGGAACCCCTCAACTCTAATGATTCAAACCAGATGTAAAGAGAATGAACCAAGAAATGCCCGAGGAATGGGGTTTCCCCCAGACAGGGAAGCTGGAGACCAGAGCAGCAGCCTCTGTGACGGTGCTTTCACAGAGCGTACTCCCCCTGGTCAGAAAACCAGACGGAGAGGACTCTTCAGGAATTGTTTGGCCCATAGCAAGGCTCAAACCCTTCTCTCAGGGCTGCTGCTCTCATCAGGGTGGCTGCTGCCAGAACGGCTTCACTCCAGGATATTCCTTGTAGAAGATGGTTGGCCGTATTCCCATCAGGCCATCAGCTACCCACACTTCTGACCAGAGGAAGTAAAGCACCCACAAAAGCCATAACCCAGGCCTGACTCAGGCTGCTCGGCCAGCTCAAGCAGCTGGGAAGCTGCAAACCGCTCCATCTGCTCGAATGCTTCCTTACTGCTGGAAAACTCACTTTTGTCAAGCCTCTTTTCCAGTACCTAAGCCTGGTCCCCCACCTGGAGCAAATCTGGGGTCCTCATACTCCTTCAGTGCTATGTCTGATGCCAGCCCAGAGTAAGGAGAGTCATGCCCACAAGTTTGTGAACCAGTTTCAACTTAGCCTGGTTCCTGAGGCCTCGCGTGCCTCCAGGGCCCTGGTGCCTCAGGAGCGTGCGTACGCACGGCTGACTTACGCTGAGAAGGCTGGTGAGAGCGTCAGGCTGCACACAGCTGACATCATCGTAGCACGGCCACACGGTTCTCCTCTGGCTCTGGGGCCCAGCTCCTCTGGCCAGCTCCGAGTCCTCGGAGGGGAGCTGCGTGGGGGTCAGCATCATCCAGTCATATGAAGGCCCCGCGGAGAGGGTCTCCTCTGTGTAGTAGTCCCACTTCTTGAGACTGGAAATGTTTACATTGGGCTTCAGGGCCTGTTTAAAGAAAATTCTGATACATAGTTCCATCTTGACCTCAAAGTGCCCCAAGCTTACTGGGAGGACAGCCCCTAATGTTGCAGGGTTCGGGGAAAGAGTAAGAACAGAGGTTATTTAAACATTACACACCCAGGTATACTGTTAGAAAAACTCCATTGTAACCTCCTACCTTAATGAATATAACTTCCTAATGACCTGGACGGCCAGGCTTCAACTGAGAATTCTTGGACTCCTCAGAATTCTACACCAGAAAGTTGTGGCACTGGGGAAGCTGGTCCTAGCTCCCAGTTCTTGGTCTAATCCCCTGCTCCTCTGACCCAGCTCTGTCCTACATTCAGGGCCTTTTGTGAACATGTGTATACACCCTGACTCATGCAGCTAGACTCTGTCCACTCCCTGCGAAACAGCTGCTTCTCAGCTGCCCTTTGGGCTTAGGGATATGTTCACTGACTTGGGGAACAGACTTGGAGAAATGGCCTGGTGAGTAACTTGAATTTGGGCAAGGAATTCTGAAGTTCAAGAGTATGGTCCAGATGAATAAGGGGCATGTAAGTGTGTATCCTTGGTTTCCTGTACTCCTCACCTCACAAGGAGGGCGCATTTGGAGAAAGGCCAGAGTGGGGCCCTATCGTATGCCCTGGAGTAAGGTGGCCCGCTCCCTCGCAGAGCCTATTTCAGACAGACATGCGTGGCAGAGCATGACTGCCCCTGAGATGTCATCCTCGGCTGGGCTCCAAACATCCCTGCTTCCCACAGGGGTTTTTCCATGGCTTTGCTACAAATGGACTTAGGGAAATCTTCTGTAAAGTATTTTAGATTTTTCAGCTTAGACGACCTGCTGAGGTTTCAAGTTTTGTTTGTTCTTTCTTCCTGGGGAGAGTTGATTTGCTCGACTTTCTTGTTATCCCTTCTATGTTTTGGGGGCCAGCTTCTAATTTTTGTGGTCAAGAATTGGGTAACAGTCTCCATTCCATCAGAACCTAAACCCATAGTGTATCAAACTTTTAAATAGATTTGACTATGTTTATAAAAAGCTTAAACCGCTGATATACACTCAAAGTAAGGAAAACTTTAAAAAAATATTCCAAAAATAAAACACAAATGTTTTCTTTCCGTACCTCTATTTCCACTGGTGAATATAAATAATTAAAGAAAATGGGACTTCTCTTGTGCATTCTGTCAATACATTCCCAAATACAAATTCCTTTTTTGGCATGCTTATCTCCTTTATCATCAAATAAAGTTCCTGTAAATCCAAAAAAATTCAACAAAAGTCAAATAAATCAACAGTTTGCCTAGAAGTATGATGCATGTAGCAGATGAAAAATGGAATACTTCTTATGGCTCTAGAAAAAGCAGTGCATGTGCAGATATCTTAGAAAATAACTGCAAAGCTAAAGATAGGAATTAACTTCACAGCTATATGGAAACAAATCCAAATGGAAGGAAAACATCTGATAAGGTTTTCCCAGACACTGAGCAGCACATCACGACTCTTCCAACCTACATCCTGCATCTGTATCTAGATTCACAGAGGTCCGTGCCAGGAGACATTCTACACATTTTACAAGAGAAAATGGAAAAACTGAAGAGTTGATTTGATGAAACTCAGTTAAAAACATAATTCCATGTTTCTTTTTAAAGTTGTAGGCTATTTATTATGAAGCCATTTAAAGTGTTTTCCTTGTTTAGTAGTTTATATATACTGCAAGTCATGGTCTCAGAGGCTTTGGATGTCAGAAGGGTGTGGTCTGTATCCTTGGGTGAAATTAAAAGCTGAATTTAGGGGGGCACTTCAGGTACTATATTTGTACCTTTCAAACAGTCAGTCTGTTACTCATGTGGGCTCACTCTGCTTTTAACGGAGAGGAAGACGTGTTGGGGTGAGGCAGGAGGTGTTTCTTTAAAAGGTCAGGAAGGGAGCCTCTCTTAGCAGGGCTGTCTTTCTTTGAATGGAAAGACTTCAGTCAAAAGTCAACAAGTATTTTATCTATCATAAAAGAATGTCTCAAGCTCAAGGCTGTACAAAATCCTGTAATATGAGGGAACTCCACAACTAATTAACGTTTCTTTACCTTTTAAATGCAGAATCCAGCACAGCAGTTCTCAACCCTGGCCACTCGTTACAAACCAAACCAAACCAAACCAAACCAAACCAAACCAAAGGCTTAAAAAACAAACAAACAAAAAACAAAAAACCCCATGCCTAGGTCTCACTTCAGACCAATTATATCAGCATCTATGAGGAAGGTCCCAAATACCAGTCATTTAAACAAGTTCTCCAAGTGACTCCAAAGTCCACTGTAACCAGCTTTACTTAATGTCTTCCCAAGACATGAGTACTTAAAAAATTAAGGTTTCTGATTATGATTTGTGGAATGACAATTCTATGAGTCAACAAAGGTCTGGAAGTACAAACAAGAAGGGAAATGGTCTCACCAGTGCTGTCTCCTTACCAGAAGTATGAAATATCATACTAGACAATTTTAATAACATGCAATGGAAAGCAGTATTTCCTGATTTCATATTTTAAACAGAACATCAGTAAATATTTTCAGCTACTAAGAGAACCCTCTTTATGAATATTCAGGTACACATATTAAACTGAAAATAAACAGTAAATAATATACTGACTTTATTTGCTTGTCTTCTTCAGAAATACTCATGTATATCCCTCCCTTCCCCTCTTCCTATAACAAGAGCAAAAGCAAGAATGTAAAACCCCCCCCGGGGGGGGGGAATGTTTTCACAGGAGCTGACTGGCTTTCAGAGTCTACTCTTCACAATTATTACTGCTAATAAAAATTATAATCATGATGGTGATGTCTAAAATTTATTGAGTTTTTACTATGTCCTAGCAACTGTGCTAAGAAATTTACAAATCCTTCCTACTGTGACCATCATGGCCCAAAGGGGTCAGTGTTGTTACTGTCCTCATTTTAAAGATGAGGAAACAGAGAGATACCTAACCTGTCCAAAGTACCTGGCTGGTAACTGGGAGTGCTGAAATCTGACTCTGGTCTGTTTGCTCCAGAGCCCATGGCTGTAACTGCCATGCAAACTGCTTCCAGGGGCAGGCACCTTACCTACCAGAGTGTACCAGGGATGGGAAAACTGTGAGTCAAGCGTTTTTCCTCAGTGATAACCATTTGTAGATAATAAAACAGGATGACTGACCACTTGCAGGCCCTAAGAGCTAACGCAGCACATCATCTCACTCATTCATAGCCATCCTACTTTTGTAGTTCAGAGTAAAACCCTAAAATGGCCTTACCACACTTGTGGATGGTTATTTTACTGGAGTTTTTCATTAAAAACACATAAGATAACAAATGAAATGGAACAAGGACATGCAAACACGTACCGTGCTCTAGTCTCTCATAGTCTGAATCCAGGAGAAATGTTTTAAAGCGATTAGACACATAGTGAAAAGCCAAGAACTTTAAGTAATAGAGATTGAATTCAAACTCGGTTGGATACTGGTTGTGAACCTGAAACACACAAGGCAAAGAAAAGAGAATCAAATGGAACAAAAAGAGGATGCCATGCCCCTGATGCTGCCTGAAATATGCAGGAGACCATATGGACTCAGTCAGTTGAATCCCTACCATGAGTGGAAGTGGGAAGGGAACCAGACTTTTGCCAGACACCATGCTAGGGGTTTTTATAAACATAATCACATTTAATCTCCATAACAACATTGCAAGAGAGGCATTATTTTTTCCAGCTCTATTGAGATATAAGTGACATATATAACATTGTGTAAGTTTAAGGTATACAACATGATGATTTAATACACATATCTCTTGTGAAATGATTACCACAACAGGGTTAGTTAACACCTCCATAACCTCACATAATTACCTTTTTTTGTGGTAAGAACACTTGAGATCTGCCCTTTTAGTAACTTTCAAGTATGTAACACAGTCTTATTAACTATAGTCACCATGCTGTATGGTGGATCCCCAGAACTGATTTCTCTTATAACTGGAAGACCAACATCTCTCCACTCTCCTCGCCCCCCAGCCCCTGGGTACCATCGTTCTATTCTGTTTCTATGAGTAAGGCTAGTTTAGATTCTACATATAAGTAAGATCATACAGTAGTTATCTTTCTCTGACTTATTTCACTTATCATAATGCCCTTAAAAGGCCATCCACATTATCGTGTGTGTCTGTGTGTGCGTGCGCGTGTGTGCAAGTAACATTTTCTTTATCCATTCATCCATAGAGGGACACTTAGGTTGTTTCCATTTCTTGGCTATTGTGAATAATGCTGCAATGAACATGGGAGTATAGATATCTCTTTGAGATAATGATTTCATTCCAATATATCCAGAAGGAGGATTATGAGATCATAAAACAGTTCTATTTTTCATTTTTTTGAGGAACTTCCATATTGCTTGCCACAGTGGCTGCACCAATCTACATTCCCACCAACAGTATACAAGAGTTCTTTTTCTTCACATCTTCACCAACACCTGTTACCTCTTGTCCTTTTGATAACAGCCATTCTAACAGGTGTGAAGTGATACCTCACTGTGGTTTTGATTTGCCCTGATGATTAGTGAGTGAGGTTGAACACTTTTTCATGTACTTATTTGGCCTTTGGGAAAAAGTCTATTCAGATCCTCTGAAGATAGGCATTATTACCCCTCCTCTCTACAAATGAGGAAGCTGAAGATAAGCAAGACTAAGTAATTTACCCGAAGTCATTCACAGTAACTAGTGAGCCTAAGTTTGAACACCGGCTTGTGAGGCTCCAAGGTGTACACTTCACTCACTGCTTTACAGTGAGCTAGACCCTTGACAGAAACCACCGTAAGTTACAGTTCTTGCTTTCCAGGCATTTGTGATGTCATAGTGTATAACACAACAAGAAAAATTGTACTTACAGAAGTTTGGCAGTGAAAGGAACGAGAAGAGAATGGTGATTTGGGGGGACAGTGAAGAGATGTTTTCTAGACAAAAGAAACGTGTCCCTGTCTGACGGCAATGCAGAAGGAGCCAACAGAGATGGAATAAATTGTGGAGAAAGAACTAATGACTAAGAGAGTAAGGCCCTGAGAAAGAAAGAATGAATGGGGCTAAGGGCCCAGAAATAGGAAACAGGCTTAAAAATGAAGAGGGATAGAAGAGGGGGTGAAAAGAAAGAAATGTTCAAGTGCTAAGAGAAGGGGGAGGGGCTTATGCCTTGTAACCTTAATTTTTCATCAGTAAATTAGTGAGGTCACTGGATGGACGATTAAGGATGAGGGAATGATATGGGAGGGAGGGAGCAAGGCAGAGCTGGGAACCATCACTGAGCTGTAGTGTGCTTCAGGCAAGCTCTATGCAGACTCTATGGAGCCATCTTATGTTGGCAGAAGATAGACTGATGACCTTGTGACGTTGTCCGCCCAGCAATCTCACCTCTATGTTGCTCAATCTCTCACAACCAATTAGAGAATTTTGTTTGGTTGAGATAAGTTCTAATCACAATTGTATTTGCCTAAAAGCTGTTTCAAATGAACACTGCAGGCAGGCTGTCTAAAAGCCAGCTTTCCTCTCCATGTTTAATTTGGCAAGGTAGACCCACACTTGGTCAGCCAGAGTGAGCAGGACTGTGTGCAGTATGTTGACTGCCCAATAGATCATTGGGAATTTAAAGTCATGATCCGGAATCATTGATTTTTACTAAAGTTTATCATCTGGTTAGAAATCCTAGTTTTCTGTGATACTTAAAAGTTTTTTTCCTATAGTTTTTTTTTTTTTTTTGCTTTTTAATTGAACTAAATTTTTAGTTCATAAGTAATAAAAAATAAAATTAGTGTTAGGAAGACATATTAAAACAGAGTTTGACTGCTATGCAATGGGCTTGCATACTGTGGACTTGCTTCCCTGACCTCAGCCACTGCCCTGCCTGTTACTGCCTGGTCTGCCTAGGACAGGAGAGCTTTCCATGAGACAACTGGGACATGGTTCTGGATAGCTAGATAGTATGCCATATGCCAGGTTTTAGAACTTAAACTCTCTAGCCTGAGTTCCTGGTTCAGAATCAATAATACCACCTCAAGGGGCCAGTGTGCACACGATGGAGAGGGAGTGACTCAGATTGTGGGTGGTGGGACAGAAGAAGGAGACAGATTCAGGAGGATGGTTCTCTTCCATATGAGTCTCCAGGAGGACAATGTGCAATGTGCTTGGTTGGGCAGGGTGAGCTCCAAGAGCCCTTGGAATAAACCTTGGTAGTCACAGGCCAGACCTTTGGCTCACTGTTTCCAGGGAAAGAAGAGTTCAGGGTTATTTCCACTGACCCAGTACACAATAATTCTAAAAACTCTTCTAAAAACTTGTTAAACAAAGCTCCAGAATAACAAAACATTTCTTTCAATGACTCTTCTCCATGGAAACCACTTGTCTTACACATATCTATTTCTTTCTTTGATTATCCTGATATTTAATATGCTTAGGAATACAACTTTAATGACCCAATTCTGAGGTAAAGCGGAATGGAAATGATAATGACTATGACCTTAAGTTGAACTTACAGGCATTTCAGGGAGATCACATGCGAGGACCAGAAGCAAAACTCCGCTACAAGTGGAAAAACGCTTTCACAGCCCACTGTGCTGAGTGGCTGGCCTCACCACAAACCCTGCACTCTACAATTATGTTAGAAAGGTTAGACACTTCTCCCAGGCCTCTGGCACTCACCCTACTTGAACTGGAATTGGTGCTTAGAGAACACCGGGGTGTGAGCACTTGGGGGCACTAGTGTGTACACGTGTGTGTCTGTGTCCATGTGCCACAATGGTATCTGCAATTATTAACTGCCTGGGGTTGAAAAAACAGTCTGCCCTCATACTGGGGTTAATTACCAGGTCTATTGGAAGTAAAAGAGAAGATGCTCAACAATTTGATTTTTTCTCTCTCTAGCAACAGTTTAAGCAACAAGCATGTGAAAATTGCTTCAATGGAAAAAATATATATCAGATTGACTTGAAGGCTGGGTTGATTAATGCCTAAATAACCACATTTGGAATCTGACATTAAGAAACACAAATAATTTCCTGAAATGCCTTTTTACGTTAATGAAAAATGAAGACCTGACTGTAGTTACAGGACAAAACCTGGTGCTTAAGATTTCCAGTAAAAAGAGAAAAATTATACTTTCTCCATTTAGTCCTACATCCCAGGGACTCAGTTTGTCCAGTTAACTGGCTTCTTTTCCTCATTATCAATGGGACACCTAGATTCACCTGCCACCACAGTGGTCTCCACAAGATGCTTCCCTCTCCTCCTGTTAAGTATGGTTTTAACAGGAAGTCTCAGGCCAAAGAGACTCTGACGACTGAGATACAGGGAATGAGTGAGAATTTAGAGGTTTGTTAGCCCCAAGATCTTTTTGCTTTAACAACTTTAATGCAGTATAACTGACGTGCAGTAAGCTGCATATATTTAAAGGGTACAATTTGATACCTTTTGACATCTCTATGCACCCATGAAACCACACCACAATCAAGATAATGAACATATATCATCCATAACTGTGCCCCTTGTCTCTTCCTGTATCCTCCTCGTCAAGCTACCATTGATTTGCTTTTGTCACTACAGATTAATTTGGATTTACTAGAAATGTATATAAATGGAATCATAAGTATGTACGCTTTTTTTGGTCTGCTTTTTTTCATTAAGCATAAATATTGGAGAAGTATCCATGTTGTTGGGTTATCAGTAGTAAATTCCTTTCTGTAGCTAAGCAGTGGTCCATTGTATGGAAATACCACAATTTGTTTACTCATCCATCTGTGGATGGACATTGGGTTGCTTCTAGATTTTTGGTTATTAAATGTAACGTTGCTATGAACAGTTATGTTCAGGTTTTGTATGGGCATAAGCCTTCATGTCTCTTTTGTAACTGCCTAGGAATGGAATGCAGAATCATATGGTAGGTAGGTATGTTTAATTCTTTAAGAAATGGTCGAATTGTTTTCTCAAACAATGGCATAATTTTGTATTTCCACCAGCAATTTTAGAAAGTTCCAGTTCCTCCATATCCTTGCAACACTTGGGGTAGTCAGTTTTTAAATTTTAGCCATCAAAACAGTTATATAGTAGTATCTCATTGTGATTTTAATTTGCATTTCCTAATGATAAATGAAATCAAGTATCTTTTCGTGTGCTTATTCTCCATCTGCAAATCTTTGGTGGAATTAGTACAAATATTTTTCCCATTTAAAACATAGGTTGATTGGTTTTTATTTATTGAGTTTTGAGAATTCTTTATATATTCTGGATACAAGTCTTTTAGCAGATATATGATTTGCAATTGTTTTTTTTCTACTCTGTGATTTGTCTTTTCATTTTCTTAAGTGATTTTTGAAGAATAAAAATGTTAATTTTGACAAATTCTAATTTATCAGTTCTTTTATGGCTCATACTTTTGGTGTTAAATCTATGATATCCTTGCCTAACAACCTAAGATCACAAAAATTTCTTTCTATGTCTTCTTCTAGAAGTCTTATATAGTATTAGGTCTTACATTTAAGTCTGATCCCTTTTGAATTAATTTTTATATTGATGCTAGAATCAAAATTAATTTTTTTTTCATCTGGAAATCCAATTGTCTGGTACCATTTGTTGAAAAGAGTATTTATTCTTTCTCTACCTATTGCTTGTGCATCTTTGTCAAAAATCAGTTGTCCACATTGATTGATCTTTTTTTGTTTTGTTTTGGTTTTGCTCTTTTTTGGGGGGTTGGGTGGTGGTGATTAGGTTTACTTATTTATTTTTAATGGAGGTACTAGGGATTGATCCCAGGAGCTAGTGCATGCGTAAGCATGCTCTCTACCCCTGAGCTATACCCTCCTCCCCAGTTGTCCACATATATGTGTAGAACTATTTCTGGACTCCCCATTCTGTTCCATTGATCTGTTTGTCTGTCTTTACACCAATTATCACACTGTCTTGACTACTACAGCTTTATAATAAAATTAGTGCTAGTTTTCCAATTTTGTTCCTTTTCAAAGTTGTTTTGGCTATTTTAGATCCTTTGCATTTCCATGTGAATTTCAGGATTAGCTTGTCAATTTCTACAAAACAGCATCCTAAGAGTTCTATTGTGATTACATTGAATCTTTAGATCAATTTGGGGGGACTGACATTTTAACAATATTGAGTCTTCTGATCCATGAACAACATGTATTTCTTGATTTAATTGTCTAATTTCTTTTAATAATGTTTTATAGTTTTCAGTGTCCAAGTCTTTAACACATTTTGTTATATTTCATGTTTTTTGATGCTGTCATAAATGACAGTGATTTTTAAATTTCAATTTTTCCAATGGTTTATTGTTAGTATTAAGTTTTGAATATTGAGCATGTATTCTACAGACTTGCTAAACCCATTAATTCTAGTAGCTTTTTCTTTTTTTGTAGGTTCTATAGACAATCATGTTACTTGTGAATAAAGAAAGTTTTACTTCTTTTCTATGTGGATATCTATTATTATTATTATTATTATTATTATTATTATTATTATTATTATTATTATTATTTTCTTGCCTTACTTATTGCATGGCCACAACCTTTAGTATAATATTGAATAGAAGTGGTGAAGCAGAAATCTATGTCTTGTTCCTGATCTTAGGGGGAAGGCATTCAGTCTTTCACTATTAAGTATGGTGTTAGCTGTAGGGTTTGTTTGTTTTTTTTAATAGATACTATTAGTTCGAGAAAGTTTCCTTCTGTTCTTGGTTTCTGAGAATTTTCATAAGGAATGGATGTTATATTTTGTCAGGTGCTTTTTCTGCATCTATTGAGATGCCCATATGTTTTTCTTTTTTTTTTTAGTTCCTTAATATGGTAAATCAACCTGATTGATTTCAAATGTGAAACCAACTGTGCATTCCTGGAATAAACCGCATTTGACCAAGGCATATTATCTTTTAAACATATTGTTGAATTTGATTTGCTAAAATTTTGTTTAGAAAATTTGAATCTGTGATTATCAGGGGTCTTGGTCTATAGTTTTCTTTTCCTGTCTTTGTCAGACTAGGGTAATGCTGTCCTCAAAGCTTGAGTTGGGAAATATTCCCTTTGCTTAAATTTTCTGAAAGAGTTTTTGTAGAACTGCCATTGTTTCTTCCTTAAATATCTGGTAGAATTCACCAGTGAAGTCACCTGGGCCTGAAGGTTTTCAGTGTGGAACTATTTTAACTACAATTTCAATTTCCTTAATAGACATAGGCCTATTCAAGTTACGCATTTCTTCTTTAGTGAATGTAGTAGTTTGTATTGTTCAAGGAAGTTGTCCTAAATTTTTATTTTTCTTTATGCAGAACTGTTCATAATATTCCCTTATGGTCCTTTTTAATATCTGAAGACTCTGCAGTGATGTCATCTTTCTCATTCCTAATACTGATAATTTGTGTCTCTTCTTTGATCAGTCTGCCTAGAGGTTTATCAATTTTATTGATCTTTTCAAAGAACAGCTTTTGGTTTCATTAGTTTTCTTTATTATTGGCCACAAAATTTTGGGGGCCTAAAGGCAAGTCTGCTTCAAATAAATTTAGCCTTATTGTATTACAGAGAATTGGGGAATGACAGGCATCTCAGCCTATAAATTAATTCTATATGAGCATTTCCCAAATTATGCTGATGAACAGAGTTTTAGGCCTCTTTCAGTCATCATCTGGATTCTGTTGTTCAAAATAATTATTTATTTATTTTGATGAAGATAAAAAAACAGATTTAAAATACTAAGACTAAGCTCGATGAGGCTTTTTGGTTTTGTTTTCCATTACGGAATAAAACCTGCCAATTTCACTTATTTATAAGAAGAGAATCTGAAATGGAATTTGGAGAAATATGAATTTATAGGGTCTTATTTTTTGCCCATATGCCATTAAGTACTTTGTAAAATTTAAAGGCCCATAAAAACAAGCTATGACTCAAATCCCAGGAAAGAAACATTTTGGGAGTAAAATATAGTAAGTTAAAATTGGATTCTGCTTTCAGGAGTTACAAATATTAAGCTATAAGAGACCCTATATTTAATGGTATCAAAATGTTAAAACCTGTGGTTATGTTAGACACACGCTAGAAAAATAGGTAATACTAGTTTTTGTTATTTCACAGGTTAATATTTAACAAGTATTAATTGTGCACCTTCTACTGTGCCAATTAACTTCACAAGATTTTTAATTTTTCTGATACATATAAATATAAAGAAAGTGAAGCACAGAGAGGTTTAATAATTTGTTAAAGATTAAAAATTAGTAAGTGAGACATATGCAAACTCAGACTTATTTTATGGGCTCAAATACTAAGAGCTTTAATGCAAAATTGCTGTTATAAAACAGCTTGGAGGATGTCAATTTTTGCCAGTTTTCAGCTGATTGGGAAACAGGCAGACACCAGAAACTCTTATATATACCATGAATCCATTAACTGCAGGTATTTTGCCAATATTAATGGATAAATTTTAGAGTAACCAACCTGTGTGAGGGCAGCTTAGCTCCTCACACATGTGCTCACAGGAAAAGCTCCTATCTTCAAAAGGCAAATAGCTTTTCTCTTGGGAAAAGGACCTAGCATAGTGCTAGCATACGGTAACTGTGAGGAGAATCATATTACAAAACCAGACCAGAGTGAGTCAATTTACAATCTGAATAAACTTCAAAGGCCAAGTTATAACTGTTACTTGTTTTTCTCAAAGTAGGAAATAATTTAAAAGTTCTAAGATGCCCTCTAAGATTTACTCTAATGCTGAAATAAAGGAGATGCTTTCTTATATGTCATGTTTTCATTCATATTACACATATTTTTTCCCTCAGTATTATATTTTAAAAAGAAACTTTAGCTAAAACATTTTTTTTTTTGTATTTTGGATGTCTTCCTTTTGAATTTGGTTCAACTATTTTAAGAAAAGGAAGCATCCTGTAATGATATCATTTGAGCTAAGCCAATTTCTTTTAGAAGCAACAAAAAATCTGCCAGATGTTGCTATTATGAAACAGTGATCTAGCATTTATTAATTCATCTGACACCTGGATATACTGGCGTAAACAATGGCTTTTTATATGATGAGGCATTTCTAATTTAAGATTAGTGCTTCATCTGTTTTCTTTGTAACTCTATTAGTACTAATGGGCAAGTCCAGGCATAGTTCCATGGACTGCCTTTTGGCATTCAGCATGTTAGAAATGGTTAATAAGCAGGGAACACATTCCACTTGGGGAAATTTTGCTTGCTGCTGCATAATTTTGTACTTTTTTTTTTTTTTTTTTTTAATGTTGTTGGGCCTGGCTCTGTTTTGTGCCCCTAAGAGACTAAGGACAGCACTAATTTGAACTGTCTGGCAAAAGCCAGAGTCATGTAAAGCATTAGTGTTCACTTGAAAGGTATTCCAAGAAGGCATTTTCTAATGCCTATAACCAGTATGTAGGAGATGATGAAACACTACCTTATAATTAAGTCAGCAAGAATCAGAAGCATTATTTGTTAACTGTAGTCTTCTGTTTTTGAATGAATAAACAATCCCTTTTTCAGCACAAAATAATTTGCTTCACCAAAACTGATACCTATCATATAGTCCAGCATCCTTCAAATACCACAATTAATGTCATATGCTCACTTTGCTATGACTTGTCTGCACTCAGGTTATTATGTGTGAGGGTATCAAGTCAAAGGGTTCAGGCAAATTAAAAAAAATTTATGTTTTAACTAATTTTTAATGGAGTATAACCAGATTTGAAATCATACTAAAGGGGTCTTTAGACCCTGACTAATACTATTTTCTACAGTTTGTGAAGCATTCACCTACAAATAATTGCTTTTATTAAAAGTCAACTTTTCAATTTCAGAACTGGTTCAGATAGAACATTTGAATTTTACCTTCTTATTTAAAATAAAAACAGTTGCAGAAATTAAACATATTCCCCAATTTGCTTTATATAACTTAACATTACATAGTTTTAGCATCTATTGTAATGTATTCTAAAGGTTACAGGAATGTAACTCATACTTCATTTTAGCTTATGTTAAATTGCTTTGTTTATATCACTAAAGAGGTGATTGAAGAACACAGGTTACTTTCCAACATTCTAGACTACTCACACTTCCACCCACCTCATTCCACCCTAACAATAAAATATAAGCATTGTATTCCAAGGAATTATTATACTTGGGAAACAACAACGTTCCCATCTGTGAGGACAGTATGTCTTATATGAGAACCTCCCATTTCCTACTGATTGTGAGTGGATTCTATAGCTGACTCTTAATATTTAGGTATGCAGAATTCTTCAAGTTGAACATTTAACCCATTTAATAGTGCATTTAACTTAAGTCAAATTTAGTCATACAAATTCAGCCCCCAGCAACTCTCCCTCAATTAAAGGAAAGGAATTTTAAAAGGTACAAAAACCAAAACAGAGGTGGGGAAAAAGGGAGGGGAGACAGTAGCAGGCCAAGAAAATTCAGAAAGATGGAAAATA
Source organism: Camelus ferus (assembly GCF_009834535.1). Lineage (NCBI taxonomy): Eukaryota > Metazoa > Chordata > Mammalia > Artiodactyla > Camelidae > Camelus > Camelus ferus. The sequence continues at coordinate 52,488,769 of NC_045705.1, read as the reverse complement.
GAAAGAAGAATAGCAGTAAATGACAGAAGATGAGAAGCTCCACTGGAATGCCTGTGGATGAAAATTATTTAAGAAACTAACAGTTTGCCCTGTAAACCCAGAAAGGCTCAGCACTCAGAGGTCCAAATGTTATACAGGTGTGAAATGGGAGCTAAAAATGAGAACTAGTTATAAGTCTAGAGAGGCAGTGATGAGACTTCAAGGGTCTTTTCCTACCCCATGAAGTCATGTGATTACCTTCTTGCAAGCACGAGATTAGAGGTTTATTCTCTGGAAAAACCAAACTTGATAAGCTCTGGACTTGAGAATACCAGGCACAACTGGGTTACTGATGAGACTGACAACAGTACAGAAAAAGTAAAAATCTGCACACTTGACTGGGATCTCCCTGGACCCACTTCCTGCCCTGCTTCCAGAAAGCAGACAGCCAGGCTTATAAGTACTCTCTGGGCACTACACTGAAACATTTTTCTCTAGAGAAACTAGAAAGCTGCTGCTTTCTTTCTTTTCTTCCTCCTTTTTTTTTTCCCCCACAACTCCAGTTTACTGAGAAGTTGGACTTACTAATAGAAAAAAAAATTTCCAGTTCACTGAAGTATAATTTACATATACTACAGTTCCCCTATTTTAAGCATACAGGTTGATTCGTTTTGGTCACTGGTCATTTGGTTCTATGTTTGTGTAACCACCACCACAATCAGGATACAGAACAGTTCCCTGTCCTAAAGTGAATGCTTGTGCCCCTTTGTAGTCGATCCCCTCCCTGACCACCGGTACCAGGCAAACACTGATCTGTTTTCTATCCTTATAGTTTTCCCTTCTGTAGAGTTTCCTATAAGTGAAATCATATAGTATGTAGTCTGTAGTCTTTTTTACTTGGCTTTTCCCTCATTTTTACTGAGAAATAACTGGCATATATCACTGTATAAGTTTAACAGGTATAGCACGATGGTTTAATTTATATATGTTGTGAAATGATTCCACAACAGGTTTAGTTAACATCTACCATCTCATATAAAGTAAAAAACAAAAAAATTTTCTCCTTAAGATGAAATTGATCTGGCTTTTTTCACTAGTCATGATTTTAAGACTCATCCATGTTGTGTATATTAATATCTCATTCCTTTTGCTTGCTGAGTAGTATTCCATCACATACATATACCAGAATTTATCTGTTCACCAGCTGATGAACATTTGGCTTATTTTTCATGCTACTTCTTTATAGCTACACCCATGCCCTCCCCCCCACTATCTCCAAGCCCTGGCAACCAATATTCTCTCTATATATAATCTTGTCATTTTGAGAATGTTATATAAACGGAACCATACAGTATGCAACCATTTGAGACTGCTTTTTTTTCACTCAACATTATGCTCTTGAAAACCATTCAAACTGTGATGTGTGTCAGGAGTTCATCCCTTTTCATTGCTGAGTAGTGTTCCATGGCATGGATGCACTAGTTTGTTTAGCCGTTCACCTGTTTTAGGAAGTTTTGTCCCTTCCAACCTCCAGCTTTTGGCTATTATAAATAAATAATTCTTTTATATTTGAACTGAGTTTCTTATAAACAGCATATAGTTACATCATGTTATACTTATATCATTTCCATTTAACATAATCATTGATATGTTAGGGCTGAAGTCTTGTCATTTCGTTTTTTGTTTTCCATTTGTTGTATTTCTTTTGTTTGTTTTCTTTTTCCTGCCTTCTGTGGGCTACTTGAACATTTTTTTGAATTCCATTTTATCTATAGTGTTTTTGACTTTATCTCTTTATACAGCTTTTTTAGCAGTTGTTCTACATATTCTAGATGTTCTACATATCTTGTTACAGTTGACTGGTGTTAACATTTTGTCAGTTTCAGTGAAGTGTAGAAACCTTACTTCACTTTACATCCCTTCCTGCTCCTCCATTTATAATAGAATTGTCTTAACTGTTTCCTCTACGTATATTGAGAACATCAAACAGTGTTACAGTTTTTGCTTCAACCATCAAATGTAATTTAGAAACCTCAAGAGAAGAAAAGCCTATTGTGTTTACTCATATTTCACTTTGAGTTGTTCTTTTTTCCTTCCTGATATCCTAATCCTTCTTTTCTCATTATTTTCTGCTTGAAGAATTTCCTTTAGCCACTTAGGTCTTTGATCCATTTCAGGTAAATTTTCATGAATGATGTGAGGGTTCATACTTTTCTAAACAGGTGTCCAGTTATTCAATACCATTTGTTGAAAAGTTTCCGTCCCCATACCTGGGTTTTATAATTGTTTTCTGTGGGGGAAGTTGTCTTTAGAGTCTTAATCTCTCATTTGTGAAAGCAGCAGTCAAACTTACTCATTTTAAACTTTATTTTGCCCTTTGAAATCTGAGGATGTTACCTCAACATGTTATATAAAAGAGAAACAGTTACAAACTTTCATTTCAGCCAAAAAAATTGTAAGTTAATTTCAGGATAAAAATATATAGATATTTTCAAATGCCTATGGATGATATCCTAAAATGTTCAGCAAAGCAGTTTGTTACACAAATGACCTATTCTCAGTTTAATTCTTATGAAAAAAAAAAAAAGTCTACACAGGTTCAATTTCATTCTTATTAGAGAAAGTTTACATGGGTTAGTCTACCTGCCATTCCTCTCTCTGTATTTATGCCTCAGAGTCAGATTTAGATGGGAGATGTGACTCTCATATTTTCCCCTTAGGTCTCTGTTCCTATGTGTTTGTGTTCTTTACGTGTGAACATCACATTATGATGATTGTGATTTTAATATTTATAGATCCATTTTTATACAAAGACACTAAAAGAAAATCAACTACTTTATCTAGTATTCAGCTGAATAAACAGTGATATTATCTCAACACAGGGGTAAAAACTGGATGAGTGTACTTACTGAGACAACACAGGCATCCAGGGAGGAAACTTAAGAACCTTTCAAGTGAAATTTTGACATTATTATATTCACATTAGATATAAGGGAGAGTAATTCTTTAAGAAATGTGGAGCCACTGAAAGTTGTTGTTTGTCTGCTTTAAAGATTTTTGTGAAAGAGAATAATAGCATTGTATCTGAGCTTTCAGAGGATTATATTATCAATTCGACTTAGAATATCCTAGATGGTCTCCGTGAAAGGTGCCGAGGGCTTGAACAAGGCTGAACAAGGTGGTCAAATTTTCATTTACTGAATTGTTGTACATATTTATTGAGAGTCTGCTACATTCTAGAGACTGAAATTCTAATTGTGTTAGAGATTAGGGATATGAAGACTAATACGACATAGACCCTGCTCCCAAGAATTCTCAGACTAAGTAGAAGGCAACGGACATGTACAAAAAGGTATGTTCTAGTGCATAGAAGCTACCAAAGAAGTGTGTACATGGTTCATTAAGAATACAAATGAAGGGATCAGGAAAAGGTTCAACGATTACTTAGAAAGAATCATGAAATAAAAGAGTGCTGAGGACAGTGCCTCGCCCATAGGAGGCTGTCAATAAGCAGTAGTAATGGTTGTTAGTAGTAGTGGTATACAGGCACAGAGGCAGGAAGCAGCCTGGTGCATCTGGTTAGCGGAACAAGACTGCACAAGGTAAGAAGTGCTCTCATGAAGGACGTGTATGCTTTCACCCATCCAGATGTGAGAGAAGATGCCTGCTTCTCTCCTTTGGTCTCAGTTACAATGGGCTCTAAACTTCTCCCTCATCTATTTTTCAAAAGGAGTCTGAATAAAAAGGCTAATATTCAAACAAGAAGCAAGTATATCATTTGCTGCAAAAAGTTTAAAAGTAAAATCTCAACCTTGTGACCAGCTTCTCCAGACACTGCTCAAATCAACTGAAATTATTCAAAAGGCTTTTCTTTAAGAGGCTGACTGGAGCAATCAAAAACATAACCACCAGTGTGTGTATGTGGGGGATGGGGTCGAGGTGGGGGGTGACAGAAAAATCACTGCTAATGGGTGTGGAGTCTGTTTTGGGGGCGATAAGATGTTCTGAATTTGTTTGTGGTAACTGCACAACTCTGTGAGTAAATTAAAAACTATTCAATTATATACTTAAAATAGATTTTTAAAAAATTATGAAATGAGTTGATAAAGCTCATCAAGTGACTAATAGAATAAAAAACAAAACAAAATATAACCATACATCAACTTGGTCTCTTCAGAAGCCCTGGTTCTAAATACTGGTTCCTAAAAAATTTCCACCTTTCCTTTCAATAGATACCTGAGGCCAATGTTTTTCAAAGAGTCTCACTGTTCTGTCAAATATGTTTGACAGGCCAGAACCCATTCATTGTTGCGTAGGTGAAACAAGGCTGAAAGTGTCAACCTTGCTTTTCCTCTGGTGCCAATGCTTCAGATGCAATCCTAGTGCCATCCAATTCTCAAGTCCAATCTTGACCAAGGCCTGAGACGAGGGTAGCATTCACTCCCTGCTCCCACTGGGCTTGACTGGATTACACAACTGGGTTTCTGTCTGGTCTCTTGATTAGCCCTGATTAGGTCACCCAGGAACACGGAGCCCTTGTTCTCAACCTCAGAGGCTTGCCTGGTCGGGCCCGGACTCTCTCTAGGGGTCAGGCTCTACCTCTTATACTCTCAGGCACAAGCTACGGTCCTCCCCAAATGGGAAAACTGTCTGCTGGATTTCAGGCCCTGCCATCACCTGGAGATTTCTGAGGTTCTATCCTAGATCAAACATTCTTGGAGAAGAAGACCAAGTTTGTTCCTCTTTTTAACAGATGGTAATTTAGAGTGCTGGCCACCTTACTTGGGGGCCAGCTCAATAGTCAGCTCAACTGTCCTAGTTTCAGAAACCAACTAGTTCTTTCTCTTGTCCAATTCCAGGAAGCTACTGCTGAGATTTCAGTAAGTCTTATGTCTGAGTCCATCAGAGTTGTGACATGAAGGTACCTGGCACAGCACTGCAATGCTCAATAAATGCTAGTTCTTTTCTTTACCTTGTGGTGAGTTGATTCAAGCTTGCTCAACTTACCTGGTGTACACAGTCTAAGAACTGTAGGAAGACTGGAGTGAAACCACTGCCCTGACAGCTGAGGATCAAGCTGCTCCGCTGACTGAATTTATGACCAAAAGAGAGCCATTCTTTTTCCACCAGCATCCGGAAGCCTTCAAGTGTCCTATAAAAGGGATCACTGAGTAACTGAACCAGGGAGGTCACCTAGGGCACAAGCAGGTTGGAGACATCATTACTTTCAGTCCTGAAAAATTCCTGCTGCTAAGACAAAGCACTTGCTTTTAATGACAGCTAATTCACAAGCAAAGTTACCTGGATGACAAATTTGTTCACTAACTGCTCCAGGACAGCTAACTGAATTAATTGTACAAACTTTCCAGTAAAAACTTAGACTCAGATTCATCTTGGCTATGTATTTTCTTTTAGGGAATTAAGAATTGAATCCTTACCCGGCCAGTTTGCTGATGATGGTCTCCTTCTAGGTTAATTAATAAGGCCAGAGGATCAGTTCAAACCTAGTCTACTCTTGGGCAGATGGAGATTAACATTCTACTGTAGTTTATACTTATACTTTTCCTTTCTGCTCTGGAGGTGAGTAAAGGAAGGGCTTACAGAGAACCAGGGAAACGACTGACAAAACACAGGAAGGATGGGCCATGTCCTACACTGCTAGTCATGCTCGCATTATGTGTCTGTGATGAGGAGCCTTATGCCCTAAGCCAGAGCTTCGGGCTACGTGGGGCCTAGAAACTCATGGCACAGAGCTTTCTGATGGGCACCAGGTGGTGCTGAACATAGGACTTCCCCTATCCATAAACATATTAGTCATTATACAATAGATTCATTCATCTGCAGAACTTTAAAATAACTAAATTAAAATACAAACATAAAATTAAATATCTGAAAACACGTTTTAATAATTTACTTGTGCAGTGATGTCCCAGCCTTCTTCCAAACACACCAAAACTGAGGAACCATTCTCAAGTACTTCTGATACAACCACAGCCAGTTGCAATATCCTGTGCAGCTAAGAGATAGGAAAGGAGGCCACAATTAGACAAAGTGCTTTCTGAGCACCAAGAGCAGACAGACTTGTTATCAATCTTAGATAAATAAGTTAGGAATAACATCTTTGGACAAAAGAACCACATAGGTTTTAAATACTTAAAGTTCTTTGTCAAAATCAGATTAAACAATGACACATTTTAAAAGTAGACGTATTTTAAAACAATGTGTTTACGTGACACATAATGAAATAAACTGACCTTACTTACATGATGCTCCTCAGAGTAGAAAAGAGACTGAGGTTCTAAGTGGTCCCTCACAACAGCTACTAGATTTAAATTTTGTTCTTCTGAGATGTAGTAAGTTCTATTTCAGACGGCTGCACAACTTCTTGAATATACCAAAAAGTACTGAATTGTTCATTTTAAAAGTATTTGTCTGTACTGTATATTAAATGGGAAGAAAACTTACATTTGTGCTCAGCTTTTTAAGCGAAGCCAATTGACTCAAAGTCCCTAATGAACAATTAGGGTGTGAGCAGAGGATATATAGATTTCAAAACTAAATATGTAACATTCTGGTTTTTAAAAAAATTTAAGCATTACTTGACATAATTTTTAGAATGAATCCAACTCTGAACTAAAACAAAACAAAACAAAACACCCCACCCTCATATTTTAAACAGAGCGAGGCTATTTTAAATGCAGTAACAAGGCACATGTCCTCTCCAGCAATAGGACGCTCCTCACTCACTGTTCCTATAACACAGCTATTACCAGGCCTGAATTCTCTTGGACTTAGCATTTGCTCTACATTAACTTTTAAATTGCCAGTATCCCAAGTGGGCAACGTTTTCCATTGTTTTCAGTCACTAACTTCTGACATGGATCCACTTTGAAGTGAGGAGCAGAAAACAGAATACCAGAAACACAGATGGATAAGTTGGGTGGTGGGAACACCTTGGGACTGGGGCTCACAGCTTAAGGACAGAAGGGAATATTGATCAGCTCCTTCCATGGTACTCAAAGTATCCTGAATTAACATAGCTTGATACTGATTTAGAGCTAACTGTATATGTGGATGTTTTCTTAGAGAATAGTCACTGCCCTGGGTACTCACATCATTTCCTGGCTTTTTTATTTTTTTGCCTTTTAGTCCAATATACTGTGGGAAGCAACCCTCTGTCCTCCTCAAGAGAGGCAGGAGGTTTGGAGGTAGAGGGGCAGAAAACCCCTGCAGGGGAGAGGGAATAATGGGCACAGCCTCAGAGGCCTAAAGACAAGGCTGAAGGCTGTATTACAGAGAGGCAGTTGGCCAGATGTGTGCATCAGTGTCTAAAACATGCGTGTCATAAATACCTTTCTTTCTGTGGTCTGGAAGAAATATGGGTTATGTGTGCTAGCATACCTACTTCTCCTTAATTTCTCCATAGGAGTTCAATTAAAAACATTCCAACCTTGACTTAGCTGAAGGAAGGATATGTGGTTTTTCCTAAACCTTAGGTAGGCTTCAGGGTACGTGGGCTGGTTTGGGGGTGAATCTAAAATCTAGAGACAAGGAACAGGCAGAGACAAATAGAAAACAAGGAAGTAAGAGAAAATGGCTCCTGGAAAAACCTAGAAATCACATTCTGTCCTGATCCTCACTCTGTTGACAACAGAGCTGAAGGACTGTAACTATGTGTTGATTAAATCTGTTGTATATAAAAAAGTTCCCATCTAAAAATAATAATCTCCTCCTTAGCATCCTAAGGAGGAGACTAAGTTTTCAACAGCAGAGAGAGAAAACCCAGGGATGAAGACTTCTATGCCCTCATCTCCTGTATCACATGGTTTCCTAGAACTGAAAGGCCTTTATAGGGAGCACACAGTAAGGGGAGAACATCAGGTAGTGGGGAAACAGTATTCTCTTCCTCAAATATCAATTCTGTATATCCACTTGGGCCTCTCTTTCCTTGAGTTGTAAGACAGGCTGCTCCAGACGTTACCTGTGGGAACCACTCAGAGTCTCCCAGGGCTCTCAGGAAGGTCACTTCTGAGTCAGTAGGGATGGTGCTTGGGACACAAGCCCTCATCAGCTTTTTAAAACTGGCTTTCACTTGTCGGATGTCATGAAATTCAACAGGAACAAACTCACAATTTAAAGCAAATTCTAACTTGAAGTTCTGTGGATGAAAATGCAGAAAATTAGGCAGATGAAATGCTGAAGGTAAAAGAGCAATGTTTTCAACAGGGCAATGCTTAATAATACACAGCTAGCTGAGGCCAAGGAGCTGCTGGGGTTTCAATGGGTCAAGAAAATCAACCTTGTGTGGCCAACGTGTCAGTATTGTTAGAGCCATCTGGTAAGGTCTAGTAGTTTGATTTGGCATGTGTCATTCTGAACTAGACGAAACCACTAGTAGGCTGGAACCTGACGGAGCTTATCACACCAAATATAAGCCACCTATAAGGCCATGAACCTGCCAGTCTAAAGAGGAACCAATGGCACACAGACAGCATGATTAATCCAAAACTGTAACTAAGTCTCCCCAAGATGTGCATTATAATTACAAGGTAACACACTGTTGAGGTTCTGGAGTTCTACAAATTAAAGTTTACAGACACAGATATTTGTTTCTTATTATGCAAGAAAACACAGTCGTCGTAAAAATGAAAAAAAAAAAAAGTAGTGATAAACATTGAGAAGGAAGTAAAAATCACTATATTACTGCCCTAACACTACTAATATTGTAGTTGTTCTTCTAAAGCCAGTAATAAAAAATCATATACAGTAAAATGTAAAAGCCTTTGTTGATTTCTAGCTTTTGGGCAGTATGTTTTTACTCAATATGATACATGTTATCAATCTGTATTCAAGTACTTTTATCATTTATATTTTTAATCCATATGGAATTTATTCTATGTGAGCTTGCATCTGTAAGAATGCTACACTGATGGCTCATTGGACATCTTATTTTGATAATCTAGTTGCCTACTTCTAAAGAAGATTTAAAAGTTCTCTAACTTCTTATGCCAAAAAATGAATCAATTTTCTCATATTCTTTTCACTTTCTTCACATTCTGCCCAAATTCCTCTACTGGGCCATCTGCTTTTCTGAGAGTAAAACTGCTTTTTGGAGACTTCCTGTACAACAATGTGAATATACTTAGCACTACTGAACTGTACAGGTTAAGATGGTAAAATTTATGTTTATTTGTATTTTACTGTGATTAAAAAAAACTGCTGCCAAAGACTTGTATTTAGGGTCCATTTAATGTTTTATATTGGTTACACTTTTTAAAAGGCCCAGAAAAGTTTTAAAATAAAAATTAAAGCAAAACTCACAAGGTTTTGTTTTGTTTTTTTTAAAGCATTTCCAATATATATTAAGAAAAAAAAGTTTCTTTGTCTTAGTAATTCCACTTTTAGGAAGGTACCCTAAGGAAATAATCTAAAATGTAGACCAAAAAACAAACCCTCGTGGATTTCATCTCAATTAAAAAAAAATTTAAAAAACTATATGCTTGAACATGTGACTACAATTTTGCATACAAAAGATAAAATGAAACATCCAACAATATGGAAAGTTATATAGTTATTAAAGTAATTATGAAGTCTATTAAACAACATGGAAACATGTTATGGCTTGAGATAGAGAACTTAGCACTATGAGAACATGAGTTCTTTTCTATTAGCTTTAAAAAAAAACTTGTAATAGGTAAAAGTTAGTTTACTTTTCAGGGAAACTAGGTTCCTTTCCACGTCTTAATTGTACTTAGCTAGGTGAACCTACCTTATAAACCAGGAGTTAATCAACCATAGTGCTGAGACACAGTTAGGTAACAAGGAATTTGTTACTAAGTATAAGGTATTAAAGTATGTGAATTTAAAAAGGTAAATAAGATCAATTCCACATTATTTAGAACAAGTCACTCTCACTTACTTGCTTTCCCATGTTTCCTTTGTTGGGGAAAAAGGTGTGGAGCTGCAACTGAGCAGCACTGTGCTGGCTAGAATGTGGCACGTATCAGACAGCTACGGACCCACACTCCTCAGACACAGGTGAGTTAACAGAAAGTATAACTTGAATGGAAGATAAAAAATCTTAATAAGTACTGTGCCAGGATGATGAAATTTTGTTTTTAAAATATATTATTATTGATGAAAGAAAGAAAGAGAAAAGAAAAAGAGAAAGAAGGGAGGGAGGGAAGGAGGAAGGGTCCCAAGTGGTCAGTCTTTCTTACTCACAGACTCATGATCACACAGCTTATCTCAGGACTGATGGGCAAAGGGGATGGCAGAAGTGAGCATTCAGGAGGCAAATCTCGGGGAGTGACTCAGAGCTTGGACACGTGGGGTGCTGAAGTGTGGAAAGTCTGTGCTCTGGGAAAGACACTGGTGCCAAGGAGGCTGTGCAGGCAACCCTGCGCTGCTGTTAAAAAATGTCCTATTTCCTGGACATAAAATTATCTGCTGTAACAGAAGACACGTGTGCATATTTGAAAACTGAGCGTTACCCAGCAGTTCCGTTCCCTCTACCCTAGAGGTTGGTGACTAAATGACAGCAGCAGTCCAGGCGGTGGGAGAAGAGCTAGCAGATCAGCCTGCCACAGAAGAGCCCACTCAGTCACTGGCATCTCGAGGACCAAGTGTGTGGGCTCCTGCTCACTGCTTCCACTCCACAGTTCAGCTGAAGGTCTGTCTAGATTGTCCAGTGCTCACTGCAGCACTGAACTAAACTTTAGGGGATTTCTGAATTAACAAATACTTTTATTTCCCACACACTTGTTAGTAGTAATGAAATTTATTTTGTAATGTGTAACTACTGTAAAAACTAGTTAAACCCCGAGGAATTATTGTTGCTTTTGGAGATAGAGACTATCTTAACAATTCTGGGGACCTCAGCATAGTGAAGCTCTTTAGCATAATAATTTAAAAGTAAGAATAAAGTTGACTAGCAGCTAATATTTAGAATTTTCTGACATGTCTTAGGACATGTGTCTCTGTATATACAGTCTTGAGGAATTTAAAAAAATGTAACTTAGGAAATACAGCCTTGGCCCTCCTTTGCCTCCAGATGCAATGTCATACTCTTTCCACTCTTCTTCCTTGCTGTAGCTTTATCAATAGGTTTACACGAACAAAACCATCTGTTTTGCGATTGGCACAGATTCCTATGGAAGCTGAACTAAGACAGTAGAAAGACACAGCACGAATAAGCCTCGTTTCTTTTTTTTTTAATGAATACTTCCTAATATTCCTGATGTTCATGCTGATTTTCTAAATGATTATGAATAAGTACTTATTTTCATGGCTAATAAATATGCAGGTGTATATGTATATCTCTCTCTCTCTACATAAGTGGATGTAGACATACATATATACATAGATACATGAGCTACTTTTTTGAGATTGGTTATTAACTCCAGGTTAAGAATCCATGCTACAAAACCCCCAAATTTCTAGGAATGCTGGTTTATGAAATAAGTTTTATAAATTGCTTTCGTGTATCCATGAAGTTTCTAAGTAAAAAAAATAAATCTTACCCTTAGCTGCGACTTTTCACCAAATATATAAAGGGCCGCTTGGCGTTTCAAGAGCTGGTTTTGCAGATAAGTGCTGTTACTGAAGGAAGTCGAGTGATCCTTGCCTGCCAGCCGAGCACCAACATCAATGAAGGATGTTGGAGAGCTGATCAGGCGAGTGCTAGAGCGGAGACTTGCCCAGACACCTTCACAAAAGTCAAAATAAGTTGAGTTGAGATAACCTGATGTGAGAATGCCACCGAACAGGGGGAAGGATGCATGCTCTGTAGGTAGTTTTAGAGGTAATAGCAAGTTAATTCATCTACGTAATCATGGATCATATGGCCATTTGTCACTTTCGCACCATGTAAGCATTATTCATTATAGCAATTCAACAATCATTTGGCTCAGAGGGACCTAAGAAATCACCCAAGTCAATTCTATTTTTGTATACTGATGTAAACTCATAAGTAAATACTGAGATCATAAATAGAAAGAGTGCACTGACACTAGGAAAAAAAAAATGTGGGCAGGAGGCAATAATGAAGCCGAGGAAGGAGACCATGGATTACATTTCTCAGGGCTTCAAGAAAGAAGTAAGGAACATTCTTCTGCTTAGTCAGTCAATTCAACAAGAAATCTAGATTAAGAAAAAAATTAGAACTTTACTAAACCCACTAACATCTGAGGCTAGATTTAGAATTAGTATTTGTGTATCTTGCCAAAATGATATAATTTTAAACCAGTAAAGATTATATTGTTGTCTTTTTCCCCTAGTGTCCAGGGAAAATAGTGAGAAATTATAAATTTAGTAATGTGCATTTCACTGAATCTTAAGAGGCTTTATTTAAAAGTTACAGTCAGAAGCAGATGCCTTTTAAGGGAAAGGCCAACAAACTAAGCTACTGGAAGAATCATGTAAGCTGAGCTTAATTATATTAATTAGAAAAACCAAGGATTTCTATATACAGGTGAGACTATCAAATATTAAATATCCAAACACAAAGGCATTTATTAGATCCCAAATTGGACTGATCCTGTAGCACCTTCAAAACAAAAGAGCCCTTTATAAACGCTCATAAACTGTGGCGTTCAGGCCGGTGATGGGGTCCCAGGGTACAGAACACTGCCACTGCTTTTCCCTAAAGTGGGTTCTCTAGATTTGGAAAGGCTCTTTGAGAAGCTTTAATCTTTGCCAAATGTTAAATCAAGCCATGTTTCTAGGTGACCAGAAGTCACCATGATAACGTCACATCTGCTTCTCTCTTTACAAGCATCTACAGATAGGGTCAGGAGACCAGTTCTCAAGAAAAGGTTTTACAGGTAATTTTTGCTTAACATGGATTAATCTTTCTATTATAACCTATGAGTCTTCTTAGATATTATGGCAAGTTTTAATTTTTTTTTGTAAATGGAATCACAGAGAAAATCCAGAATGTGGATGAGAATAAAGAATATAATTTGACAAACAAATGTGAGAAAGTCATTTGTAACACATATGCTTTCATATGAAGATGGTTAAAAAGAGTGACACATCAGGACAGATAATACAGTACCTTGATTATGGACTCTTCCCTTAGCTGAAGATTTGGGGTTTGACTGAGTAAAACATTTATCTCTGTACTCATGCACTGGTAAGTAAGATTAAAGACAGAAGGAGGAATGAAATGTATATAGCAGCAAACATCAGAACAAATTGAGTAAGAGAAGAATAGGTTAATTTTTAAAATTAAGTTAACAATAGGGGAAAAGGTAAATAAAAGCAGATTTGGTTAACAAATAAAAAGCTGCACAGTCATACACAAAAAAATGAACTGAGTGCCTCTTAAATGAAACTTCAGCACTTGTTTATAAGTATCAGCACAATGAAATGGACAGCACAGCAGAGAGTGCCACTAAAAAATTATACCAAATGGAATAAGCTTTTGAAGGTTCTCATCTACTGAGAAACAAATTTTTATAATCAAATTAAGGAATCTGGGGAGGGGGTAAATGTTAGGAATACATTGGCCCTAGTATTTGAGGAGGCTGATTGGCAAATACTACGTGTAGTACAACACGTTTGTTCTTTGAGTAAGGTCATGAATCAGGAATGAAGCTCCAACAACCATTTGGAATAACTAAGGGCATGTTTTTGCAGTAGAGCATTAAGCATTGCCACACTCTTCTTTTTTCTCTTTTCATTTGGAAATTCCATTTATTTTCCATAAGCAGATAGTTACGAGCAACAAAAATTTATGACCCTGTGACAATACCCAATGCCACTAAAAATACAGCTTGTGATGATCGACGTAATGACTTCTCCTCAAATCCCTACTTGCACCAAAATGATAGGCAGTATCAAAGATAATACTTTTGTAATTTGAGTAATATTGTTTTTTTCTGACAGAAACAAAGTGCTTCGTGACTATGGCAAACTTCACTTGGTAACAACAAAAATGGCGAACAGTAAATTACAGTTATATTCTTCCCCAAGCAAAGGAACTGCTTTTAAGTCACTTGGGGAAAACGATTCTGTATTTATTCGGGATTGAAATTAATATTGAGCTATATATTTCAAAACTGCATACAATATGATATAATTGACAAAAGAAAAGAAAAATCATCAGAAGTGATTATTCATTTCTGCCTCACTCCTTAGAAAGCAGGAAATGGAAGGGCATTGATGGCCTTAGTGGCCAAAGAAAGTCAGAAAGCAAGGGAAATCAGAGGTGCTGGCCAGTTGTACATGGAGAGCTACTGCAAGACACAGCAAAGACCTGGGACGGCATGAGAGAGGCACAAGGCCTCCTGTGTGCTAGCTGACGGCTCTCCTTTGTGCCAAGGTTTTGAGCTTTCCTATTGGAATATGGGACACTAAATGCTTATAGTGAAGCCTGAGTGGTTGGTTCCTGATTCTGAGATACTGTTCCCCAAACATATCACTTTCTGATGCTAATCCCTCAGCCTGGAATGACCTCTCCCGTTTCTTTACTTGACAAAGTCCTTATTCCCCAAGATCCAGGAACAATGTAAACTCCTCTGAAAAGCATTCCAGACTGACCCTATAGTTGTAGAGAGCTCTATTTGAACTCTGATCCCACTGCATTGCGATTATTCTACCGGATTATGTGCTCCAAAGGGCAGGGACCTAATCATATTTAGTCTTGTTTCCATGCTGAGAGCCTGATATGTGGGTACTGCAAACATTTGTTGATTATTTTCTTTTTGAAAATTGATACATGTGAGCTGTTGTGGTTCTCTACTGTATCTTCAACTCAATTTGCCCTGAAAGAATGAAAAGGATATTAAATTTAAAAAACTTTAGCATTTCTCCAAACAGAGCCTCATTAATGAAAAACTTCCGAGTGTTTATCACTGAGCAGAAAATCAGCAATGAAAAAATGGCCTATACTGATATGGGTCCAGCACAGGGCTTTGAGAAATGTAATTCCATCTGGCAGTCACGTTAACCAAAGGCATAATACAACCGCATTGGTAGTGAGGTCTACTTAGCTTCCTGAGTGATTCCTAGGTGTCAAATACTTGACCTAGGCATGTAACACTGACCTGGAGTTGTGTTTTTCCAAACTGCAGGGTCCTCCTTAGTGGTTTGTGAAATCATTTTAGTAGGTCAAATCAGTACTTTTAAAAAAGTGAAACAGATTAGAACTGAAAATACTATGTGCACTGCATGTGGTATAGATGAATACTGTTTCACAGAACTTTTGTTTTAGTCTATATACATTTTGCACTGTGACTTAGTACTGCTTGAATTGTGATATAAAATGGATACGTATGTATACAAATAGATATAAAATGTATTTCTCACTGTGAACCATGATCAAAAACTTTGAAAGTTACTGGTCTAAACCTAAGGCGTATTCTATCTACCTGCTTGCCTTCGGCCAATGAGGTGCAACCTGGCTTAAGATAGCTTAAATGCAAATGGAGGCATCCCCCTCCCGTTTCAGGGAAGTATTAAGCAACAATAATAATGAAACTAACATTTACTGAGCTCCTATTAATAAGCCAATTACTAAGTTAAGTACTTTACACACATTATTTTGTTTATTCCTTGTAACTACTCTAAAGCTAGAATACTATTTATTATCTCCATTTCACAGATGAGAACACTGGGAATTAAGAGGTTTCCTAAATTTCTTAATATCACACATTAACTGGTGGGGCTACAGTTTGAATCTGAATGTAACTGAACCAAACTCCTAGTGTCTTGTCACCAAAGCAATCACATAACACTGGATCTGTCCAGCAGGGTCTGGCTAAGGGGACTGTTTCACAGAAGTGATGTAGTTTATCCCACCCATGGGAATGCAGTTTTGTTCAGAGCATGAATGTTTCCTAAGCACTGGTGTTGTTCCCTCTGTTCTGTTCAGACCAAACAGATAAGAGAAGGAAAAGAGATGCTTGGGTTGGATGTGGGGACAGGGTGTTGTACTTATCAATGTGACCTTATGCCTACCCAGTGCATGAGGTACAAGCTGTATTCAGTGAATGCTGCACTGAAATGGACTGGACTAATCTTAGTCCCAGTTATGCTGTTATTTGCTAAGTGATACTGGTTAAGTCACTTTATCTCTTAAGGCTTCTTACAATACCTGTCCTGGAGGTTATTTCAAGGATAAAACAACATTGTAGAGGAACTGAAAGGGCTACAGAAATGTAAAGGATGAAAAATTAAAAAGCGGCCTCCATGTGGCTGCTTCTCAAATATACCCAGCTATTACAGTTTTATATTTAAAGAGGAGATTTTCTCATGGCATTTTTCTACTCAGCAAGATAATTTATCAAAGTTGCAAGTATTCGTATTTTCCCTATGGGCTCAAAAACTATTGTAATTTTAAATGAAAAGCAATGTGGTTTATTCATATCGTCACTTTTTCTTAACTGGTTCTTGCTTCAAAAAGGTTTCTTCCCCAGCCTTAGGAATGCCTCAACATAGCATGCTCAGTGCTAAGTGACGGTTCTGACAGAAAAAGGGTGAATGTCAATCCAAACCTGGGCTCATCAGAATGGGAAAGGCACACAGTGGAAATAACATGAGAAAGAAGCCAGGAACTAAGATTCTATAACAATAAAAGATATGGAAAAACAGTGAAAACACACGGAAGAGAAAAAGGAGGTCAGGGGGAAGATTTCAAGATAGAAGGCTCTTCCCATATAGGGTGAATGAGGAGCTAGCTGCTAGAGAAGTGGTACCTAGCTCTCTGGAAGAATGAAGAGACCCTGTACTTGACGGTGCGTAAAGGAAATGAACTAACTGAAGGGTGTGCAAGTGTCTATACATAGTCTTGCCCTGCCATGTTCATGTTAGTAGGGAACATTCTGAGATTTCCCTAACTTGCTTGCCCAAGTCCATTGCTGCTAGTCCATGTGAGGGAGAATGATGCTACTGGAAGAGACAAAAGGAAGCAGCTCTAGAGATTACAGGAGAAGTTGAAGGTGCCAGGAAACAGTTGAATCTCATCTTCCAATTAATTACTGGGACCATGGAAGATTTGGAGGCTTTGGGAGTGAAGAATTAAGAGATGGAGTGAAATAACAAGATTCACATTTCTGGATCCTAGCTTGAGATACCAGAATGAAGGGGACCTGGTTAGAGCAAAAAACTATCATAAGGAAACACACTGTTTACAGTAATTTACAGGAGAAAATATTTGGAAAGGTGTCAGAAATAAAAAATTATGACCTCATTATTCATAGAAAGAGTCAGAAACAAACTAAATAGGAGATTTTAACTGAAGATGTAAATATAGCCTTCCAGGTACCTTTGAGACGAGCAAAAAATGGACTCATGACTAAAATGTAGCCACTAGTGGAGATCCTCTTGTATCAAAAAGCCATGAGTCTGACACCAATATAAAAAAAGAGAAGATAATGTAGTTGAAACAGATTGGTGAAGATCCACGAGCTTTAGGTACCAACACAGAAGGAGAAACAGTTTTGTACCTAAAATTTATATTACAAGTCACCTGGCTAAATGGAGGAATAATGGATTGTTGACGAAGTTTACAAAGGCAAACCTCAAGAGCAGGGTAGGGGTGGGAGGGCTTCCACTAATCAGACATCTGCCAGAAGTTGCATTCTACTAAAAGTTAAAGGGAAAAATTGCTGACAAGTCTACTAAGATAAGCTTTCAGATGGCAAATGAAGCAATAAGAACTGAAACCTTGAACCAAATTCTGAAAGGAGTTCTTGGCAACAGAAATACCAAAAACCTTAGCAGAAAGTCATTTTTAGTTCAAATTCACCAAAAAAGAAATGATGAGAAGAATATAGTTTGTATCTTAAACTTTAAAACAATAGAATTTTAGAAATTCAGAAAAAGCTATATATGACTGTTAACAGGTTGAACTGTGTCCTCCCCAAATTCTTAGGTTGCAGTCCTAAACCCCAGTCCCTCAGAATGTGACCTCATTTGGAAACAAGGACGTTGCAGATGTAATTAGTTAATATAAGGTCATACTGCAGTGGGGTGGGCCCCTAATTCAGCCCAACTGGTGTCCTTATAAAAGGGGAAATTTGGAGACAGACACACAGGGAAAACGTCAGGTAAAGAAGAAGGCAGAGATTTGGCTGATGCTTCTACAAGCTGAGGGAGGCCAAAGATTGCCAACAAACCACCAGAAGCTGGGGAAAGGCATGAAACAGATTATTCCTCATAGCCCTCAGAAGGAACCAGCCCCGACAACCTCTTGATTTTGGACTTTTAGCCTCTGTGCAACAACAGTTCTTTAAGCCACGCAGCTTGTGACACTTTGTTACAGTAGCCCTAGCAAACTAATACAGTGACCTTCAGGCCTAATTAGGAAGTTGACTGAAGAAGGTTGAGAGCTCTTAGGAATTTCTCCAGTTACAGCAAGTTCTGATGAGATAGGAAAAAAAAGTATCGAAAGAATCAATACATCTGCCAGGAGACGTGCACAGTAATCTTGATTTTCAAAAGAGAAAAAAGTGAATTTTGTAAAATAGAGTCGTTATGTTGATTCTGAACCATTCTCTCTTATTCCTCAAACCAGCATTTCAGAGAACAGGAGTGAAAATAACAGGCACTGGAGGCACGGCCTTTGAGTCTGGGATCACACCTCCCTAGCTTTTCAGGCCTCTGTGTGCAGTCTTTCTACCCTGCAAACCTGAAGCACCATGGAAGTGCTGCCAAGGCTGAGCCACCATTTACACATTTAGCTCCCCTCCCCTCCCAGTGCTTCTAAACAAATCAGTATGTAAGATTTCAGCAATTGTTATACCTCTTGTTCCATGAGACTAAACTCATCTGTCACCAAGCTAGTAATAAATTTGATCATTCATTTAGAAAAGATAATTAAAAACAAATTTAACCATAATTAGTTGATTTAAAGTATCACTATCTAGAAAAAAGGTTTTTGCTTTTAAGGTTGTATCAGTGCTCAGTTATAAAATCAATCTTACTAACCTCCTCGAGCAAAGCTATTGGATGGGTTTACATCCAAATGTCCTGGCACTACCTGCTTAAGCACAGTGGACATTCTTGAAGTCCTCCTTTCAGTCCCTAAAGTCAGCCAAAAAGAAGAACAAAAACCATGTTGTTCGGGTTAACATTACTCAAATGACAAAAAGTTATCTTCACGTGTAGCATGTCTAATTGCTGCCAAACACTGTACTTTTTAAGTACCCAAAGCTTTAATAGAGATAACAAGGCACTGTTACTATTTCCTCAGAGATACACACATTTGCAAGATTACAGAGAGTTAGGTTTGGCAAGTGCAATCAGAGAATTTAATGATAAATGAAGCAAGGCATGCATGGTGTTACTTTACAAGAAAAGCCACTTTCTGCTTATGTTGAGCTAATTCAAATAGCTGATTAAGCCAAGGAGACCAACTTCTCAAGTCACATGCTCCTGTGTCTAACACATTAGGGTTACCT
Organism: Camelus ferus; assembly: GCF_009834535.1. Taxonomy (NCBI): domain Eukaryota; kingdom Metazoa; phylum Chordata; class Mammalia; order Artiodactyla; family Camelidae; genus Camelus; species Camelus ferus. The sequence continues at coordinate 52,469,384 of NC_045705.1, read as the reverse complement.
CTACATGAACCCTTTGGGGTTCCATCACATGATAACTGAAACAGAATATTAGTACAAGTCTTAATGGCTTCATCCAAATCTAGTGAAAACAAACTGTACTGCAAATCATAAAAGGCTGCAGAAATTTCAGGAATTTCAAATTTATACATGATGATTTTAATAAATAAACATTTAATAAACAGGTATTCAACTTACACATTCAACTCTAATATTTAAAAATCTATGTAAAATAGATTCCAGGAAAAAAAAAACAGGTGACTTTATGTTTCCCATCACTTCTCCTATTACTCTTTTAAAAAGGACATAGGTGAATCTCTGAATCTGGTTACATAGAAATTAATAGTGGTACTCTGATTTCTAAGTAAAAGGAGCTGAAGTTATAGCCCCACAGGTAAAACACTTAGGAGTCATGTTGAAAGAACAATACAAATAACTAAAGAGACTAACCCTAAGAATGAATATGACCTTTCATCGCTGTCAAGAAGAAAAGTATTATCAAATCTTACCTGGAGACAGAGCAAGTGCCGGCCTGACAGTAAGGGTGTTATTGCCACTGAGTTTCTGATGGACTGAAACTGCACTGAGTAAGGCTTGCAAGTACTTCTCTTGTTCTATGCTACTGGAAGATTCTAAGGAGGAGGTAGGAGCTATGAAAGGAAAAGACATTAAATAAAACAAATTGTCTCTGTGTTAATAAAACAGGTTCTCTCTATATATTTATGCTTATATTTTCTATACACAGTCTTAAAGTTACCACACCCAAGTACAGAAATCAGCCTCACTTAGAGCTCCAAACTATTAAATCGCTAATCCTCCTATGATACTGGTTTCACCACACCTGCTTCTTGATTGCCTCATCATCCTTCCAGAAAAAGCCCACATCTGGAAAACCAGCACAGGGCTATCCTTCCAAGCACAGGTGTAGTTTCTCATTATCCAACCAACTCAAAGCAAAGATTCATAAAAGACAACATCTCCTTGATGACCTTCCCCAACCATCCTGTCCACACTACTGTTTGGGAGCAGAAGATAGAGCAAGTTCCCTTAGCATCCCAGAATGGGCAGAAGCGAGAATTTCCCAACACTAGTAACTTTTCCCCAGTTCTGTGACATAGGCCCAACAGGGGACATGATCTTGTAGAAGGCTGTTGTGGGAAGAATGGAGGAAGGTGATAAGACAGGAACATCTACTGCCAAATTCTCCGGTCCTTTCATAAGAGGATCAAAAAGTATGTACAGATGGAAACAACCGAGAGAGCAATTCTGGGTTGGAGGGAGTCTCACCCTAGCTTGTGTGGAGTAAAACAGAAACACTGAAATTGGCCCAACCACTTTAAAGTGACATCAGGAGGGACTCACTGGAAGAACAATAGATATTAACAAATTTTCTTACAACTTGAATAGGAAATATATAATTAGCATTATTATATTACTATATTTTATCAACTTTAAGATGCCATCATATTTTATAAATTCTAAGTTGTCACCAATTATAAGATGCAGCATTATTTTATGTACAAAGAATAAAAAACTCTGCCATTTAAAACATGACACAATTCTTTCTGATAACGTGAATTGTAAGTTGCATCCCAATTTAAAAGATTAAAATGTGAGCAACTGTGTGAGCTCAAAAATATGAAATGTAGTAAATTTATATTAGAGTAAAAAATCAGAAATCAGTAGAATAAAACAGTTTAAATTTTTTCCAACTAAAAGCTCAGTGATATCACTCCTGAAATGATTCACTTTATGTAACCTACATATGCTGTGTTCTATTATATCCATTATGTAACTTGGGAGGATTCCTCAGGGCAGAAGCAGTTAAAAGCCAACTGCCTTCAGTTATACCAATGTTGAGACACCAAGCCAGGTGGAATAACAATAACAGCAGCAGCAGCAGCAGCAGCAGCAGCAGCAGCAGCAGCAGCAGCAGCAGCAGCAGCAGCAGCAGCAAGAACAACAACAACAACAACAAGAACAACAACAACAACAACAACAACAACAACAACATAGCATTGTGTGTGTAGTGCCCTCAGTCAACTGAGTGATCAAAGACATTCAGGAGGGAATGGATGAGAATAAAGAGATATCAAAAAACACGTGTTTCACCTACTGAACCACTGAACTTGAGTTAGCTCACTTCCAAAGAGGAAGCAATGCAGCCATTCCTAAATTGGATCTGATATCTTAATGGTCCTTGTTTAATTTTACTGAGTATCTACTTTAAGCTAGGAGTTATGAGAAAGGTTAGCAAAATATAGCTCCTGACTGACTTCAAGACCTCAGACATGGTGCTCAAAAATATCCCCAGAAAAAGGGGAAGCAGCACTTAGTATTTTTTTCTCAAGTTGGCCAGCCTCTAGCTTCCTAAAAACCTCTCTGCTGGAGAGCTCCCAAAGCAGCATTTTGGTCATTAGTTTGCTGGTGTGTGTGTGTGTGTATGTGTGTGACTTGTAGGAATGAGACAGGATATCATATCACATGGGGCAGAATCCCTACTTGCTTCTGAAGCTGATAAATATGTATGGATGCTTCCCAAAAGAAAAGAAAAAGGTTAGTGTAATAGTTTCTGTTTTTCTTTTTTAGGATATTCTTGTTTGCTGAAATGAAAAGAGACTAGAACCAAAGACTATTATGTTAATTTCTATTAAAATCCAAATACAGACAGACATGTTAAATAAGATGTCAAATTCACAGTGGAGCTCCACATTGTCAAGTCCAGTTCTTGTTTAAGTCGTATTTGTTGCATACAGCGCAGTGGAAAAGTCTACGTGGGAGAGGCCTGATGAAAGGGCACAGCTGGCACTCCCAAATTTTACTTCCTTTATTTTCTGGAAGACTCCAAAGTGAAAGGATTAGGTTAGTGCTGTAGAGAACTGCTTACCTGCCTGAGGGGAGTTCTGAGATTTAAAAAGCCCAACTACTCCCTTCCCATGGAATCCTCCAGATCGGAGGAGCAGGGTACCGCTTCTTGAGTTCTTCCAACACACAACAGGCAGGCGATTGTGTCGATAGCAGCGGGCTACTCTTGGTAAACTACTGTCCTGTATAGCCTGAGGTACAACTAAAAGGCCAGGATAGCTTCAGGGATGAGGAAGAGAGAAAGAGAATGATTGGGGGTGGAGAGGAGAAGAAAAAACAGGGAGAGAGAATATAAGATATGAATATCATAATATAGTAATTTTCTAGGATTCAGAAACATATTCATTGACTGCCTGAGAGTGAAAGAATTAAAAATCAAAACCAAATGATTTTTGTATGAAAACAAAACGTTCAAATATCAAGTGAGTTTAAATATTTTATTAACACTATATATTGATAATTTTTAAAAAAGATTAGCTCATAAAATTAAAGAATATTATGCTAGGAAAATAAAAAACAGACAAGAGTACCTGTTTTCATAGAACAGTAAATACAAGAAGACAGGCAGGTTTCAGAGCACTGCTCTCCTTTATTTTATTTAGAAATATAAGACTAAATAGATTTCATTTTAATAACCTCCCAACCTCTAATCCCAGGTCTTTTTTTGTGTGTGATTTTGTTTATTGTGGTAAAATATACCTAGTATGAAATTTAACATTTAAATTTAACTGTAACATTTTTCAGTGCACAAGTCAGTGGTGTTTAAGTCACAATATTGTGTAATCATCACAACTATCCATTTCCAGAACTTTTAATCCCTTATCTTGCTATATGCCAGTGTTGAGAGTAGGGAGAGAAAATCTAGTGTATGGTCAATAAATCATAACCATCAATGACTTTAGTGAATGCCAATTTAAATTTCCATATTTAACCACAGATACCTTGGAAGAATTCTGAAAGCTTAGCACTTTGGAGCTTCACAAAATTATAGGCTATATTTTTCTAATACCACAAACTGGTAAAGAGACTTAGCTGTAGACGTAATTGTTCATGAAGACGTGAAAAGCAGTTCTATCATTAGGGCCCTCTATTTCGAACTCTTAATATCTATTTTTTGCCTCACTTGCTTCTAGATACTACAATAATTTTGTGTATTAGATAAGGGAGTAATGCTTAATGGCTTCAGGTACTGTTTCAGTAACTGGGAAAGAACCAGTTTCCTTTCCCCTATCCCCTCCTTTCATGAGGCATGAGCACCACAGACCACACTCTGTTACACACAGGACCTAAGACTCTCCTGTCCCAGGCATGGGGTTGAGTCTTAGCTGGACAGTCACTGGTGCTGGGGAACATAGTACAGAGCCTGAAGACCAGCAGAGGCTACTCTCAGCACCAGTCTCATTTGTCAATGAAAGATACATCCATTTACACTGCCACTCACCCTATCCCATCACCCAGAGCCATCAGGCATGCGCTCCAGAGTAAGCCTCATGAAGTTGACTGGGCTTCAGGAGCTACTCTGAAAACTTTTTAATCAAAGAAAAACACACATACAAATGCTTGAAATATAAATGAATTAACACCAAAATAAATCCATATCACTACCACCTAGGTCAAGAAAAGGTCCATTACCAGCATCTAAGAAATCCCTGTCTCCTCCCAATCACTGTTTTTCCCTCCTCCTCTTCATCAAAATTTATCACTATCCTTGACTGCTAACAGCATGGATTAACTTTTGCCTGTTTTTTGAATTTTACAAAAAAGGAACCAATAGAATTTATTCTTTTGTGTCTGGCTTCTTTGTCTCAACAGTATGTTCATGAGATCTATCCATGCTATTGCATTTAACTGTAGTTTGCTCATTTTCATTACTGCATGGTATCCCTCTATGTGATCACACTATTTATTTACTTATTCTTCTATTGTTGATTTTGAGTAGTTTCTAGTTTTTGACTATGTAAGAAAATTTTGCCATAAATATTCTTATAGATGTCTTTTGGGAGTACATATGCATCATATACATTCCTAGATGGAACAGAATTTCCAATAGATAGATAACCAATTGTGCATATGTTCAATAGATGTCTAGAAGTTTAGTAGATGCTGCCAGACAGCTTTCCAAAGTTGTTTAACCAATTTACAGTCACACCAGCAATAAGGAGTTTCACTTGCTCAACACTCTTACTAGTATTTTCTATTGTTGGTCTTTTAAATTTTAACCATTTTTGCAGGTATAAAGTAGTCTCACTGGAACTTTAATTTGTATTTATCTGAAGCTAACAGGTTGAGCATTGTTGGAGGATGGAGAGGAACAAAAGTGCCCACCTACCTGAGAAGGCATCTTGAGGCAGAAAAATGAGGCAGGCAGCTCCATATAATTAATGGGTTAGTTTATTACAGGGTAACTTATTCACAGGCTGGGATCTAGATCGTGTCGTCAACGATAAGGAGACACGCGTAGCTGCGCTCCAGGCTGCTGAGGGGCCACTGGTACAATTTTAATACTTAACCTAGGATAAGAGGGTAGGTGCCTGGAAACAGGATGTGCATTCCTAAGGTAAGATTTATGAACAGGTAACTAGTCTCATGGGCACTGGAAATACGTCAGGGAAGGTTTCCATCATTGTTTAGAGACTAACAGAGCATAGAGGCTACCTGGTCCTAATGATTATTAAACAGTATCTATGAACTACAGAGCTCTTGATGACAGAAAAGTGATTCACTGCACAGTACAGTCCTGGGTGGGGTCAGGAGGAGGACAGGAGAAACTGTACGGGCCCAAGATGGCATCAGTTATACTAAGAGCCATACAAACATCTTTTCAGATATTTGTTGTCCACCAGGATATTCTCTTTTGTGAAGTGCCTGTTTATGTGTCTTGCCATTTTTAAATTGCCTTTTTACTCTCTTAATGATGTCTTTTGATATACAGAAGTTCTCAATTTACTAACCTTTTACTTTACGGATAGTGTTTTTCCTAGTCTTAAGTCTTTCCCTACTTCAAGGTCATGAAGATATTCTCCTATCTTCTAGAAGCTTTATTGTTTTAACCTTTTACATGTAGATCTACAGACCAACAGAAATTGATTTTTGTCGAGGGGTCAAAATTAATTTTTTTCTTCAGTGGATATCCAGTACCATTTGTTGAAAAAACATCTTTTATCTACTGCTTTTAAATGCTATTTTTATCTTAAACCAACTGTTCTTATATGTTGAGATGTTTCTACATTCCCTACGTTGCTCCAATGGTCTGTTTATGTTTATCTCTGTGTGAACCCTACACTGCCTTACTCACTGTAGCTTTATTAAAAGTCTTGATATCCTGTAGTGTTACTCCTACTATCCTGACTAGTTTTGGCCTTTTGTATTTTAATATAACTCTTAGAATCATCTTTTCAATTTCTATAAACATTTTGCTGGGATTTTGATTGGGACTGAACTAACTCTATAGATCAATGTCTGGAGAAATCACAGTTTTAGAGTATTGAGTATTCTAGTCCAAAAACATTAAGTCTCTATTTATTTATACCTTCAATGATCCTTAATATTGTTTTGACTGTTCTATGTAGAGGTTTTACACACCCTGTAATTTGATTTATTACTAAATATTTAACATTTTTTAGTGTTACTCTAAATAGTATCAGTAGTACCAAAATAACATCACTTAAAATTTCATCTTTAATTATTTGTTTTTGGTATATTAATGACTAGTTTTTGTATACTATCCTTGTACCCATGACTGTGCTAAATTAAATTCACTTATTAATTTAAAAAATTTATCTGTAGATTCCTTCATATTTCTATGTGTACAGTAAGATCGTCTGTGAATAACAGTTTTATTTCTTTCTTTTTGATCTTTATACTTTCTATTACTTATTTTTCAAGTCTTTTTGCACTTTCTAAGACTTCCAGTGCAATACTGAATAGAAGTGGTGATAGTGGACATTCTTATCTTATTTTGATTGCAGAATAAAAGTTTTCAATAGTTTACCATTAAGTGATTTTTGCTGTAGGCTTTTTAAAAAATATATTTACTAGATTAATGAACTTTCCCTATATTTCTAATTTGCTTAGAGTTCTTTTACAAAAAAATCATAAATACATATTACATTTTATAAAATGCTTTTCTGTATATAATGAAATTATAACACTTAATTCTTTTAATGTGGTAAATTATGCTGACTGATTTTCAATTGTCAAGCCAGTTCTGTATTCTCATAATAAACTATACTTGGTTATAATAAATTGTGTGTGAAATTAACCTTTTGTCATTATGAACCATCCTTCTTTATTGCTAGGTAAAATTTTACTTTAAAATCTACTTTAATATTTATATAGTGACAGTAGCTTTTTTAAAAGGTAGTTTTGCATGGGGTATTTGTTCTGTTTACTTTCAACCTTTTTGTAATCTTGTACATTAGATACACATCTTAAAAACAGCATAGAGCTTTAAACATTTTTGATTACCTTCTTCTAACTGGAGCATTTATCAGTTTATAAGCAACATAATTAATGATATATTTGAGTTAAATTTACCATCTTACTACTTGCTTTCTATTTGTTCCACCTGTTCTATGCTTCTTTTTCTCTTCTTTCTTGCTTTCTTTTGGATTTTTAAAAAATTATTCCATTTCCTTCCCTCTAATAGCTTGAGGGATATATATTATTTTATATCAGCATGAACTCTTTATAATAAGTGTTCTAATACATGGTCTGTTAAAATTTTATTTTGCTTCTGACAGACTGAAGTGATAAATAACATCTATTTTCCCACTGGCAGGTATGATTTTGATAGCAAGCTTTCCAAATAGCAGGATATCACACCTTACACCATTGCTTACACTCATCTACAAAGAGAATTTAGTTAGAAGTTAGAAGAGTATCCAGAAAAATTACTGCATACTCAACAAAATCACAGCCTTTCAGTACTTAATGCAATAATTTTATTTGTCCCAAATCTCAAACTATATTCCCAACTTGTTTCTTAAGTTTCACACTGATATTTGCACATTTAAATTGTCATTTAAAATGAGATATCTATAGTTGCTCAAGAACAGTGGGGTTGAAACTAATAGTAATATTAAGACAACTTTTAAAATATGTACAAAGCTTACAATGTACAAAATGCTTTCAAAGCATTATTATATTTAATCAAACCAGGAATTTACAAATGCAAAGAAAAGAACTTACCTGGAGATGAAAATGATTAACCCTGTGGATGATGGAAATGTAGTTTTAAAGGATGTAAAGCATGGAATAGTGCTTAACAGATATACAAAACAGCAAGAGATACAAGAATAAAGAAAATGTGTTCATTTACATTCTTTAAGTAATATCCCTTGAAAAAATTCTAATTAGACAGCATAAGGAAACCATGCCTACACTTGGGTCAGCAAATTACAGCCTGTGGGCCAAAAGCAACCTCGCCCATTTATTTGCATACTATGACTGCTTGTATGGCAGAGTTGAGTGGCAGTAACAAGAGAACATATGGTCTACAAAACTGAAAATACATACTGTCTGGTCCTTTAAAGAAAACTTTTGCAGAACCCTGGCCTACAGCAGATCTTCATCTCTCTTCTCTGCCTGGGAAAATCCTATTCTTACTTCAAGTTATCTCAGGCATTACAGAAGAGAAGCAAGTGGGAAAAGAAAGGCAAATATAGGAAATTCATAAAGGGGATCGTTCACCTTCTGATCTAACATAGGCAACTGTATGTCTGAGAATGCCAGTGAGATACGTGTACATGCTGCACAGAAGGTGTCCCTCAAACACACACACCCCGGACACCTTGCTCCTATTTTCTAGCATCTTTCTCTCTGGGCTATGGATGCAAACAGCCCATTCAAGACCAAGTGGAAGGAAGGAAAGAAGGTCTCTTTTTGGAGACCATTAACACACTTACCTCCGGCAGAGTGAATACATCCTGTTGGAAGCAGTGATTCGAAAGTACTCTGGTTTTGAGCGAGAAGAGCTGCCACTTATGGTTCCCAAACCTAAACGCTGATAGTCTCTGAAACAAGCTTTTTCCACTAACTGTTCCATTGTAGACTTCTCTGAGGCCTTCAGGGTGGTACTTGTGGGGAGCTCACTATCATCTGAAACTGCGATGGCAGAAATAGGTTTTGAAGAAATGATATAGCTCAGAGTAGAGGATTAAACACTTCCTTTTGAAGAGGATCCTTAATCAAGAGAGGTTTATATTAGGGCTGCAGGTGCCATGTATGTCACAAATTAAATCATGTAACTTCTATGAGGAATCATTATGCTCAAACACAAATTAAAACATTAATAAACAGAAAATAAAATATCGAGAGCTCACTTAACTCAAAATGTCAGGGAAATTGACTCAAATTTTCTAAAAACAATACAATTTTGAATTCATTCCCATTTTTTTCTGTTTCAGTCAGGCTTGCTTATTAATGTCCAACTGGAGTAATTTCTATTTAGGACTCTATAGAATAAACACTCATACTTTCTGAGACACTAACCTGTCAGTAAAATAGATCTCTAACATGATCACTACACAAACTCATCATTCCAGGTTTCAGTTAATTAAAGATCATAAACTCTTATCACTTTATAGATTAAGCAGAAACTTACTAGTGGAAAAAGACCTTTCTTAGAGAGATATGAAGAAGTTATACTTGGTGGAAGTTATATTTTGTCAGAGGATGTGGTGTACATGGGAAACTCCCTAATAATTTTGCAATCACAGGTTACAGAATCCTTTAAGATTTCAGATGTTGGAAGAATTTACCCAATAACCAAGTATTTTAGGGAGGACTGAAAAAAACCCCCCACAACATTCCTAATTGGTACTGCATGTTCTAACAACAAAAAAAATTCCATGTTAAAACTGTTCTAATTTACTTTCCTATTTATCTTTAAAGTGAGAGAAGTCAAATTAAGCTTTCAAAGTTTTTGGAGATGTACTCAAAGTTCTAATGTCAAAGGGAATGATATGGCTCTTTTCCATTAAAAGGGAAAAAACCCAGCTTACTCCTACAAATGTAAGACTTTGGGTTTTGGTTTGTGAACTTCACAATACAAATATATTATCAGGTATCAGATTTATGTTGGTCTTTTATTTTCACAGGAGCAAAGAACATTAAAAACTTGGTCTTTTGGTGGAATAACCAAAGTAAGTTTTTGTTCTGTGAAATTACAAAAACCCTGAATTAAAAGAGTCAAAAGTAACGGGTAGCAGTAATTTTTTTACTGCTTTCCATGTGGCTGCGAGGAGGCCAGGGTTCCAATAAATGGTCGTTTCAGTAATGCAGCAGTGGGTCTTTACCCTGCCCCCAGAAGCAAGCCTGCAGATACACATACTGAGTGGAGACCCTTATCCAGTGATCTCTCTGAAGATGAGGCTTCTTTCTTTAAACTGTTCTTGCTGTTGTTATCAGCAGTAGTAAAAGCAGTTGTGTAATCACTGGTGATTGATCCTAAGAGCCTGAGAAGGAAAAGGGTGCAGTGGCATCTTGTCTCTCCAGTGTTAATTCCAAATGCATGTTTGATACTAGGTTAAGGAACAGAAAACAGTCAATGAAACATTTTGCTACTGATTTTCTGACTATTTTCCTGACTGAGAGGTATCTCAGCTTCCCAGATTTGTTCTTTTAAATATTTAGCAGGCATTTTTTTTCTTATCATTTAAGAATCCCTTCTTCTCAGGCTCCTCATTTTGATTGAGAGCATCCACAATGTTCTTACCAAAGACCCAAATCTTCAACTTTGAATATTTAATGTCCTTATTTCCTTATTCTTATGCCATAACAATAAGGTATGGAGACTCCTTTATAAATTTCCTATGCAGTGGGGTTTTTCCTTTCTCTGTTTAATGACACCCACATAACAATGGCCAATCATTGTAGACTTAGTAGAGGAGGCATACAATTTAACAAAATCTTATCTGAACAATAGAATATTGGGGGAAAAAAATTTTTTTCCCCAATTCTGAGAAGCTGGTAAGTGCCTCCAATTTTCTTATGAAATCTAGGTTTCTAAGAGTGAGGTTTAAGTGCAACTATGACTTAGTCTCTTGTTCTTACTCATATCGGAAGAAAGAATAAGGTTCATTCATGAAGGAAAAGCAAATTCCCACATACCGGATATGTCATCCTCTTCATTCCATCCAGGACGATTCACTCTCTCTTCCACAATCGTCCCTGTCCTCCTCTTCAATAAATACTGCCGCCCAATTGTCATTTTCCCTGCCCTTTTGGCACCTTTCACAATTGTTTTTGAGAACGTGCTACAAGTCATAAAACCAAAGAGAATGTCAATTTAATATGAATATGCCATTTATATTTTTTGATAATTACATTGCTCAACTCATTCTTCTCCAGTCCCACAACCACTAGTACTGTCCAGACCTTCACTAAGCCTCTCCTTGTTAGATCACTTTTTAATGTGGCGGCAGATTAATTTCCCATAAAAGACTTATCATCAGGACACTGTTTTAGGCAAAAAATGCAAGAACTTAGAGTGGGACACAAACTACTTATCATCCCAAATCAAAACGCCTCAGTTTGGCTTTTTGGTCAAGCATGCCCCTAATCCACTTGGTTAGCCATGCCACCTCCTCCACCAGTTCTTACAAACTATGTTTGTGGAAGTCCTCCCGCATGGAAAGCCACCCTGCCTCCTCCTCTACTGATTCAAACTCTCAGGATTTTCTTTGAGATCATACGACAGCTATAGTTGTTACCACCTTTACTCGTTTCTTAAGTGTTTTAAATGTGTATGTGTGGTGTCCTGACTTCTGACACTATAAACTTTCTGAAATATAGAAAAGAGTAACATAATTCCCCTTTTTGAGAAGAGAAAAAATAAGAGATCAGAAATTCGAGTATCCTTTTGAGAATCAGCTTTAATTAGAGGAGAAACTAGGGTTTAAGTCATTTGTACCTAAAAGTACTTTATTTATTTAAATGGTTTGTTTTTTCTTGATATTTACAAATCAAAGAATTAGAAAAGAATGACTTTCCTGAATAATCACACTGAGATGAAAAGTTTCAGGTAAGATTGTTTTTGATTATGTTCTTCTCTTCCATAGAGAAGAGAACTCTTTGTGTTTTCTTGTCATTTGGTGAAAGTGATAAGGATTCTTTAACTGTTAAATAGTTTTACCAGACCTTGTCTTTAGTCATCTGAAATATAAATCTGAGGATTATGAAATACGTTTTAGATAATCATTAGAAGTCACAGAATACTAGTATTCCCTAAATTTCCTATTGTGAATCACTTTAGGTGTAACTTAAACTCAGAGGGATTGTTGAATTTTTTCCAGCTAGAGCTGTATCTTTTGTTTTATATATGCAAGACAATTCTAAGATACCTTAAAATTTAAAATTGATGTATCTCTGTTGTAGCTTAGAATAAGCTCGATTTTATAGATATATATATAATTTCACCCCCCCCCCACAGTTTCTAAACATACAACACCATACAAAGCTTTCTTTCTTCCACAGAGGGCTGGGATAATGAATATCATAGGCTCCTTTGTGACCCCACAGTGCTAAGATGAGATGCTTGTCTCACCATTGTAAATGCCTAGAAAGCTGGTCATGCATCTTCAGCATCTTATACCTGGATATGCGTGGTCTCTTTTGCTTACCAGCTAACAGTGGTACAGGTGGCTAGCTAAGCAATTTAGAAATGACATACTGTCTGGACCTTCAATCTCCTGTAACCTCCAGCCTACCCAGCTTGCAGGCAAATAATGGCCTTTTCTCCACAGTCTGCAGAGTACTCTCTAAATGTCATTTTTTCCGGCAAATGCCCAAATTCCAGGTGATTAATGATAAATGGACTAAAATTTTAATCCTTGTATTTTATCACTAATTGATGAAAAATTTAAAGCAGTTGTTATTTTGTAATAACTGAAATTTAAAAGTTTCAACATAAATTCCTAAACATTTTCATCAGAAAATAAGAGTTCCTAGTAAAGAAATGACAACTAAAGGCAGTGTCTGATCCTAGATTGGATCCTGTACCAGACAGAAAAAAAAAAGTTGCTATAAAGGATCATAAAATTGATCAAAATTTGAATATGGATGCTGGGTTAGATAAAAATTTTATGCCAATTACATTTCCTGGTTATGATTATTACACTGTGGTTATGTAAGGTAATGCCTTTGTTCTTAGGAAATATATAGTGATGTATTTAAAGATAAAGGAGCATTACATATGTAGCTCAAATGGTTTAGAAAAAAATATGTATGAGATAATGATAAAGAAAATGGAGCTAAACAAAAACAACTGGTGAATCTGGGTAAAGGGTACACAGGAACTCTTTGTATTATGTTGTAACTTTTTTACAAATTTGAAATTATATCTAAACAAAAAGTTAAAAAGAAAAAAATAAAGGCTCTCATCTCTAGATCAAAGCAAAACTGTCTCTTAGGCTTGGATATTAATGAAAACTAAAGGGTCTGCTAAAGGAAGTTAGTGATCAATACAGGAAAAAGGGAAAACAGAATTCCACATTTTGAAAAATGCATCAAGAGCAATGGACATGATCGTTACATATTATTACCGCTGCTGTTCCATAACTTTGAGTTTGGTTCAATGGATTTGACAAAACGGCGAACAAAAAGAACAGTCACATACTGACCCCAAAGAAAGGTCAGTCCTCCTGACAGTCAACTGTGGGAGGGCTGAGATGAAGAAACCCGACTGTCTTCTTACCGAAAGGAAGTGTTCTTTTCCTTCTGTTTAGGTAAAATTATTTGCGGGGTAGTCTGTCCAGCAGCAAAAGCAAAGGTGGTAAAAATGGACTGAGGATAACGGAACTTCATCAGCTGTTTCTTAAAGATCTCTACTACTTCTGGACTCACTTCTTCATCAAATGCTACTTTAATCAACTAGAGACAAAAGAAATTAAACACATCAGAAACACTAAGGATTTCCAGGTAATTTCCCTCCAAATTACTGAAATAACAAAAAATAACATACTCAATGGCAAGAGTTTCGAGGTTGAAGGGACCTTGGATATCATGCAATACAATTTTTAAATTAAAAAATAAAAAAGCAAGGCTCAGAGAGGTTTACTTGTCATAGATGGTTAGTTGGCAAGGAAAATCATGTATTTTGAAGTTAGGTTTCTTTAAGATTATCTTTTCTATGATGGAATATGGAAATTAACTTACAGTGGCTGAAGTAGGAAACATGTCCTTCTCATTTATCAGTGGTTGGTTCTAGATAGGGAATTTGACCTAAGAAGTTCTCTTCCTACCAAGAGATACTATAAATCTAGGAAGAAAAATTTCAGTTTGACTAGAATCCTAACCAGGATAGCCATGCAATATTCTAGTTGAGAGTCCTCTGGCAGTTGGAACAGTGAAGAAATCCCTAGGAGGTCACTGCTCTCAGGTGACGGGAGAAGGTCTAGGCCTAGAGATCAGTAGCCTCACTGTTCACACAACTAGCATGTGGTGGTACTAGGGAAAGTTCTTGACTGGAAGGAATAAGGCAAGAATTGGAACCCCTGGAAATCTGAGAAGTCAGGGACAAGACATGAAGAATGGGAAGAGTACAATGCCACAGACTGAGAATTATAAAAAAGGGAAAACTAAGAAAATATCACTCTTCCAGTGTCAATTGCATCAGTAATTCTACAAGTTCTGATATATTCAGAGCCCCCTGAAAAAACCTTTACTTTATCAGGGGTTACTCAGAACCAACAGTATTTTAGCCCTAGCCATAATTCTCAGAGCTTTGTCTTTTCCACCGAAGAGCCACAGTGTGTTTCCTTCTGAAATAGATGCCAAGAGAACTACCTGCTATCTAAAGGCTTTATCAAACACAAATTGAGGTATGACTTGGCAGACAATAAGAGTCAATTGTCTGTGTCTGAATTTCTAAGGTCATAAGTATTGACAAATAATCTGACTACTCTGAGTTGGCTTCAGGGCTCAGGAAAGGGAGGATTAAATCCAGTACTACTCACGAGTTGACTCAGTTGAAGATACCCTCTCAGACCCTCTGATCCTCCTCAATCTCTAACTTCTGACCACATGACCAAAAGAAAGTGGCCATGACATCATCTGTAGAAAACTTTTAAACAGTAGAAGAATGGCTCCCTTTCTTAATACCTGAAAAGATGCTGATGTGATCTGCAGTCCTTCTTGCATGTTCTGCTGTAGCTGGTTCTGCATTGTGATCTTCTTCTCCTTGGTGATGGAGGCAATGGGAAAACTTCGCACAACTGTCTGCTCACCAACTATAGGAAGACAGGACACAGACTCAGCGACAGCACTTTATAGCTTATTTCTAGAGTCTCTGCTGCTTATTTCATCAGCCTCTGCTGGTAAAATGTATCTGGAAAGGACAAAGCTCAGGAATGCTGTGAGAGAAAGTGCCATGATTCTAGGATCGCATTCATTAATTTTGTTGCATGGCAATTCACTCCTGAGATACAATCCTTTCCTGGAGTGAAGGAACTGTCACAGCCTGCGTGCCTTTGATTCTATTTCCCCAATCTATCGTGTACCGCACAAGATCATCATGCTTAAAGCAATCTTGTAAGAAGGCAGGTTTTATACAGAAAAAAAGAAGCATCTTCAAATAATGAAAACATATTTATGATATTTAATGTAGGAATAAAGCAAAAGAGAAAAGGTTTTTAAAGTGTGTTTCTATATAAAGGTGCTGCACCTACGTACATGTGCCTTCAGAAGATAAAGGACTGGGCTGAGGTCCAAGATTTCAGGAGCTTAAATATTAAAGCAAGAAAGGGAAAATATAAATAATCATTTATCAAGTATCCGAGGGTACAAAGATGAGCATCTAGAAAAGGAGTAACACACACGAAGCCTCCCTTGGAGAGCTCATGGTTCCCCAGGGGAGAGGAGAGCCACACACAGGATACCATAACATGTAATTATCTCCTAGGTTTGAGAGAACAAACCACTAAATATTCTAAAAAGAGAGAAGCTTTCTGCATGCTAGATGGCTAGAGAGTGATTCCTGGGAGGAGTGGGAGGGAAGGTGAACTTTGAAGAGAATGCAGGCTTGGATTAGCAGAGGGGAAAAGGGGCACAGTTCAGGCAGTGGTACAAGTAACAGAGCAGGAGTAGCTATGGGCAAGGCCCCTCAGCAGTAAGCCAGAGCGGGTGAGATCTGAACTAGGTTTATCTCACTTAGAGCCCATATGTTAACCCACTAATTATTATCAGAATTCCTCATTCCTTTAACCTGTAAATTCCTAACCTGGAAAATTCTGATTATCCTCTCACACCCAGAGGCGAAACAAAATCAGAATGTACACTGACTTCAGTTCTAGGGTATATGCAACAAGTTATGCTTAAATAACACATGAAATGATCAGATTTCTATGTTATTTAAGGAGAAATTTTAAATTTTGAATTAACTTAAAATGAAAATGAAAGAGGCAAATACAAAGGTTTTCTCTGATACAAATAATTTTCCTTAAAATGCAACATTAACCCAAAAATTGTTAGGAAAAAACAAGAGAACAATATAAGCTTTCACATTAAATATGGCTTTGATTTCTTTAAAAGAAATAAATTAGAGCAATTTAAATGACCGAGTATCTCATATATTTATATGCCTAAAATGTATGTTTGTGGTTACTGACTTAAGAGCCCAAAACACAAAAGGTATAGTACAAAAATTGTAAAGACCGGCTATTTAATTTCTTTTAAAAATACATTTGCTTTCAAATACAAATGTAATTTATTTATAGTAATGTGACAAGAGAGGGCTGAGATACTTTGCTGTATATTTCACTCTTACTCAAAATGAACACAACTATTCCTACTGATGCATTTTGTTTATTGAATTTTATGAGCTTTTTGCGTTTCATATGTAAGCAATCTCTATGACCAAGATGATAAGCCATTCTGATTCTATCCAAGCAAAGGATTACACAACTGTGAGACTTTGAAGGTGACACATTTTATACATCTGAATTCCACTGTCTAACAAAGTGCACAGCACATAGTACATTCTCATCAAATGCTACTGAATAAATAATTTCAGATGAGGAAGGAATTCTAGTAACTATTTATTCCAAAGTTTCTTAATCCTAGGTATGCATCATAATCACTCTGGGGGCTTAAAGGTACATAGATGCCTGGGTCTCTCCCTTCTTAGAATCCCATTTCAGATTCTAATTCAACTGAGAGTTGCGCCCAGAATTTTTTTTTAAAGCTTCCCAGATAATTCAAATACGCAGTCAAGATTGAGGACCACTGAATTATCACCCAGTAAGCCCAATTTCCTAATTTTATAAAATAGGAAATTGAAACCCAGAATGGTTAGGGGACTTACTTATCAAGGTTGGTCAACAGTGATCTAGACCTGAGCTTCTTGATTTGGAGTCCCAGTTTTACCTAAAACCTTATATGATTTTCCTGTCAACCAGAACAGTTTATATAGAGACAACAGTGATTTTAAAAAGACAGTTCAGACTTGACAGGGCATGCCATTTCTTTCTAATAGAGAAGACCATGGAGAGTAGTAGAAAATAGAAATAGAAGTTGAGGGAGTTTAGTGAATAGAAGTCTGCTAAGAGAGGAATGGGGTTAGTTGAAATGGAATGAGGAAAGTCACGTTAGTTAGTTTATGTTCTACAATCCTGCACTGCTTAGCACATCCTTCCACAAAAGGGATCAAGTGTCTGGAAAACCTTAGCCTTACAGTTAACTGCAGGACTTAGAAGGTAGGCAAATCAGCCGGGGATATTGTTGGCAGCTGGATATTGTGAATGTCCCTAGGTCACAATATGCTGCCTCATGAAATTGTGATAGTTTCAGTGGATGAACCATTGTTTGCTGTTTAGAAGATATTCTTAGTTTTTTAAATAAGAACCTATGATCCAAACTAACATGTGCACTGACAGACAAAAGTATTATATAAAATACCTGTGTAGCAAAAGGTCTACTTTCAATCTGAAATGATCTATAAATCACTCCACACGGATGGAATCAAAGCCCTCATGCAGCACATAGGTATCCACGTTCTGATAGCAAAATACGAGCCCTACCTAGCTGATCATGGGGAGTCCCTCTGAACAAAATTCTGTATGTGGTGAGGAACAAGGCTCCTTCCGCTGGCAGGAGCTGAGGGCCTCCAAGAAGGCCTCCGGTAGCTTCTTCTCTTCCGTCAGGATCCAGCAGGACTCGAAGACCTTCACAAACAATTTCTTCTCCTGGCAGTAGAGCAGGTCTGAGAATCTTGGGCTAACAACAGAAAAAGTATTTTAAACACAACTCTACTGGGATTTCCAATCCTCAGATCAGGGTTATCTTTTTTAGTTACAGATCTAAAAAATTTGAGCCAGACTTTCCAAGTAGACAAAATGAGAAAACAGATTTGGGAAGAGGCAGAAGTGATGTTTCTGCATCCAAATGCAAAAAGATTCTTTGCAGTACTGCCTATTAACAGTAAAATCATTGGAAATTACCAAACTGTCTGAGATACCTATTCAATGGAACATTTTGCAACCATTAAAAAGAGTGACATGGATTGGTATGTGTTAACATAGAAAAGTGCCAGAATACACTGTTGAGTAAAAAAATAGTTACAAACCAGTATGTATATTATGATCCGCTTTATGGAAAAAAGAAAACAAAACTATAAGAATATGAACCAAACTGTTAAAGGTAGTGCTATCATGGTTAAGGGCAGAGGTGGAGGTGGGGAAGACCATGAGGGGCTTTCACCTTGTACAATGTGTGCTTCTTTAATACTTCAGTTTTATACAAAAGCACTGTTACTTCGCAAACTTAAAAAATAAATATTTTTAAAAAATGGATGCACCTCTAAAGAAACTCGCCCTTTTTGGCCTTCATTAAAGATTAACACAATAAATGGCCAAACATTTATACATCTTGGGAAATAAGGAACCACATGATACACTCTGTAGAGTTCAGTGCCAGAAAAAAAAATCCGTATGTCCTGAAGATCTAATAACAGTTACTGTTTACTGAGCAATAAAAACTATATAAATCAGTACCATTCTTTTTGTTAGCTCTAGGATGCTCAGAGCTAAATGTAAAGCTAAAGTATAATGATCACCGTGTCTCAGATTTGATAAAATTATCTTTCCTATCCATCTGGCTTCTGGTTTCTCCTTTGAATTTATTTTTAATAGTTCTGTTATATAGGTATGAGAGTCCTGAACCCTAGTCTATAGACTGGTGCCAGACTAGCTGCAAAAATAATCATTTGGGAGGCTTGTTAAAGTACGGATTCCCAGGCCAAGTCCAAGGTACTCCAATTCAAGAAGCTGGGCTAGGGTTCAGGACTCTCAATTTTTAATAGACTTCCCAGATGTTTCTGATGTATGCTTGTAATGCATACAGATTCAGGAAACTGGTGTTTTAATGCTAATTGCCTTAAGTCCTTTTTTTTTTTTATTTTAAGGAAGTAGTAGGCAGGGTATAAAATCGTAGCTTGGGCTTGGAATTTAGAATGTTCATAAGGTATGCCCTGCCTATAAAAGTAGACTCAACATGAGGTTATTACTGCTTATTTGTTGATCCTCTATTCTACTTCAGTATCCTTTTTATGAGGATCTACATGTAAACTCCTCTGAAACTTTAATGTATCATTAAAACTAGAGCCAGTCCCTGTAAAAAGTTAGGAGAAGGTACTTTCTAGGCCACAGCAGTCTACTGTGGCTGTTTTTAATAGCTATTATACCCTGAAAGCATGCAGCCTGGAATAATTACCTTCTGTATAGGTGGAAGTCTTCTACTCTCTCGATGCACTGCTTCTAGGGTTTCAATGTGCATAGCTACAATTCCTAGGATGAGCCAGAGTATTCAAAATGAAAGAGCACAAAGTAAGCAGAATTAAAACAAATTCTAGACATTTTACAATTGAAAACTAATCATAGTTTGGCAATTCCTTACAAAGTTAAATGCAGAATTACCATATGACCCAGCAATTCCACTCCCATGTATACACCCAAAAGAACTGAAAATAAGACTCAGATACTTGTATGTCAATATTCATAGTAGCACTACTCACAATACCTAGAAGGTCAAAGCAATGCAAGTGTCCATCAACAGATGAATGGATAAGCAAAATGTGGTACATCCATACAATAGAGTATTATTCAGTCATAAAAAGGAATGAAGTTACAATACCTGCTACAACAGTGAATAAACTGTGAAAACATTATATGAAGTGAACTAAGCCAGACACAAAAGGACAAGTATTATAAGGCTTCACTTATATGCAACATCTAGAATAGGCAAATTCATAGAGGTAGAAAGTAGATTAGAGGTTACCAGGGACTAGGGGTGGAGAATGGAGAGCTGTTGCTTAATGTCTTAGTGTCTGTTGGAGTGATAAGAAGATTTTGTAACAGATAGTGGTGATAGTTGTACAACACTGTGAATATATTTAATGCCTCTGAATTTTACACTTAAAATAGTTTAAATGACAAATTTTATGAGAGACATACACATTTTTTGCTACAATTTAAAAATACTTTTAAAAACTAATCAAAACATAAATACACAGCATGGCTAAACTACATGGAAGTCAAGTGTGATGCTGGAAAAAGACCAATAAAAATAATTCTTACTCAATTATCTCCAATATTCTGGTTCTCTAATATCTGCAAAGTGATTACCTGGTATCATGCAATGAAGACTCTTGATGTGATCCTGAGTAACTCCACTCTCTGTACAAACTTTATCAATAAATCGGGTAATGAAACGCACAACAGAATTGGCAATGTCATTATTCTCTGAATCTTCAAACCCACTTTCAGTATCATAGCTCTCAGCTACACTTCCTGCAATACTAAGAAAGTCAAGGAAAGAAATCATGGTCATATTATTAAAAAGTCTACAAATAACAAATGTTGAAGAAGGTGTGGAGAAAAAGGGACCTTCCTACACTGTCGGTAGGAATGTAAATTGATGCAGCCACTATGGAAAATGGTATGGAGGTTCCTTAAAAAACTGAAAATAGAGTTGCCATATAATCCAGCAATCTCACTCCTGGGCACTTATCCAGAGAAAACTTTAATTTGAAAAGACACATGCACCTCAGCGTTCATAGCAGCACTATTTACAATAGCCAAGACATGGAAGCAACCTAAATGTCCATCAACAAATAAATGAATAAAGAAGATGTGATACATATATACACAATGGAATACTACTCAGCCATAAAAAAGAATGAAATAATGCCATTTGCAGTAATGTGGATGGACCTAGAGATTATCATATTAAGTGAAGTAAGTCAGACAAAGACAAATATCATATGATAGCACTTTTATGTGGAATCTAAAATATGATCCAAATGAACTAATTTACAAAACAGAAACAGACTCACATACATAGAAAACAAACTTACAGTTACCAAGGGGGCAAGAAGGGTGGGGGAGGGATAAATTAGGAGTTTGGAATTAGCAGATAAAAACTACTATATATAAAATAGATATACAACAAGGTCCTACTGTATAGCACAGGGAACTATATTCAATATCTTATAATAATCTATAATGTAAAGGAATCTGAAAAAGAATATATATGTATATAACTCAATCACTTTGCTATACACTTGAAACTAACACAACATTGTAAACCAACTATACTTCAATAAAAAATTAAAAAAAACAAGAAATCATGGTCAGTACTCAAATGTAATGAATGACTACTACATCACAGTGAATTTACATAGCAATTTAACCTTGCTCAAAGAGATGTATACTTAAGTAGACCTCACTTAACTCCATGGCTCCTTTATCAGTGACAATGGTGAAACATGATGTTCTGGTTGCCTATATCTGAAAGCTATTGTGAAGCACTGTCCTTTTGACCCAGGTTTGTTTTTGTAAGGAATACCTTCTGTCATTCTTCTAAGAGGAATTCAGGAACCACAGAAAATAAAACAAAAAGGGATTCTTTAACTTATTATCTGATACTTGAACCTTCTGAAAAAACTTATCCCCCCAAGTTAATTACCACATGGAGACAGACAAAGTAATATGGTTATCTTTGGCCTTTGGCAACTGGGGGACATCTCCCTGGTAGGCAAAGTAAAAGAAATTTTTTTTAGAAAATAGCATATTCCTCCAAATGGAAGAACAAATTTGTCCTATGAACCCTTCTGTTGTCAATATTCTTCTTTCTCTAAGTGAATCATAACCACTTTGGTCACTCTGAAGCCATCATTCGTCTGTAGGTGATAAAAATCACACAAGAGAAGGGAATGAATTTGAAATGAAGCCGATGTGAATGTTCAATCTCTGCCTTTGTTGCTTATTCAGTTCTCATTTTCAATAAATACTCCTGCTTCCTATGCCCCCTTTTGGGCTGCTAATCATGGAAAAGACTCCTTTGCCCAGTTCTCTTTAGTCCAAATCCAACCATATTAGGTGAATTGGTGTTAGAAGTAAAGCTAAACAGTGAACATGGCCATCACATCATCTCAAAACATTAAAGAACACAGGTACCTTAGCCACTCAGTATAAATCAGGTTGTAGAAAATATCATGAAAGAAAAAAAAAGGTAGGACAAAGTGACAAATGTGCTACTTGAGACAGGGAAGTCAGGAAAGCCTCTCTGGGTGGGTGATATTAGAGCAGAGAGTAAGTGAAGTGAGGGAGTGACTCTTGTGACTATTTCAGGGAGACTATCCCAGACTTCAGGAACAACAACTACAAAGGCCCTGAGGCAGCATCATCCTTAGAGTGCTGGAGGATTAGGTCAGCAGGGAGACCAGTCTGGTTGATAGAAGAGTGATAGGAAGTAAGGTCTGAGCGGTAGCCAGGGGCCAGATCCTGTCAGGCCCTGCAGTCTGTGGGTTTTAGCCTCACTAGTATGGGAAGTAGTAGGGTTGAGAGCAAGGCATGGCTGAGCACTTGATTACAGGCAAATGCGACAGATAAGCTGAGGAAAAGGAGGGCCAAGAAACAAATAATCACTTTGGCAAGAAGGAGTTCATCAGTAATTTTCCAGAGTGCTTTCTACAAATTAACATGGCAGACAGTAACCAGAGGGCTGGATCAGTAGTGAGTGAGACATCTGAAAAATCAGGGGTCATGAAAGAGAAGAGAGTACGGGAGGTGATTAAGAATAGCTGGATGTAGTGAAAGTCTTTTAATAGAGAAGAGCTGAGGAAGTCTGAGGGTGGAGAAATGGTTACTTTTTGAAATATGTACTGCATTATTTACCCAAAATACTCTATATCCTCTGCTAAGCCCAGAAGATAGGTCTCTGTGCATCCACATTTCGGTACCTGTTTGTGACAATGCTGTTGCTCCCACTCTCCCAGTCGCCTGGTGCTGACGTTCTTAGGAGCTTGTTTTTACTTGTATCTAGTGGAACTAGCAAGTTGACCATGAGGTTTGCAAAGTGAATGGCCTGACTGAAGACGGTGCTTTCCTCACGTTGCACCAGTTCCTGCTGAGTTGATTTGCTCAGAGTTGGCCAAAGGCGTAGCTGCTCAGCTGCCAGGTCCATTGCTGTCTTCTCCTGATACTGGTCATCAGGGAGTTTGTCCTAGAAGACAAAGCAAAAAGTCCAAATCTACCACTTCACACAAGCTTCAAAAACCATGAAAGCTGTTTTAATAACTCATCTATTAAATACCTATGTCTGTAAAAATGAAAATACATAAACAAAATAGAATAACAACAACAAAATGAAACCTAGTCTTTTTTTCTCAAGTCCAACAGGACTTGAGTGGAACCATGTGACAAGGCCAAGGAAGCAGCAGCAAAGCACAGATGAATATACCCTTCTCACTGCTAATATTTCACTGCAGTTTATTTATCTCTATGGCTCTATCCCCTTCAAGATGTTATTTATAACAAACTGTTGACCTGAAGTGCCTGTAAATACCCGGGTATGAATGCTCCAGTAGCACTTACTAATACTCTGATATGTTTCTTTTCTTCTGCTCTTTGGGAGGGAAGGATAGAATGACCAAAGTCACAAAAAATAGAGCTAGATTTCCTTGTAAATGTGGGAGTCAAACATTATCACTACATGGGTATAAAGGTGTCCATGGGATTTTGAAGAGGGCCTTCCTAGTAGGCTAAAAAGTTAAACAGTAACAGTAACCCACATTTGCATAGCACTTTACAGCTTATGAAGAGATGGTATATCTATAGCCTCACTTACATCTAACCTGGGGCTCAGAGAGAGACTTCTTTTGAACATAGGACACAGAAGCAGTGACATTTATTTGCTCTATTTATGCTTTTGAGATATACCAATGTTAGTATTACATCTGCTTAAAAAACTATCAAATGCATTCCACCAGCCCAGTTATTTCTGACCATGACCTCAAACTAACAGTCTGTGGATCTGCTACAAGTTACCCTTTATTCAAGTACACCAGTGTTGTGAAAGAAAAATCTGAGTTTTAAATTAAATTAAGCAAACAATTAAAACTATTGTACAATAATAATTTGGAATATCAGATCGATGTCAGATAGTGCTATTTGTTTTTAAAGTTTCTGTTCTTATTATACTCAATACGAGACCAATATGTTTAAAATTACTTGAGACATAGAAGCATTTGACTACTACTATGTAGTTTCTGTTAGGTATCTAGGTTCCTTTATCTTACACAATATAAGGCAAATTTAAAATGGAGGATGAGGGAAAGGAGTAGCAGCCCTGTATTAGCCCAGCATGTAGAATTAAAAATTATTCTTAAAGTGAATCAACATTGATAATCAGTCTTTAGTGCTGCTTTTACGTTCAATTAATGAAGATAATAACTTCTAACCTTTATTTACTATGTGTCAGGCACTCTTCATGCCTTTCACCTGTATTAGATAATAAAATCTTAAAACAATCACAGCTATTCACTTTACCAATGTGGAAATAATGCATAGAGAGGTAAAAGTGAATTTCCCAAGACCAGACAGTTAGAGTATAACATTTCAAAATTTCAGAAAAATTTAAAGTACTCTTTCAAGTTAAAAATAATTTTATTTAAAAATATTTTCTTGATATTTTTCTTAAATACATTTTATGTTGATAAATATATGGAAATACATAGAATATTCCTAAAAGATTTATTCCTGGTACACTCCTGAGTATTTATTTTAGAGTCAATTAACTTTAATTTGACAATTCTTTAAGAAGTTAATTGTATAAAGACATATGCCTAGGTATTTTAGGTTGGTTCTTTCTGTTCAGCTTCCTATAATTGTTTCCAGGTAATTCTTATTTATTAAAATATAAGAAAATAATTCCAGTGCTAAAGAGCTATATTAAGAAGTTATGATGGAAAAAAATAATGTCAGAAATTAATAGCTAAAAGATGTTCACCAGAGGGCTCCCTAAAGTAAACCCCAAATACAGTGGTAGGAAGTGGCTAGATTTCCTTTGGCCCTGGGAATACCTGAGTGAGCTTTTCTTGAAGCCAGGAACCCAGCCCCACACAGGTACCTTTCTTCTTTATCTTACCTTTTGCTTCAGATGTAGGGCATGATTGTCTTCCTTAGCTGAGAGATACAGGGAGCGAACCTGCTCCTGCACTGCATTGTAAAAGGTTGTCTCCCAAAACTGCTGATTCGTCCAAATGGGGTGGTCCTGTACACAGGTGTAAGCAAACTGGCTGACTCCAGGGGCTAGTTTCTGTGAGAACACATAATACACATCACTATAGGGCTGACAGAGTCATGACTGAGTCAGAGGGTTACAGGGGCCACAGTTAATCACAGATGTGATCAAAGGATGTATCTAAACAATATCGCATGGTAGTGTAAGCTTAGCAGTCAATAACTTACTCATTTCTAACCAGCAGCTTGGGGCTTGCTATAAAATCCTTCAGGGTCTCTGTCACTTTTCTTATGAAAATGGATATTTTAGCAACAGCTAAAAATCAAAAGTAGTCTAGAATTAGAGAATATATGAAAAAGAGTACTTAGCACTGTATGGTGTACATAGTATACACTAGAGCTGGCAGCTCTTATTACACTTAGGATATATAATAAAATCCATCACAACCTAAACATCAAACTCCAGATAATTTAAAATTTCTTCTATTTGGTTTTAGAGTACATTTGGTGAGGGCGCTAACTGAGATGTCAGTGAGCCTACAGCTTGGCCTCACACACAGAATGAGGGCATATCATGAATTTGGGACCCAAGAGGATTTGCACTCTTCCTTCTGCTCACTCCAGCCCTTTACCTCCCTACCATAGCTGCTGCTCGGCTCACATACTCCCTAGCAGACTGTCCTGG
Organism: Camelus ferus; assembly: GCF_009834535.1. NCBI lineage: Eukaryota > Metazoa > Chordata > Mammalia > Artiodactyla > Camelidae > Camelus > Camelus ferus. Next base: position 52,443,320 of record NC_045705.1, on the reverse strand, counting down.
GCTTCAAGGGCATTTTCTGGTAACAAAATCTGGGCATGGGAAGGTAATCTCAAACCAAACCTTCCTTTCCAGGATTTCCTGCTGGACTTGAAATTAAAAGAAAATCTTATTCTGTGATTAACGAGAGAGGGAAAGAAAACTAACTTCGTAGTCATTTGAGATATTTCATAAATATTTACATATCTCATTTAATGCTAAAAATCTTGTAAGATGCACATTATTATTTCCAATTTAATGAAGAGAAAACAGAAGTTCAAGGAGGTTTAAGTGATTGCCCAAAGTCATACAGCAATTACATAAGTGGTGGAACTCGGTTTCAAGCCCAAAGTTTGGTTCCAAAGCCCCTGCTCTCTTTACTATATCAGATTATCTTGCAAAGGGACTGAAAGCAAATCATAAATAAGTTAAATGCTATTTAGTATAGCTGTCTGGTTTTTTTTTTTTTTTCACTTCAGGATTTTGTTTCTCAAAGTAATATTCTGCCTCTCAAAGTAATATTCTGATATAATTTTCATTAACACTGCATTTTAAGTTTTATGGATAATTTACAATTGCCAAATTTCAGTTTATGATTTGAGTCACCTTTCCACAGCTGTTAACTCTCAGCTCTAAAAGTTAAAGACGTTTCAAAAAATTTTAAATCCATCATTTCTTAGCAAATAGCACACAACATTCTCATTACACAGACAACTCTTTTGGTCCACTTTATTCTTTAGAATTGAGTTAATCTGTTTTCTATCAGTAGAATTAAAGTTCCTGATAGTGTAAGTTTTCTTTTGAAGCAATTTAATAGGTGAATTATCTTCTCCTAAGATATTGGACACTGAAGGTTATTATTAAGATTATATATGTAACCGTTATGTAGCAAAAGTTGGTTCATTTCTTATGGATGCAGAAGAGATATATAAGATACCTGGTAAAAAGCATATGCTCAATGCATGCTAATTTCCTTCTTGGTCTAGAGCAGACTAAACCTAGAACTGAAACAGGCACCATGTGTACCATGAAATATAGGTCTTATATAGATGCAAGTGGACTGGCTGTGATTTTGCCTAGAGAGTCTCTGTATTTCTGCATCCACATGTAAGTCCCTTTCAAGACAGGCCTATGTACTGCTGCTGGGGTGATCAACTATAACTCTTTAAGGTGGCTATAGCCATGAAGCAAAAATCAAGAGTTCCCCAAGGGGAAGCTGCAAAAGGTTCATTGTTGATCATAATGCCTGTCTGCTCATTTAAGACACAGCTACTACCTACCTATGGGAAATCAAGGACAAAACAAAATGTGTGCGGTTCTGTGAGTATGTAAGCAGAAACCACAGATACTGTGAATCACAGGCTCCTTCTATTCTCTGCTTGAAGATGCTTGGGATGTGGGTTGCACATTTTTGGGGGCGGGGGGCGCATAACCACTCTAAGGAATGACAATGACCTCAGTGGCAATGTGCAGGCCTATTATGAAAGAGATTTTAAAGGCATAAAATTTAAACAAGGTAAAAGTGTAATTCTCAACTGCTTTTCCCGTAAGTAAAGTCAGAGGCAGACCATTTCTTATAAATGCAATATAACAAATAACAGATCTTAGAATTCTGGAGTTCTGAAACGAAATTAATATAAGTGAGCTCAGAAAAACTCAGCTCTTAACAAATCCTTATCAGTTGCTCACATAAAGTACTTTTAGGATCATCAACAGACCAAAAAAGTTATTATTAATTATAAATCTCTTATTACAACTTGACAGAGCTCTATAGGAATTTGAGAGTATAATGACGCCCCAACTTTATCTTTCAGCATTTTTCTTACTGATGCTGTGTATTCATTTTCCTTGGCACGTATCAGTTATTATCTTCCTGTTTATTCACAAACTAAAAGTGACTATGCAAAAACTACCATAAATCTTCTCAATAGAAGTGGACTCCCAAGACAGAAAAACGGTATAAAACAGAGAGACAGTGGCCCAAAGAGTCAGAATCCACAGCTTGTTTATTAGGTGAGACTGATTAGCAGGGTGAAGTGATTTTAGGAGAACACTTTTTGGTGGCAAGAGAATCACAAATAGCTATGGCATCTGATATATGCATAAGAAATTAATCGCCAAATACTTAAAATATTATTATTTTTCCAAACATGAAATTTGCCTCTTTTCTTTGTGGTTTCCTGCTATGTCTTCTCAGTGCAAGCGAAGGACACTGTGTCCTTTGCTGTTAGGATGAGGCCACTGCACTGATGGGCAGGTGTGTTCTTAGGACCAGCAGAGGGCAGTGGCACTTTATCCTGCCTAGATTCATGAGGGCTTTTTTAAAAATAGGAATTGTAAAAATGGAGCTCTGTAGTCTGACTGGGCTAGAAAGTTGGGTGTAAGGTGAACACTGCATGTCCTCACTGTGCATTTGAGACACCCTACAAAGAAAATGGATTTGCCCAAGGTCACACAGCAAGATGGGTAGAAGAGAAGGGAATAGAGAGAAGGTTTTCCATTATTCTGTGACATTCTGTAAGATACAAAATATAAGATACTTCACAAAATAAAACTATAATTATCTAAAGAAAGATGCAATGAGACTGTTCAGGTGTTCAGATTCGTTATATCCTGTGATAGTAATAGTAGTTTTAGTAAACAAAGAAAATAAGCACCTGTGGATAAAACTATCTCATGATTCTAATCACTTATTTGGTTGGAAGAAAAGACCTTCCCAAGATGGCTTCTCAAATTTGCCCATACGCCACCTTTATGACCTCCTACTTTTTATACAGGGTAGGTTTTTTTTGGGGGGGTAGGTTTTCAAACTTTATGTAAATGGTACCGCACTGTGATTTATTGAGCAACTTGGTTTTTCACGTATTATGTTACTAGACTTATTAAGGTAATAATAAATAATTATTATCATAACTAATTTGTACTGATCTCTCACTACTTATATTTATCAACTTATTTAGTCCTTAACAGCAAACTTATGATGCATTGAGATAAGTACTTATTATTACCCTTGTTTTAAAGGTGAAGAAACTGAGGCACAGCGAAGTAACTTGTCCAAGGGAATATTGCCAGGAAACAGCAAAACCAGAGCTGGGATTCAAACCCAGGCAGTTTAGCTACAGAATTGAATTTCTTAATCATTACACAGTTTAATTATTGTATAGAATTCCATTGTATGAATATAAAGCATCTCCTTGTTCCTGTTAATGGATATTTGTATTATTTCCAACTTTAAGCTATTATAAACAATGATTCATGTCAACTGTCAACTTTGATTGTTAGTTTCAGTACTATTTAATAGTGCCTAGAGGAAATATTCCCATTGTTATCTGTAACAATAAACATTTTGGGGTTATTGCACATTGGTTATTTTTCTAATGAGAAATTATTTCACACAGACTTTTTACAAATCCACTATTTGAAAAAAATTAACAATAATTCTTCAATATCAAATAGTCAGTGTTTAAAATTGTAATTATCTTATTAATGTTAAAAAAAGCTTTTCTTTGCCAAAAATTTTTTTAAAACAAGGGGAAAAAACAATTGGTCTGTTTGACTCAGTAAGGACTCAAATAAGGCCCATATATTACATTAGTTTATATATCTCTGAGGTTAATTTTCATCTGTCTGTCTGACTCTCTTTCCCCCCACCATTTGCAATCTATTTAAATAGTTGAAGAAATTGGATCATTCATTTGAGTTTCCATCAGTATGGTGGTTGCTGATTGCATCCCAATGTTCTCATGTGACATATTCTTTTGTCTTCTGGATTTCCTGCATATTGGACATTGAATCTAGAAGCTTAATCAAATTCTAGAAGCTGGTCAAGTTTGGCAGGAATACTGCATGTACCATAAGACGCAAATCTAGTTGCCTCTCCTTCTGTGCTGTTAAAAGCCACTGGTAGCCAATGCCTAGATTCATTAATTAGGAGTAATAAAATACTGATATTCTCATTCTAGCATTACTTCCTCACTTATTAGCTAAAATATTTCTATAAAGAGAAATTTCTCTTCATCAACTGTTTGGAGACCCAAACATATAGTCTATATTAGAAAGCAGGATAAATACATGATTTTATCCCTTCATTTATCAGTTTTTTAAAACAATGAATTGTTTTTCTAGAGTCCATTATACATGATCAATTAAGTTTTTAATTTTTATTCATATTTTTAGGAACTCAGATTTTTAAACATCTTTAATTTAACTATTCTTAAACCTGTTTACAAACAAGCCCCCCAAAATCTATCTGTAAGTGTTTACTGGAAATTTGTGTTTTTTATGAACTCAATACCAGGCACTATGAGATCCCTGTCTACAAAGTGCCTAGAATCTACATGCAGAGGTAAGAACTCCACATGTGATGGAGCCTAATACTGTTCACGGCAGCACTGTAAAGTGGGAGGATAAAGGGCCTGATTGGGAGAACATAATCAGCAAAAAGACTAGTAGATGCGTAAAGGTGTAAGTGCAAAAGGAGCAACAGAAGAAAGGCATCAGAGTCCTGGCACAGGAAATGGAGGAATTTGGTGAGTAATACTTTTCACTACGTGCACTTGTAAATAGCCCCAAAGCTCAACAAAAATGTTTCTCATATCATTATCTTTAATAGCTATACCCCCTCCAAAGTTAGCAATTTTAATGTTTAACTAATTGAGAAAAAAAGGTTAGGTAAATGGTGGTACGTTACCAACACAAAAGAATATTATGCTGCCATTAAAGTGGTTAACATGATAATGTGCTTATGAATTAAGTGCTTTCCTATATTTCAGAAAAACAAGTCAATTATGCCATGATTGTGTACGCAAATTCACAAAGACTGGGAGGAGAAAGGCAAAATGAAAATGAAGTAAAGGTAATAGAATTTTGAACAATTTATTTTCCTTCTTCAAAAATAACTTTGAGATTTTTATTAAATGTGGCAGAATGAATATTCTTTTGGTTCCTGTACCCCACTGAAATGACTGCAAAGGAAAAAAGTATTAAAAACATACAAGAACAAAGAGAATGAGAAAGGAGACAACACTAGATCAGAGATGTTAATAAATTTTTAGAAGTCATAAAATAGGTTTATAAACAGTAACAAATTTTGAAGATCACTTAAAGCCGAAACCCCCTACTACTTGGAGAAGGAAAGCCCTTTACGTAGTTTTTTTAAAAGAGTAAAATTTATGGTATATGAATACATCTCAATAAAAGATGGAAACAACCCAAATGTATATTAAGTGATGAATAAAATGTGGTGTACACTTAAAATGTAATACGTGGCAATAAAAAGATATGAGGTACTGATACATGCTATACCATGGATGAACCCTGAAAACACTATGCTAAGTGAAAGAAGCCAGTCATGAAAGTTCACATATTGTGTGGGTTCATTTATATGAAACATCCAGAACAGGCAAATCTGTAGAGACAGAAATTAGATTAGTTGTGGGCTAGGGCTCAGGGGGTAGGGCAAATCGGTAGTGACAGCTAATGGGTAAGGTGTTTTTGCAATAATAAAAATGTTTTAAAATTGATTGTGGTGAAATAAAATATACTAAAATCCACTGAAATGTATACTTTAAATGAGTGAACTGTTAGGCCATATGAATTATATCTCAATAAAACATTTATGAAAGGCTGCTGACAAGAGAAACTGGTGAGGACACACAGAAACTATGTGTATTATCTTTGCAACTTTTGGTAAATGTCAAAATACTCTAAAAGTTTACTTTAAAAAAGGATGGAAAAATATATAGTATGCTGACACTAGTCAAAAGGAAGCTGGAGTGGCTATGTTAATAGAAGATAATTTCAAAGCAAAAATATTGCCACAGATAAAGAAGGTCATTTTATAAGGTAAAGGGTCAATTAATCAAGAAGACACAAAACTCCGAAGTATTTATGTATCAAATAAGAGAGCATCAAAATACATGAATGAAATCAGATAGAAATGCACGGAGAAATAAATACATAATTATAGTTGGAGATTTCAGTACCTCTCTCTAAGTAATTAATAGGACTATAGTAGAAAATCAGCAAGTATGCAATAGACTTGAATAACACTATCAACTAACTTAATCTAATTGACATTGATAGCACAACAGCAAAATACCTATGCTTTTCAAGTGCATACAAAACATTTACCAAGAAAACCTGCTTTCTAGTAATAGGTCCTAATATATTTAAAGGGATTCAAATCATACAAAGCATATTCTCTGATCAAAATGAAATTAAATTAGAAATAAATAGTAGATAGGTATTTAGAAAAATCTCCAAATATTTGGCAACTAAATAACTAACAGATTAAAGAAGAAATAAAAGGGGAATTAGAAAATACTTTGTACTAAATGAAAATGAAAACACAACATATCAGAATTTGTGAGATGCCACTAAAGCAATAATTTGGGGGAGATTCATAGAAATAAATGCCTGTATCAGAAGAGAAGAATGGTTTCAAGTCAATGACCTTAGCTTACCCTTACAGAAATCAGAAAAGAAAAAAATTAAAATTTAAACAAATAGAAGGTAATTAATAAAGATTAAAGCAGTAATCAATGAAACAGAAAGCAGAAAAACAATAAAGAAGACCAATGAGACCAAAAGCTGGTTCTTTGGGAAGATGATAAAATTGATAAATCTCTAGTCAGACTGATTAGGAAAAAAAGACAAAATCACCATCATCAAGAATGAGAGGTAACATTATTAGAAATTCTATAGACATTAAAATGATCATAAAGAATATCATGAATAACTTTATATCAACAATATTGACAACTTATATGAAATGGACAAATTCCTTGAAAGATACAAACTATCAAACTTCAATCAAGAGGAAACAGATAACCTGAATAGTCCTATATCTATTATAGTAATTGAAATTGGAGCAAAAAATCTTTCCACAAAGAAAACTCCCGACATATGGGCTCTACTAAGAATTCTACCAAACATTTAAGAAAGAACTAATACCCTTTCAATACAAACTCTTCCAAATAACTAAAGAGGAGGAAATAATTTCCAATTCATTCTATGAGGCCAGTGTTACACTGATAACAAAACCAGAAAACATCACAAAAATAAACCAATATGCTTCATGGACATAGATGCAAAAACTTTAAACAAAACTTTGGCAAATCAAATCTAGCATATTAAAAGAACAATATATGACTCTTGAACAACAAAGGTCTGAACTGCAATTATATGTGGACTTTTTTCACTAAATACATACTACTGTACTACGTGATCTGTGGTTGACTGAATCTGAAGATGTGGAACCTCGGATACAGAGGGCCACTGTAAAGTGGCTTTACAGTTTTTCGACTGTGAGGAGGGTTAGTGCCACTAAACCCTGCACTGTTCAAGGGTCAATAGAACATTATGACCAAGTGAGGTTTATCCTAGGAATGCTGGGTGGGTTTAATATTCAGAATCAATCAGTGCAATTCACCATAATAAACGGAGAAAGAAAAAACACAACTATTTCATTAAATGCAAAAAAGAACTTGACAAAATGCTTGATGAAAACTCTTCGCATGTAGAAACAGAAGAAAATTTCTCCAATCTGATAAAGCATCTACGAAAAACCTACAGCTGTACATTATACTTAGTAATGAAAGACTGAATGCCTTCCCTCTAAGATCACGAAGCGTGCAGGGATATCTGCTTAGCATTGTACTCGATGTTCTAGCTAGTGAAATAAAGCAAGAAAAAGAAATAAAAGGCATCCAGATTGGAAAGGAAGAAGTAAAAAGTCTTTATTTGTAGATAATATCATTGTCTATGTAGAAAATCTGCAAGAATCTACAAAAAAGCTACTTGCTAAATAAGTGAGTTAAACAAGGTTGCAGAGTACTTGATCAATACATTGTACAGCAGACTCTTGAACAACATGGGTTCAAACTGTGTGGGTCTACTTACAAGAATTTTTCTCACTAAATTTGTACTTCAGTACTACATGATCTGCATCTGGTTGAAACTGCAAACGCAGCATCACAGGAACACAGGGTTGACTGTAAAGTTAAATGTGGATTTTTGACTGCATCAAAGTGGTGCCCCTAATCTCCCATGCTGATCAAGGGTCAACTATAATACTATGGACTAGCAATGAACACTGAAACAATAAAATCAAAACCATTTATAATAGTGTAAAAAATAAAATATTTTAGGTGTTAAACCTGAAAAAATGTGTTAAAAACCTGGACACTGAAAACTGCAAAAGCTGAGATAAGCTAAAGGAGACCTAAATAAATGAAGGGATTGATCTCAGTCATAGATAGGAAAATTCAGTACTGCTGCAATGTCAGTTCCTCCAAATTTATCTAATACAATCCCAATCCAAATCCCAGGGGGCTTTTTTTTCTCTATAGAAGTGGAAAAACTAATTCTGAAATTCATATGGAAATTCAAAGGTCCTAGAATAGCCAAAACAAATCCGAAAAAGAACAAAACTGGAGGACTAACAACATTTGATTTTTAAACTTTTATTATAAAGCTATGGGTTTAAGAGAGAGAAATATATTGATCAATGGAACAAAACAGAATCCAGAAACAGATGCCCCTACATATATGGACAACTGATTTTAGACAAAGGTGCACTGGCAATTAAGTAGAGAAAGAATAATCTTTGCAACAAATGGTGTCATAACAATTGGATCTTTGATCATATCTACTACCATACAAAGATATTAACTCAAAAGGAATCACAGACTTATATGTAAAACCTAATACCATAAAACTTCTAGCAGAAAATATAGTGAAACAATTTTTGTGGCCTTGGGCTAGACAAAGATTTCATATATTGGACACCTGGATTTTAAGACACTGTTAAGAGAATAAAAAGACAAGTCACAGACTAAGAAAAAATATTTGCAAATCATATACCCACTATGGACTTATATCCAGAATATGTAAAGAACTCTCAAAACTCAACAACAAGAAAACAAACAATCCAGCTTTAAAAGATAGGTAAGATACCTGAACAGAAACTTTACCAAAGATGATAAACAGAAGCCAAATAAGCAAATGAAAAGACTCTCAATATTATTAATAATTAGGGAAATGCAAATAAAAATCACAACGAGACATCACTACACATTTATTAGGATGGCTAAAATTAAAAGAATTGACATTAGCATGTGGAGGAACTAGAATTCTCATTTGCTGCTGAAAGGAATATAAATGCTAGCACTTTGGGAAAAAGTCTGGGCATTTCTTAAAAAATTAAATATACATCTACCATATGATTCAGCCACTCAGTTCTTAAGTATTTACCCAAGAAAAAAATGAAATGTATGTCTATACAAAGACTTGTTTAGAACTATTCATAGTAGCTTTATTTGTAATGGCCTAAATCTGGAAACAATTCAAGTGTTCACCAACTAGGTTAATGGATTAACAAATTGTGTGTGTGTGTTTTTTTTTTTAACAATGAAGTACCACTCAGCTATAAAAATGAATAAACTGATGATACATGCAACAACACAGATGAATCTCAAGATAATTATGCTGAATGAGTAAGTTAGACAAAAAAGATATACTATATAATGTGTATACTACATTTATATATAACTATAGAATATGCAAACTCTATAGTGACAGAAAGTTAATCAGCAGTTTCCTGGGGATGGGGGTGAAGGTTAGATGAGATGGAGAGATTACAATGGAACATGAGGAAACTTCTGGGGGTAATGAATATATTCACTATATTGATTGCGGTAATGGTTCCATGGGGGTATGTGTGTGTTTGTCAAAACTTATCAAATCAAATTGTACAGTTTATGTATAGTTTAATATATGTTGATTATACCTTAATAAAGCAACTAAAAAAAAACTTAGTAAATGTACACATAAGTTTTAAACATTTCATTGTATATAAATTTTACCTTCAAAAGAAGAAAATGTAACCAACCTCGAGTTACAATTCTAACTACAAACTTCAGTAAATAATGTACATGATGAGGCACTGGAATTATATGTTGAGTATACTTTGCTCTGAAACACATCAATATATTGATAGATGCTTTGATAGAGGGACTGGTAGATGAATAGGTATGTATAAATAAAGGACAGAAAAATGTTAACAGTAAACTCTAGATGGCAGATTTATGGTTGCCCACTGTAAATTAAAAATTTTTTTCTCTGTTTGAAAATTTCATACTAAAATATTGGAGAAAAATAGAGTACTAGTCTAGGAGTTAGTATCCAACAAGTAGTAGTAGTTCTAGAAAGAGAAACAGACAAAATTGAGATGATAAAATAAATAAACAAACAAAAGGGCATGGATTTTCAAATTGAAAGAGCCATCTCATGCCTAGCACACTGAATCAAAAAGGAACCACATTAAGGTATATCACTATGTACACTTAATCCTTAAAGGAGAACACTGTAGAGCAGCACAAGGGAAAAATGGGCCACATAAAAAGGATTAGAAATCACAGGCCCAGGCTCTTTAACATGCGTAGGGTATTGTGTGGAAAGGAAGGAGGGAGGGGATTCACAAGTAAGAATATGTAGTGGTGGTATGGTGATGAAATTAAGAGATCTAAATTTTCACATTCTAAGTCAACTGATAGTATCTAGCATTGTAAAATTAAGAAATAGCAGTAAAAGCATGTTAGTTAGAAACTCTAAGCCAAAAAGCAAAAGAAACACCTGAACAACTGAACATAGCTGTCTCTAGAAAGTAGATCTTGGAAGTAAGGCAGGGACCTTTGTTTCTTGTTATAAACCACATAATCTATGTATTTCTTAATTTTATATATATATATAAACACACACATATATATACACACACATATATATACACACACACATATATATATATAAAACTTTGAAAAGTCTTAAACTAGAAAACACTTTAAATCATGGTTATTATATAGAGAATAAAATTAAATAGAAAATAATCTTCATTAGTTGCCTCTCAGAGAATGTTCTTTTGAAATTTGTTTTATAAATATGTAAATTGAGATAAGGAAAAGAAATATGTTTAGAGTAAGTTAGTGGATGGGTCAACTCCTATTATAATAATCTTAAAGTAGATGCTAAAGTTCTTTCATCATTCTTACAAAATATGTGGGCCCTTGAAATAAATCTCTATTATGTTATGTAGAGTTTTTACTGTCTACCAACCACAGCTACAGTATTTACCCCTAGTACTTGACAGATTTCAGAAAAATGACAAATTCAAACTCCAAACTTGCCAGAGTACATCTTAGGCTCAGCTAAGATTCAGCAGTTTATTGAAACTTTACTTCCAGAATCTCTATTCTTAGGTAAGAATTATATTTTAAATAATAAACTCAACATCCTAGAAAACTCCAAAATTAAAGGTTTAGCCAATTGTGCTTATTTTACTGTATTGATCAAAGCAGCAAAGTGGTCCAAAATAAGATTTTCAATTATGTGACTTGACATGAAATGTTTAAGGTTTTCATCCCAGGTTAATTAGAAAAAAAAATTAACCAGGATATTGTAACATTCTGCTGGGTATTAAAATTCTTTGATTTGGCCTCAATCTATTATGCAATCTCTAATGCATCTCTGTCAGTAGGATCTATTTCTATAAAGATACCCATTAACTGAAGTCTGATTCACAAGGCACCATTCCTTGGCTTTTACTGTTCAGAGTAGATGATCTATACTGTTTCTTTCTCTTTGTTCATTAGTACGTACAAAATTCCTCCTGGAGCAAAGGCAACCTTCTAAGCAAACTGATCTAGAGTGAGAGAGCTGCACTTTCATAACAAGGCAATGGTGTAACAAGTGAGGGTGGAAGAGGCACTGGCAACTATTGGTTCCAAAGCCCAAGCCCTACTGGCTTGGCAAATTCCAGAGCTGGAGTGACAAAGACAAACATTTGCCCAAAATAGCACACGTTCTAAAGTAACTCATTCATCCACTGATGAAACTGAATAGTGTTCCTAGATAAAAATAATAGATTAGCTACTCTGAAAATGGCTTTAGTGATGCTAATGATTCTTAGCATGTTATCAGATATGAAAGGAAAATCTCCTTTCTAGGTCTTGGGGACTCTTTTCAGTGACCTGAAGCAAACACTAAACAGTAATTTTTATAGTGTGCCACGAAGGTCTGAAGAGATATTAATTAGCGCAGTATACAACTATTGTGACATTTGTTTGGCAATATTTCTTAGATATGGCATTAAAGGCACAGGTAACAAAAGAAAAAAAAAAGACTGGACTTCATGAAATTAAAAATTCTGTGCATCAAAAGCACTATCCACAAAATAAAAAGGCAACCCACACAATGGGAGAAAATATTTGCAAATCATGTATCTAATAAGGGATTAATATCCAGAATATATAGAGAACTTCTAAAACTCAACAACAAAACAACTCGATTAAAAATGGGCAAAGGCTTGGAACAGACATTTCTCCAAAGAATATACAAACGACCAATAAGCACATGAAAAGATGTTAACATTACTATTAGGGAAATGCAAATCAAAACGACAGGAGATATTACCTCACATCCACTAGGATGGCTACTTTCAAAAAACCCGGAAAATAACAAGTGTTGGTGAGGATACAGAGAAAGGGGAATCCTTATACACTGTTGGTGGGAATGTAAAATGATACAACTCCTGAAGAAACAGTATGGTAATTCCTTAACACATTAAAAATAGAATTACCATATGATCCAGAAATTCCACTTTGAAAGAACTAAAAACTGATTCTTAAAAAGATATCTATGCAACCATGTTCTTAGCTGCATTATTCACAATAGCTAAAACATCAAAGCAACTCAAGTGTCCTTTGACTAATGAACAGATAAGCAAAACTTAGTATATACATACAATGGAATATTATTTAGCCTTAAAAAGGAAGGAAATTCTGCAATATGCTATAACATGGATGAACCTTGAGGATATCATGCTAAGTGAAAGAAGCCAGTCACAGAAAGACAAATACTGTATGAGCCCACTTATATGAGGTACTTATAGCATTCAAAATCATAAAGACAGAAAATATAATGGTGGTTACCAGGGGACAGGGAGAGAGGTGAATGGTGAATTACTGTTTAATAGGTATAGAGTTTCAGTTTTACAACATGAAAAGAGTTATGGGGATGGATGTGGTGACAGTTGCACAACAATGTGAATATATTTTATACCACTGAACTATACACTTAAAATGGTTAAGATGATAAATTTTATGTTAGATGTGTTTTACCACAATAAAAATAGAAAAAAAATGAGCTCACAATCATGAATGGTAGTAGTCATTCACCACAGTCTGATAATTCAGAAAGTATGTTATGAAAGCAAAAGTACGAAGATTATGGTGTACTGTGATAATTTCATTTCAGGTTAGCATTGCCCCATGGAGGTGGGAAGATTCAACATGTAAACATGTACTTATAAATAGTAGCAGCAGCCAGGGGCTCAAGGATTTGTGGGGCAGAGGCATAGCTGCACAAGGTCACAGTGCAATGGCTGGAAGCCCACATAGGAAGTTATGGATATCTCCGGAAAATATAAGCACCTGCCCGGGTAGAGGAACAGTAAGCAGTTTTAGGGATGTGCGGAGGCAGCGAGGCAGGTCAGGCATCTAGAAAGCTAGCAAAGGCCATCTAGCTCTAGATGTCCTATGTGTACTGGTTCACAACTATATTAGGATAAAAAGGGTAAAGGTGTATCCCCTGGAAAAGCACATGTCTTTCCGTGTGTGAATTTTAATCCTCTTGATTAAATTTCGATAGTGTTAACACTATCTTAGAGACTATTCTGATGACAAAGAATTTGGAGGGAAAACACAATTAGAAAGCTTTGATTTCAAGTGATTTTTAACTTGAATTTTATTACCAAGTAAATAATTTAAGGAAAATGAACTTCCTTACACTAATTTCTACTTACTGGATGAAAGCAGAAATCACAGTACTATTGAATTAGAACTCTGAGACACATCTTTTCCATTTTTAGTTTCCACCTACTCAACTCTTCCAGACACACAGATGCACACAAATTAAATTATTTTGTTAGAATTATGAAAAGCAAAGTAAGTCTTGAAAGCATCCTTACAAACAACAAAATCAGTATCTCAGGGCCTAAATTTCTGAATTTTACTGAAATTCTGACTCGAAAACTTAAGGCTCTCTTGTCAATGACCAAATAAAGATTCAAATTGTAGGTTGCATCTACAGCAGAGTCAACTGTGGGTGAAGTAACTGCAACTGTTACTTCAGCGCCTCCATTTTCTAAGGGTTTTATTTTCAAACTGTGGTCTTCAGAGAATGAGTGACGGATAGCCAGAGTGATTCACTAAACTGGTGCCCACGCAAAGTGGAGGCTACAGAGCAGTAAATACTAGGGTTAGACCTTGAAATGTTTCTGACTGATAGAATATTCTCTGATGAATCACCTAAGCTACTAGCTTAAGTTCTTTATAAAGATAACACCTTCTTGAGTTGGATGTGTATCTGACAGAGGTAGATCAACCTATTTTTGAGAAGAAAAACAGTATTATAAGCTGACTATATACAGTGGGGTAAGAGTTCAAATTCAGTATACATAAGTGGCAGTAGATTTTTCTGCCTATCATCAAACACTTGCAGAAGTGTGTACATCTGCTGGTATGAAAGCACAAATGTGAAAGTATATAGGCATGCATAAACACATGTGTTAAATCATTTTTTTTTGGAAGTATAGACTCTTAAGTTAAAAGAAATCTCAGAAATAGTTTAATTTTTTCATTGACACATGGGGATGCTGAGACATATAGATGCAAAGGGACATAACCAAGGTCACACAGCTAGTTAGAGCAGTGCTGAAACCAGAAAATGATGTTTTATAAGGTAATAAATAATTTGGCCACATCTTCTCTTTCTGGACTTCCTGAGAACTACTCACTTGTGTAGATGTCATCCTGCAGGTAAAAGAACTGAATGCTCTGTGTGCTGAACATATCCTTTGCTTTCTCACTGCCAGGAGGACATTGGTTAAGCTATTCATTCCACCTGGAATCTCTCCTTCCAATCTCTAATGGCTAAAAATCCTACCCATTCTCCAAAGGCCTATTCAAATGCTACCTCTTTGAAAATGCTTTTCCTAGTGGCTCCCTATTTTCCCATCTGTTGTGGACTGTTTGTATCCCCCTAAAATTCGTATGTTAAAGCTCTAACTGCCCCCTCAGTGTGGCTGTATTTGAAGGAAGTAATTAAGGTTAAACGAGGTCATAAGGTCAAGGCCCTAATCTAGTAAGACTGGTGTCCTTATAAGACGAGATACTAGAGAGCTCTCTCTCTCCCAGTCCCAGCTCGCTTTCCCCTCTCCCTTCCCTCCCCAACCCCTCTCCATATATGCATAAGGTAAGGCCCTGTGAAAACTTAGCAAGAGGTGGCTGCAAGGCAGCAGAGTCCTTAACCAGAAACCAAATTGGCTGGAACCCTGATCTTGGATTCCCAGTCTCCTTAAACTTGTGCTGTTTAAATCACCCAGTCTATGGCATTGTGAGTATTTTACTACAGCAGCCTGAGCAGACTAAGACACTATCTTATACAGAACCTTGTTTATACTTATCTAACAATTATTTCATTCTATTTTTACATTCAGGACAATTTTTGTTCAAGAATGTGCTAAAGTGCCATGTTAGAACCTCTCTCAGAATTATATAAGGTAGAACAACTTTTGACAGATTTTAGTTGCCAATGTGGTAAAATGTAATAGCAATAAAGAGTATAAGTATTTGTATTACAACAAAAATGATCAAAGTACAAAGGGTTTTTAAAAATAAGTAATTCCCTACTGTTTTATAAGAAAATGTATTATGTGAAATCAGTTCCTATATTGTTCCTATTTCTACACAGTCATTAAGAGATGATAATAAATATTTATCAAAAGGTCAACTTTTTAATTAGGTTTTAAAAACTAAGCATTAAACTATTAATCAATTAGACATAAATTACTTAAAAGTTTTGTGTACATATCGTCCCTCTCTTAAGAGCCGTTGAGGGCAGAGACCATCTTTGGCACATCTTGGCATCAATTCAAATGTCTGGTTGAAGTATCTTAAATATGGGCATTGCAGATATGTAGAATGCTCGCTGAATTCTAAAAAAGTTAATTACATATTTTCTAGGGGTTTGCCTCTAATATTACAATTTTCATTCTAATTTTATTAGCTGGAGATGTTACCCAAGAGTATAATAAAACTATTTAATTTCTCACAGTCATTCCAGATCGTTCTCTGACTTCTTCCTGGTAATCCTCTTCCATCAGTACTAAAGCACTCCTATGACTGAGGGTTCCCTCTGCTTTCATTTCCCCAATACTTAAATCTCCCTCTGAAAGGGGTCTCTCTTTATCTTTTTGCCTCTCACATCATATAAAAATCTATCAGTGACAAACAGGGACAACTGCAAAGCTGCAGAAATTAAAAACAGACGTCGTAAGTTAGGTACAAAATGTTCCCCTTTGGACATAAAGGGAATTTGCTGAGTCACTGAGTTAAGTATTTATAGCACCACGTAATTTATTTTCTGCTGTAATAACTTCTTCTGTAATTCAGCAGCTCCTCCACAAGTCTCCATCAAATCTATGATTTCTCAAAAATGCTAACAATGCTGACTAATAAGAAGGAAACAGTGCTACCTAAGCAAAATTAAACTAGAAAAACAATCTATTTATAAAGTGCTCTTTAGGGACAAGTTATTAATAAATTCTTTGCTTTCATTACACACAAAGAGAGTCATAAGTTTTGCATTTTCCATTCTTTTCTCAATTATGTTATCAGGCTGCACCTCACCAAAAGGTTTCTAATTTCTGTCCTTAGGCCTTTCCCTACTACGCAAACAACAAGAATTCACAACCAAAGATGCTAAAAGCTACAGGTTTAAAGCTAGCATCCTATTAGCTGCGTGTGGCTGCAGATATGTTTCATTTTTTGGCTGCCCAGGGTTTAAAAAAAATTAAGCCAACACTTAAAAATGAATAGACTACATAAAAGCTCAATTTCCAACTTCTCTTGAAAAACTGAAAGACATGGTAACAGTGTCCTTGCATTCTTGCACAGTGACAGCTGCTGGAGCTGAGTAGGGGCTGCACTCATTCGTTTGGCCTGCTTAACTCATCTGCCTTGTTTGGCCTCCACAGGCATTTGGTTTGTATCCCTTGCTAAAAGCAAACATACTATAGATAACTTTCTATGTGGATCTTTCCCTAAGTACTCTAATCAACACTGGCCTGTTACATAGCCTCCTAAGTGGTCTCTGTTCCTCCAATTGGTCAATCCTCCTGAACATCTTCTACACTGCTGTTAAGTTTCTGAAACACACTCAGGTCACTGCCCTGTTCTGGAGTATTCTATTGCATGCTTGTTAGTGACTAGATAGTAAAATTAATCTAAACTCCTTAACATGACACTGTAGGCATTCTGTGATTAGATTCCAAATTACCTTTCCTGTTATATTCTCCACATCTAATGACTAAGTAGATTGACACTATCCTAAAAGTAAGTGTCAAATGGCCTGCTTATGATGAAGTTCTGCTCTTTTCAACATATTAGTCAACGACTTAAATAACAAGAAGTTTGATTTTCAAATTTAAGGAGGAGAAGGAATAGCAAATATTCATAGTTCACTTTCTTCCATCCTGTGAGATGTGTGCCTTAGTGTTTTTATTGCCTTTGGCAAGTGCTTGCCCATGGAAAACAAAAAGATCTGGGGTCAGTGGTGTTTTAAGATTACACAAATGTCAATCATAAACATAAAGATGTAAATAAAGCTCCTTCACCTTCTATGGCATAGTAGGCTTTCCTAAAGCATTTTTGGATATAGAATCTCATTATTTTCAAGACCAAGAAGAAAAGCAGGATGACAGATAAAAGATATAAATAAACTGGAGCAATGTTTACATAAAATAAGATTTGTGTTTGGAAAGAGGCTCTCTGCACAGCACTGGCACCTAAGGATAAATTATACTACAACACCAAACAAAGCACCAAAGATATGTTTAACAATCTGCTGGGGGCTGGGATGGTAATTCTAAAGTGTGCTGTCATTTATAAGGTTTAAAACATTGGGATGAAGCCACTGAAACAGCATAGAGTTGTGTTAGGAAGAAGTAACTGCCAATTGTGACACAGCATCCCACTAGAGAGAGAGTTATGCTGTAAAAATTTTAAGTTTGTTAATTCCAAAAAAGGCAACACAATCCAGATAATTTTAACTCAATTTTCTAGAGGATTCAAATTCCACTCCTGGTGGACCAATTTCTCATGATAACACTTGGCATGGGGCATGCCCAGATGTCAGCTGCAAAGCACCTCCCAGAAGTTATGTCAGCTTTAGTTAACTTTCTTGAATGGAAAAGATCACAGATTTCAGCTTTGGCCAAGTATAGTCTTTGCAAGTCTACCCTCACCCCTACCCTACAATTAAACAAATGAATTCATTTTATAAGAAAAACAATAAAGCAAAGTGTGTTGTTTTTCCACAGCTTTCCTTGTAACACCACAGATCTTAATAACATAATGAGTTAAGTCATCAAACATGCAACTGAGAAATGAATTACTTAGTAAATAGACAAAAATTCTGGTCCTAATACAAATATCTCCTTGAGAGATAGCACAAATGCACATGGCAGCCAGAGAACATTTCAGAAAGAGTATTCTAGGGCTTGCTTGAGCAAAACCAAACCTCTTCATTATTTGTTAACTTCTGAGAACTATGAATTAGTACTTTTATTATTGTTTTATGAAAAATTTCTTACAAAATTCAGAGGTATCAGGATGAAGGGATGAAGTCAGTAAAATTTTGATTGTAACCAAGAGGAAGAACAAGAATTATTAATGGTGACACATCCCGAATCACATAAGGTATCAACTGCATGATTTCAGCAGACATTTGTACTTTATGAAGTGGTTTAGCATGGGACCACTGATAAGCACTTCCAGATATGGTGTTTCATTTTTATGAAACTTCTAAAGCAGTTCTTGAAAATATCTTTTCTCACACTAATCAATATTTCTTTTAAGTCATATTCCACTGCAAAGTTAATAAAAATTGTATAATTTATATTGGTCCTCTTACCCAAATATCTATGATAGCTCCTTATTGATCATATCTGGATGTCAGAACTTGGCGGAGATCTACATAATGATAACAATAGTAGCTAACACTTACATAACACTGACTATGTAGCAGTATTTTTGTTATGTATTTTCTGGATAAAAGTAACAGCTCAAAAGTTAGTAGCTTAAAAACCACCATTTCATTGTCTTTCACTACTTTATCAGTTGACTAATGGTTAGGAGAATGGGTTCTGGACTCAGACTACTTGAGTTTAAATAACTCTCGGTAAATTACTTAATTTTTCTGTGCTTCACTTTCTTCATCTGTTAAATGAAGATATAAGTAGGATTTTTAATCTCATAACCCTTCAATATTATGACTATGAGCATTCAGTGGCACGGTATATGGAAAGTGCTCAGTACAGTGTCTAGTACCTAGGGAGTGTTCAATCAATGCTAGGTATTATTATCCATCCCATTCTATAAGTTCTTTTCTTCCAACTCAATAATCATAATATATCGTAAGTTCCTCAAAGGCAGAGAGGCTAGATATTCTATTTTGAGGCTCCTCATTTAGCCTACCAAAGGGTTGTGGACATAAAGAAAGAGCTGAATAAATACTTATTGATTTGAATCAGTAGGTGTGATGAGTTAAGGTAGGTGTCCCTCATTTTTCATTAACTTGTCTTATAGACAAACTTATAGATCTGGGAAAAGGGCTTGAAGTTAATTTTTGGACCCTAAAATCTCAGTGTTTCCCTCCCTCCAACCTGGAGGTACTGTCTTTACAACCAGTGCCTACTTGTAAAGTATGTTATTAAGCTATGTTAGACATCATCAGCATTTTCACAAAAGTTAATGACCAGAGTCTCAGGGTTTTGCGACCTTCAAAGACCTCAGTCCAACTGTGGAACTTTTAAGACATGTCCAGGTCTCAGCCCCAGAGATTTTTGATTTCAACTGAACTTTGATGGGAGTTTTGCCATCTGTTGGCTTTAAAAGCACTCCAGGTGATTCTAATATGTAGCAGAATTGAGAGTCATGAATCCAGGCAAAAGGATTAGAGCTCATTTAGAGCAATGTATGTTCTGGAATCAGGGGACTTGGGCTCTTGTACTGAACACGGGATAATCAATTTAATTCAACAAACTTTTTGGTGAAGTGCTCTGGACCATTTAAAGATGGAATGGGTTTCAAATCTTTTTTTAAAATGTAATTTTAGCTTTTATTCAAATGCGATCTTATTCGTGAACTCAAATGTACGAAAAAGAAACAAAAGGAAGTGGGTTGGGGGTAGGAATTTCTGCTGTATCGTATTAGCCTTCCTACTGCTCTTTTCAGTAGGAAGCTCACTCTCCAACCCTGCATTTTCCTCCTGTAATTTTGGTGGCACACTTGCTCCTTAACCCAAGGTTGCAGATTTCACTTCTCCTAGAGCATAATCAAAATGAGGACAAGTGTTTGTCGCAGAGCTGCGGGGCACAAAATACACATGACTCACAAGAACTCTGGCCCAGGAGGGTTCCTATCTGCTCGAGCCCTATGGGAGGCACTGCAGTCTGGGTCCAGTTTCTGACTTCCTACTTAGACCCTCCTATGTGTTTTCTGAGCTAAATCAAGATTTAAACACTTGTACAACATTATAAACTGACTATACTTCAATAAAAATATATATATATACATAAAAAACCCCAAGTTTCTTCTGTATAGCACAGGGAACTATATTCAATATTTTATAATAATCCTTAATGAAAAAGAATATGAAAATGAATATATATATATATGTATATACATGACTGGGACATTGTGCTGTATACCAGAAGTCGATACACTGTAACTGACTGTACTTCAATTAAAAAAAAAAGACTTTAAAAAAAAAAAGAATTAACCACTTTTCTGGTGCTGGGAAAACTGGACAGCTACCTGTAAAAGACTGAAATTAGAACATTCCTTAATACCATGTACAAAAATGAACTCAAAATGGATTAAAGGTCTAAGTGTAAGACCAGATACTATAAAACTCCTAGAGGAAAACATAGGCAGAACACTCGCAGACATACAATACAGCAATATATTTTTTGAACCAGCTCCTGGAGTATTGGAATTAAAAGCAAAAACAAATGGGATCTAATTAAACTTAAAATCTTTTGCACAGCTAAGGATACCATCAACAAAATGAAAAGACAACTTACAGAATGGGAGAAAATATTTGCAAATGATGTGACTGACAAGGGACTAATTTCCAAAACACACAAACAGCTCATACATCTTAATATCAAAGCAACAAGCAACCCAGTCCAAAAATGGGCAGAAGACCTAAACAAGCAATTCTCCAATGAAGACATACAAATGGCCAATAGGCACATGAAAAAATGCTCAGCAAAGCTAATTGTCAGAGAAATGAAGACCAAAATTACAATGAGGTATCACTTCACACTAGCCAGAATGGCCATCATTGAAAAGTCTACAAATGATAGATGCTAGAGAGGGTGTGGAGAAAAGGAAACCCTCCTACACTGTTGGTGGGAATGTAGGTTGGTGCAGCCACTATAGAGGACAGTAGGGAGGTTCCTTAAAAAACTGAAAATAGATTTACCACATGATCCAGCAATCCTACTCCTGGGCATATATCCACAGAAAAATAAAAATTCAAAAAGACGCATGCATCCCAATGTTCATAGTAGCACTATTTACGACAGCCAAAACATGGAAACACCCCAAATGTCCATCAACAGATGACTGGATAAAGAAGATGTGGTACATAAATACAATGGAACACTACTTAGCCATGAAAAAGAATAAAATAATGCCATGTGCAGCAATATGGATGGACTTGAAGACTGTCATTCAAAGTGAAGTGGGCTGGAAAGACAAAGAAAAATGCCATATGACATCACTTATATGAAGAACCTAAAAAACAGTAACATTAATAATAAGGATACAAATGAACTAATTATTATTTTGATTTCTTGAATATGTGTAAGCACATTTGACTGTCCTTTATGACTGGATTAACACATTCCGCTGATTCTTATTTTGTAGTTGGCTTTATTCATTAGATAACTACGTAAGTTTAAAAAGCTAAAGATCTAATCTGTTCTTAGAAACAATAATTAGTACATATATGAAAACTAAGAAA
Organism: Camelus ferus; assembly: GCF_009834535.1. Classification (NCBI taxonomy): domain Eukaryota; kingdom Metazoa; phylum Chordata; class Mammalia; order Artiodactyla; family Camelidae; genus Camelus; species Camelus ferus. The sequence continues at coordinate 52,421,195 of NC_045705.1, read as the reverse complement.
ATGCGCAGTATACTGTTTATATGTATTTACATGCAATATAATGTGTATGTGCAGTCAAACTGTAGTAATCCTACATAATAAAACAGGAAAAAAAAGAATTAACCACTTTTCTCCAATTATCCTTGGTAATGTTAAAAGAAAACCTAAGAAGATAAGTTATCTATTCAATTGTGTAAACACATTCCAAACATTTAATGGAAACCCCCTAAGGTGGTCAATATATAAGCCAAAGCTTCTAGGACTCAGATATTCAAATAGTGTAATTACTTCCTATTACTACACATGATGTCAGCACTCCCAAGTAGTTCATGTACTTTTAACTGCATTATTTAAAAAAAGCAATAATTTTTAAATAATAAAAATCTACAGTCTAATGTTTCCTTCTAATCCTCATGTTGCCCATAAAAAAAAACCGTGTCTAGTCTAGGCCTGTAATAATTCAGTCATCTCCCTGCACTCCCCTCCCTGCTTCCTGCCCCTCTCCACCAAATTCATTAAGCCTGGCTAGTTCCTTTCTCAATTTGGGGGATATAAACGTTTTATACTGTATTCTACTTATGGTGATAACAAAGTAAGAAGAGATATAGTTTTGGGAGAAGTCTATTTTCTCTAGAAGATGAAAACATTCAAACAAATTTATTAAGCTATTCTGTTGTAAAATTTTTATTTTTAAATCTATGTGTCAGCAGTTAGTATCTGACTACCCTGGAATCCTGCAACAGGATTCAAGACGCCAGGTATGCTAAGGCTGAGGCAGAAACAGACTTACAGATACTGTGCAGCCCTGCCCCCATCTTCCTGGGTGACTTCTCAGCAGATGGGATGCCTCCTACCTTCACTGTATTTTCAGTGCACCAACAGAATACATCACATTCCATACTACTATAGAATAAATTACAGCCTAGCTTCAGCTCATGATTATACTTCCTTGCTCATTGCTTTCTGGTAAAATAAATGATTAGTTGATTTTCAATGGCATCATATAACCTACTGAAAGATGGATCAAATTAGCAGTTTTCTTTAACTTCTACTCAAAAGCAGGAATTTTGCAACTTCTCTTGATCTCCTACATGTGACTCTCTTGTCCTGTCTCATTCTTTGGCTTGTCATCCTTTTCTCATTCCATACATTTTCCCTCCAAGTTTCTGACCTCTATTATTTTCTCTTCTCTCGCCTCCCAACAGGGCTTGGTAATCATCTGTCTTTAGAAGACTCTCAAATTTTTATCTTTAGTCAGATCTTTCTTTCAAGTTAAAATCCTGCATTTCTCATTGTTTTTCACAGAGATCCACACAGAAGTTCTATAGCAAAGGTTACAAATTGGTATCTTGCAGTTTTTTGTTTTGAATTGTATTATTAATAAGCAGGACAATTTTTTAAAAGTTCTATCTTATTTTGAAAAGTGCAAGACCTGGCTACACTGTGCTCACATTTTTGCTAACAACAAATGACTGGAACTGAATAGAAGATGTTCCACTAACATGGAACAAGCATTCTTCAGTTCTGTACAATTTCCACTTCAATTATTTACATTACCTGTCTGGCTTCATTAAGCATTTGAGTTTGCAATCTTGTCAGAGAGGACAGGAAGAAAAGATAGCAGGCCTGACAAGAACTTTTAGATTCCTTGTACCCCAAAGTGTCAATGTTCAGTGACAGCCTACTTCTAAATCCATATATTTGCCATGGTATCATTGGGGAGTTAGTCAGATATTGCTTGTTTTCAGTTCAGATAATCAGCATATGACCTTTCAGTAGGGAGTGTACAGCCTGATAAGTGGAGTGTGTTTGTGGGGGGTTGTTCTTATGGAAACTTGGAAGGTTATCTCAAAATTTCTTGACTCAAGAGCAATACACAAACCATGTCTTCCACTCTTCTACACCTTCCTCTTTCCCACATTACTGATTTGTTACTGCCATCAAAACTCAGCACAGAGCAGTAAGAATTAATTGGACAGTTGGTTTGAGCGTCGATTCTTATGTCAGACAACCAGTGTGTCCATCTATAGGACTTCTGATCAGCTTTTACTACATTCATAACACTTCCTGGAAGAACTGAGCTAAACTTATATGGGGAAAAGGAAGAGGAGAAACAGGTGGGAAGGGTATAATAATAATAAAAAAAAACAGCAGTAGTCATTAACATTTATTGAAGGCTTATCATATGCTGGGAAGTAAAGCACTTTACATATGCTATAGCATTTAATGCTCTTAATAACCATACAAGGTAAGTACTATTATCATCCTTACTTATAGTTAATGACACTGGCACAGAGAAGTAAAATAACATGCCCAAGGTCACGGAGCTATTAAGTCCCAGTCAGTCTGATTCCAGTGTCCACTCACTAGATGGTAAGCTTTGTGAAGGTGGAAGGAAGTTGTATTTTGGAAGCTGTGTACTGTGTAATGGTTAAAGGGATGGATTCTGGAGTTACAACTGGAGTATAAAGTCTACTTATTACTCTTTTCAGAAACCAACTCTGGGTTTTGTTGATCTTCTGTACTGTATTTTTGTTTTTCCTTTTAATCGATTTTCTTCATTCATTAAGGACTGACTGTGTACTAGACAAAATCCAGGAGGTGGAGAGAGACCAGTGAATAAATGAAAATTTCTGCTTTCCTGAAGCTTACATTCCAGTGGCAAGACACAGGAAATAAGTGTAATAAATGTGTGTGATGCACATATACCTACAAAAGAGCAGAGAAGGGGGAGCAAGAGTGCTGGAGAGGGAGGGTAAAATTTTAAACAGGGTTATTAGGATAAGCCTCACTGAGAAGGTGACATTTAAGCAAAGATATGAGAGAACTGAGGGACAGAAACATAGAGTTAATTTAAGAAGTGCCTCTGAGTACAATGAGAAGCAACTGGAGGGTTTTAAAGCAGAGCAATGATATGATTTGACATGTTTTAAAAGGGTAACTTAGGCTGCTGTGTTGACAACAGAATGCAGGCGGCAAAGGTGAAAGCAGGGATGCCAATAAGAGGGCAGTAATCCAGGCAAGAAACTGCCATGGCTTAGGAATTGTTTCTTTAATTTATAAGTTTATCTGTAGATTTCAGTCTCTCCCCCTAAACCAAAAGCTCTAGGTCCCAGGTACTACTCAGTGCTTTTAGGTTAACTGCGGCCTTAGCCAGCAGCAGCATACCACCTTAGAGTCCTGCTTCCTTTTCATTTTTCGCCCTTGAAGATCTCCCTTACTTTCTTGTACTTAGTTATGCATTTAATAAGATATTTTATTTTATCCTACAATTTCAGTATTTTATTTGTAATCTGGCATACAACAATGGGTGGCTCAGAGATAACTCAATTCCTCTCCTGAAATTAGCTCTACAGTCTTTGCGGTGTCAGTGGTGACTGGGCATCATCCATCACCTCACCATTCCCTACAAAGGACAGTCCAGCACATGTTAATAATATAACATGTCAGTGTATCATATATTACACATAATACATAATGTTAACATTATTAAAATGATAAGCATCTTTTGTAAGGTTTAACAAGTTAAATGGCTTTGAATATGGCTTACTTTTTTTGATTCTGATAATATCTTTGTGGGTAAATTTTAAGAATTTCATAGTGCCTTCTGTATACAAACAAAAACTATCAAGTATTAGAAAAACCATGAAGGAAAGGAAAAAAATTATTTCATGGACTTTTTTCCAAATTCATAATGGAGTTAATTTATATTCGAGTGAACTATTAACCCAAAGAATTGATACCTTTAAAATAACAATGAAAGTAAAGTATGTACAGAGATAAAGTATCAGTGAACCAATTACAATCTTAGCTTATTTGCTTCACGATCTTAGATACATATAGTTTCATTCTCAAATTGTTGAAGCCAAAATAGTACCATTAGATGAAAGGAGTAGGACAGTTTTCTAGACCCTGGAAGTACGAATCTTGTATCATCTTATTTTTTTCTCTTGTATCACCTATTAATCTCAAGTTTCGAATTGCTCCCTTAATCACTATAGTTTATTTCATTTAAAGTCCTACAAACCAAGTATTTGTTTTCTAAAATCTAGACATTTGAGTTTTGGATAAGCCCAAATTTCAGATGACAAGAAGTCACACCATGTATTAAGGAAAAAATTTTAAAAACAGCATGACTGTATTTTTAAAATGGGGATAATAATAGTTATTATTATCCCATGCATATAAAGCATTTAGCATAGTTCCTGGTATGTCAGAAGTACTCAATAAAATGATGATTATTGTTCTTTCAATAACCAACAGCCATAATAGTTAAGTTAAAATTAACACTAATGCATCAATGACTGTCATATTCACAAGACAGTTTACACATGGGTCTTATTAAGTCATTATTCCTAATGTGTCATTCAGTTTAATCGGGCTCTAGTGACATGGGGAAAATACACAGACAGCTGCTTCTGTAGTTAGGTCCAGATCACACACAAACTAGGAGGTTACATGTAACGTTCAGTCTAGTGTGAATTAAATTCATTAAGTCAACCAGTATTAGTAAGGAAACTGAATTGGGTAAAAGTCAGTAATTATACAACAACATTATGTAGAATCTTTTCAACTGTATTTAAATAAACGGTGCCTAATCTATTCCATGTACGTATTTTAAATCTGCATTTATAACTCTCCTTTTAAATTTAGGCTGTTGCCCCAAAGCACTTAATGAAAAATTTCTAGAATTTAGCTAAGGATTTTGTGTAACCAAGTTCTGATCTTTTCTTAGTCTACTGAACACCCTTTACAATAACTGTACTCAAGCAATGTTCTCCCGATCTCTTACTGTGGTAGACGCTATTCCCACCTAAGGCACCAAATTCCATGACAGAAAAATAAATACTAAAAACTAAGAAGAGAGTAAACTCATACCATCTTTCTGTCCCCATGCATCTGGTTTGACCTCCATGTTGAACGGTAATTTGTACTTCAAACTTTACTCTGTTATATGACAATCTAGAAGAAATGGCAAGTCCCTCCTCCAAGGTAGATATTTCTTAGAGAATGACTGGGGTTAACAGTTTTGACTGAATATGGATAATAAATCTTGAGGTTGAAGGTTAATTACTGGTTTGTTAATTATAAATAATCCTTTGTGAATAAAGACTTTCTCTAGAACACAAAGTGTTTTGATTTGCATAGCTTTCATGTGTATTAATATTGAAGAATGCTCTAAGACTGGCTGAAGCAGAAGAAATAATAAAAAGAGGGTTCTTAAGAGGAGGGAAAAGAGGAGAGAATGATGAATAATCCCAAGAAAGCACGGAAAGTTGATTAGAAAGGCTTGATGGAGAAGGCCCCCATGTGAGGGAGGGGACAAAATTTACACATATCAAAGCCAGAACCCAGAGGGAAAGGGAGGAGGAGAAAACAGAATCTCCCCAAATCAATGTCATTATGTAAAGCAGACTATAAGGGATGAAAAAAGAAAAAAAGGGAAGAGGTTAGTCTCTTTAATCCTTGACACACTCCTACTCAGTATAACAGTTCGCTTTATTTTCTCCTATCGTACTTAGTACTAGTGATTTTCATGCCTGTCTACTCTATTAGATAATCAGTTAAAGGACGGCAGAAACTGTGTCTTATGCATCAGTGTAACTCACATAATGAGTAGTGGAGTTTTACGCAGAGTAGACAAAGACTTTTTTGAAATAAAATTTTCTACTAAGGTGGTTAAATTATTTTTTACATTTACAAGTAACCATTCAAATCTCACTTTTTGCAATTAGTTTATTTAAACCTTTAAAAAATTATGAGTGTAAAAGTAAAAAAATTCTTGTCATTTACATAACAGTATTCAAATTCCTTAACATGGCACACAAAGCCCTTCACAGTCTAGCCACAGACTTGTCTTTCTGCTTCTGTCTCCAGTCACAATTCCCAGTAAGTGATCATGGTGTTTTCTCTGCCTGTAATATTTATATCTTCTCTGCCCACCCACTTCCCACCTGTAAGACAAATGCCCATTTATCTTTCAAGGCACAACTGTCATAAATTCTTTGTAGTGTTCCTTATTGCACCAGGAATTAATGTATAATATAACTATACCTGTTTTAGAACAGTTAGGTTGTAATTTACTGATCTATTTTTCTGTAAGTATGTGTTCTCCTCAAGGGCAGAGACCTTGACTTCTTCCTCTGTATTTCTAACTCTTGGGACATGGTAGTGGTTCAATGTCTACTGAACTGAACGGTACTAGTAGGCTGTCTTATTTCTTGAAGAATGAATACAGGAGCCCCCAATCTTTGATCATAGTATGAAAAAGTTGAAAAGTCCAGGAAAACGCTCCACAAATACTTGTTAATTCTTCACTGGAAAACACAGTAATAATAATAATAATAATAATAATAATAATAATAATAATAATAATAATAATAATAATAATAATAATAATAATAATAATAATAATAATATCTGTTCTAGGGCTTTGGAGTAAATTATTCTATAATTGCCTTATATCACTAAACTGTGAATATTAAACTAACATTAACAAATAACAGTACTTCCACACTAATTATAATAATTCACAGATTTCAGAAGCAGAGGTTCTCCAGGAGGAAGGAGCAGCCATGTAAAACTGGAAAGAAAAAGTAAGAGAGGCAAGAAGAAGTTGTGCTGAGAGGGAGGAGGTGGAGGTAGGAATGTGAAACAGTCCTAAAGAACAAGAAGAAAATAAAGAGAGGAAATAAAAGCAAGATACTATTTCCCTGGCCATTGTAAAATTCTGCTGTGCTGGAGGCATCTGCTATAATAAACACATTCATATCTTCTCTAGGCCAAATTTGGATTCAGTCCAGTGTTGATGTCTGTCTTCATTTTCAAACGTTTTTCTGCTGACTTAATTTTTAAGATTAGTATTTGATTTTACAGTAGAAAAAAATATGAAAAAGACCCTTCATCATCACCACTTTTTTTTTTGCCAAAAATGTAATCCTTTTGAGACCTGTTGTAGGCAATGAAATGTATCCAGATCATAAAATCTAAGAAAAACTAAATTCTTTCCCTATTTTGTAGATTTTAAAGAATTTCTCTCATTATTTACCAATGGGGAAAAGATTAACACTGATGAAATACCTATTTTTAAATATTACTGTAAGATTTTTCTTCTAGGAGCAATCTTAATACCACAAAATATGGGTTCGCTTGGATTGCATCAGTTGGAATTATCTACAAGCTGTGATATCTATGGCAGGACAAATAGGGCCCATATTAATGACTGAGAGGCAAAGCCAGTCAGTTATTCAGTAACTTCTAAGTCAAAGAAATACAAAAGTGCATCTATTGTGATTCTAAATACTTAGTATGTTTTATATTAGAAATATGTGGAAATTAGGGATTTATAAATAATGATATGTGACAGTTATTTACTAAGTTAACTATAACACGCAGTTCATCAGCATTTCCTAACTTTGCCTCCTCCAAGCCAAAGCTCAATGAAATATCCCTGCTGGATATATAGATGAAAATGGTTGGAGGAATGAGGAAGTATGAGTGATGTCAGTTCAATACCTCTAAACAAAGGTACTGGACAAAAAAAGCTCTCAGAAGTATGCCGTGTAAATTGGGATTCACTTGGGGAATGGAATCATAATCAGAGAATACGAACTTTGGAGTCAGGTAGAACTGAGTTTGAGTCCTGGCTCTGCAACTTACTAGCTAAGTGGTACAGATTCTCTCTAAGCCATAGTTCTTTCATCTTAAAATGGGAATAATATTCATTGAGTTGGACTAGTTACAGTAAGCCAAATGTAGCATCTTTTACATAGTAAGAATTCAGTAAATATTAGCTGTCATTATTATTCCTATCACCTTCCTCTGGACTTCTTTTCTTTACCATGTTCTATTAGATACACAGGCTTACATAAGAAGTATCAAGCACTGACATGAAAGACACAGATAAAAGATTTTAGTGTACTCATTTTAGGGGGCAGGAGTAGGGGGCAGGGGTAGGGAGCAGAATTACTGCTAAAGTCTGGTGATAGGAGGGTCATTGCTCAGGAGATGGAAAAGGAAATTCTGTGTTCTCCTTGCTTTAATGTTCACTTTCTGCTTCTCTCATCAGGACAGCTAGGTTTACAAAAATGACCTTTTTTCAGATTTTCAACAGATTTTATTACACCATCTCGAATATACTTGCCTTAGGCTTTTATATTTTTATATGGAAATGATACCTAGGTCTCAAATTTTATTTAGTCAGAAAAGCTAGTGGATGTTTGTCTAGAATATATAAGCAAAAGTTAAAATTTAGCAAAAGAACTAAGCAACTATAAAACCATGTAGACAGAAATATAGAATATATTTCTTCAAACTGAGAAATCATGCTCTTCATCTCACATTCTTCCATATTATTTATTAAAATATAATTAGTTTAATTATGTATTATATTTTGAATTAGGTACAATCTGATGTACCTAAGAATACAAAAGATGATTTAAGCACTCTGGGTGTGAAAAATTTTTCATTAATAATTAACAGTCCTAAAGAAATCTTCAAAACATCACAGGTGAAATTCAAATACACACTATACTCAGTGAAAGAAGCCAGACATAAAGAACATATATTACTCCATTTATATAAAATCTCCAGAAAAGGAAAATTTATAGAGACAGAAAGTATGTAAGTGGTTGCCAGAAAATGGGGAGCAATGGTAAATGGGCATGAAATTTCCTTCTGGAGTGACAGAAATGTCCTAAAATAAGATGGTGGTGATAGCTGTACAGCTGTACAGTAAATATACTAATAGTCCCTGAAATGTAAACTTAAATGAATTTAGTGGTATATAAATTATATTTCAATAAATTTATTAATAAAAATAAATCTTTTATGTGGCTGGATCTTGGAAAAGACACTGTAACATACTGAAAGAAGTGAGAATTTTGGAAAAAAAAATCTATTTCTACAGAGAATAAGAGCCTGAATAAGGCTCTCGTGCTGAAGTAAGACCTAGCTCAATCAGTAAAACATCTTCAAAGTGTCATCTGCATGGGGGAGATCTTTGGAATTTGGGAAGGCAACACTTTAGGGTGCTTGAACTTAAGGAAACAGGGTGTTGCTTTTTCCTTCCAGGATACACATAAACTACAGTGGGTACCCAAAGGAGAAAGTGTCAGCTCTCCTGGGAGGCATTTTGAGCATCAGTAACCAACAGATGTGCCTCAAAGACATAATGGGAGGGATCTGTCATACTTTGATAGACTCCAGGACACTCTCCAGATTACCTGGGTTATTAAGAACTGCAACAGGGTGACCCTAAAGTGCATGGATCACTGAGGAGAAGGCATTAAATGATGGCTTATGGTGGAGGGGCCCATGGCCTTCACTGCTGCTCACTGCTATCGCTGGGAAAGAATAATGCAAGGGTATTCTATTTGGTTCCACTTCTGCTTTGACTATTGATTTTATCTTATTCTTTAATTATTTTTCTTCCAAAAGAAGCAATATTTAGACAAGAATCTCTGCTTTAAATTTTGAGCATATATTCTAGTTCTCAATTTATAAAACATGACCTTTGAATGAAAAGGACTTGAGTAAACAAAGAGAAGCCTAATGTTACTCATTAACTGTGAAATGACTGCTCTATCAGTAATTAACTAATGGATTGACATTAGACAGTATGTTTCTTGAGGGTAAGGACCATGTGTTATTCATCTACAACTCTGCATCAAAGATAAGCATAGGGCTTGACATCTAATAAAACGTTTGCTGAACTGAGAATGAAACCATCATATAAACAACAAACATACTGTAAATGTGAAAGATTATATTATTCTTCACCGTTAAAGTAACCCTAGCAATTTAAACCTAGCTGTTAAGGCACTACTTTCAAGAAAGGCTTCATAAGTTAAAGAAACATGAATTACAACTTATTAGAAGAAGAAAAAAGTGAGAGGGAACTGTAGGCGGAAAAAACCCTAAATCTGTGGCGGCTGTAACAAATTTCCAAAGATCTAAGATAGATAATGTTACAAGTGGAACATCTTTTACTCTAAGTAAAGCTCTAAAAGATGAACATTATATTTCATCTGGGTCAATAAAGTATTCTGCTTAAGAGAATAGCAAGTATATATATAATTATTTTTTCATCAAAAAGAAAATGTATATGCTAAAACCCATAAACCACTAATATGGGAAATTGAAGATGATTCAAAGAAATGGAAAGATATCCCATGCTCTTGGATTGGAAGAATTAGTATTGTTAAAATGGCCATACTACCCAAAGCAATCTAGATTTAATGCAATCTCTATCAAAATATCCATGACATTTCCACAGAACTAGAACAAAGAATCCTAAAATTTATATGAAGCCACAAAAAACCCAGGATTGCCAAAGCAATCTTGAGGAAAAAGAACAAAGCTGGAGGCATAACCTTTCCAGACTTCAGAGAACACTACAAAGCTACAGTAATCAAAACAGCATGGTACAGAGAGCCCAGAAATAAACCCATGCACCTACAGTTAATTTATGACAAAGAAAGCAAGAATAGACAGTGGAGTAAAGACAGTCTCTTTAACAAGTAATGTTGGGAAAACTCGACAGCTACATCTAAATCAATGAAATTAGAACATTCCCTCACACAATACACAAAAATAAACTCAAAATGGCTTAAAGATCTAAATATAAGACACGATATCATAAAACTCCTAGAAGAGAACATACGCAGAACATTCTCTGACATAAATTGTAGCAATATTTCCTTAGGTCAGTCTCCCAGGGCAACAGAAATAAAAGCAAAAATAAACAAATAGGACTTAATTAAACTTACAAGCCTTTGCACAGCAAAGGAAACCATAAACAAAATGAAAAGACAACCTATGGACTGGGAGAAAATATTTGCAAATAATGCAACCGACAAGGGCAAATTAAACCAATATACACAATCAGCTCATATAACTCAATAACAAAACAAACAACTCACTCAATGAAAAAATGAGCAGAAGACCTAAATAGACAGTTTTTCAAAGAAGACATACAGATGGCCAACAGGCACATGAGAAAATGCTCAGCATCACTAATTATTAGAGAGATGAAAATCAAAACCACAGTGAGGTATCACTTCACACCGGGCAGAATGGCTATCATCAAAAGTCTACAAATAACAAATGCTGGAGAGGGTATAAAGAAAAGGGAATCCTCCTACATTGTTGGTGGGAATGTAAATTGGTGCAGCCATGATGGAGTACAGTATGGAGGTTTCTTAAAAAACTAAAATTAGAGCTACCATATGATCCAGCAATTCCACTCCTGGCCATATATCCAGAAGAAATGAAAATTATAATTTGACGTGCACCCCTATGTTCATAACAACACTATTTACAATAGCCAAGACATGGAAACAACTCAGGTACCCATCAACAGATGACTGGCTTAAGAAGATGTGGTATATATACACACAATGGAATACTACTCAGCTATAAAAAAGAATTAATCATTGCTATTTGTAGCAACATGGATGGACCTAGAGAATATTATACTTAGTGAAGTAAGTCAGATAGAGAAAGCCAAATACAATGTGGTATCATTTATGTGTGGAACCTAAAAATAATACAAATAAATCTGTATACAAAACAGAAACAGGCTTACAGACATAGAAAACAAAATTATGGGTACCAAAGGGTAGAGGGAGGGAGGAAGGGACACATTAGGGGTACAGGATTAACAGATACAAACTACTATATATAAAACAGATAAGCAACAAAGATTTACTGTGTAGTATAGGGATTATATTCAATATCTTGCCATATCAATAAAATCTGAAAAAAAACTGAATTACTTTTCTGTACACCTGAACCTAACACAGTACTGTAAATCAATTATACTTCAATTAAAAAAATTGATGATTTACCTCGGGAGAAAAAAAAAAGAAAAAATAGACACCTGATCCATCATCTCTTCTATCTCCTCACCCAGAGCAGGCTTTAACTTCCACTATTTGCAAAATTACATACATACACATGCAGTCATTAAAAATAATTTGGCATCTATACTAATTAGGCCTGTGGGAGGATCTCCAAGATGTACTAAGTGAAAAAAAGCAAGATGAGAAAACAGTGTGAATGGTTTGATCACTTTTAAAAAAGAAAATTTTATCTGTCTATTCTGGCAATACACATTTTTCCCCCAGGAAGAAATCAACTGTCTGAAGAAATTCGTATCTTTCTGTACTATCTGAATTTTCTAACCATGTATATGTACTACGTTAGGAAAATGTCCATCTGGCTTATGTAACTGTGGACCAGTTTAATTTCTTGTTTATTATTTACTGTATTGTAAAGACTAATAAAATTTCCTAGTGGCCACATCAAGGTTTTGTTCATACTGCTGCCCAAGATATTGCCTGGTATAGTAACTTTTTAGGTTGAGATGCTCAACAAACTTTCGTTGCATTGGAAAAAAAAAAAAAGACTAATAAATTTTACTAAATATTTTCAACATAAGTTTAAACAAGACAAGCAGTTGAGTCCATTCACTGAAGCAATGATGAGCAAGGCCCAGGAGTTTATATTCTCTGAACAGTATGAGGATGGCTCATTTGCCGTCTGTGGCCAGAACAATGCAATTTACATCTACAGAATTTTCCTGAAACAATAAATCCACTATGCACCAGAAATAATTTTCCCATAAGACAGAAATTTACAAAGTATCTAAGACTCAGTATGATCCACTGCCTAACCTTTCTGTTGATTATCAACATAGTACCTCTTTCCTCCAAATCTACTTTCCTTTGCCTTGCTTTGTGGTATTGGAGATAAACCTATAAACATTTCTCCTTGGCCAGATAGCACAATTTTAAGCCTTGTTAGAAGGGAGACTGCAGTATGAACTCTTCCTGGTTCTGGTGTGCTTCTTCCTTTTTGTTGCTGTGGCATGTACCTGCCAGTCATGTGTGGGATGCCTAGATGTGCTCATCGTTTTCCAAGTTTCAGCGTATCCCAGAGACGGTGGCGTCCTATCAAGTTTCACTGGCACTCTAGTGAGTAGATTCCTAGCAAGTCTTGCCAGAACTTCAATAGGCAGTTCCCTGCTTCTTGGCCTAAGTCTGTGGCACCTCAGTGAATTTCACCTTGGTGCCATCCAGTGCTCACAGCAACATGTCTCCAACAAGGTTTTCTTGGGGAGTGGCCCTCTCCCAAATTTATTCCTTTCTTGGCTACTTTGCCTGAGCCTTAGAGATAGTAGCTGCTCCCCTTATCTGCTATTCCTGCATTCTTTAAAATTCTCTCTACTTCTTAGTAGTTAATCCCCTGTTACTACTTAATAACTCCTTACGTTAAATTTTTCTTGTTTGTATTACTTACATGGTTTCTTGCTCCTGACTGGAACTTGACTAATTCATGCCCAAATGAAATTAAGCCAAATAAAATCAAGCCAAGCTAACAACAAAGAATTAAACCTATAAACCCATCATAAAACATAAATTTGTATTATTAAGCTTGATAATAGAGAGAAAAGCATGGCATACAGCTCAACTTGTTAATTAACTGCATTAAAAACCCCCACAGTGTGATAGTTTTGTATTGGGTAAACTAAGCTAAACTACAGCTTTATTTCCCAGAATTCTCTTTCCTCTATGATTGCAGGTTAAGGTTGACCACAAGACAAATCAAAGATTTGGAAGGCAAAAATGAAGCAGTAGCCATTACACTCTGAAGGTCAGTATAGAATGCCAGGCACTGCTGCATCTCATACACTTTGTCACTGATCTGCTGGATCATCTTGATGTGTGGAAAGAACTGAGCTCACACTTCCTCTAGTTCCTGCTGGATCTTCCTTTAGCTTCCCCTAGTCCAGGGTCAGGCACATGTATGGCCAACAGTGCTGCTTCTTTTTTCAGGCCATGTGCTTTCTTGAGGTTGGAGGAAGTAAGAAATATATACAGGGTGTAGTTTGTCCTTGTTCTTCCTTGTGTCACATCCAGCTTTTTCTTCCTGATGACTTGACCTATAGGGTCAGGCCCACAGGCAGACCCTAATTCAAAGCTTTTCATAAACTTCTTCCCTAGCTTCCATAACAATATAAAAGCTGGTCCCTGTAATAGATTCCTTACTTCCTATCACTCATGGTGCTTTTGCTGTGATGATCAAACCCTCACTAATACACACTGTGAAGTGGATAAACGTTCCAGCTTTAAAAAAAAGATCTTAAGTAATCTAGATCACTTCAGCAACTGAATTTTCTACTGTCAATTCTTATTTTCCCTATGTTTCTTCTTATTTATTTCTACCTAATATCTAAGTTTAAAAAATATCTCAGATATTACAGTGAAAAATTGTTAAAACGTCATTTTCTTTAACAAATGCCCATGGGAGGGCCCATAAGGAGGATAGTTAGAACCAAGCTTTCTGGCTTCAGAAGAGTAGTATGTATACATTTAAGGAAAACTAGAGTGGGCCTGGAGATGGGCTTAAGCTGAGGAGGGAAGACCAAAGACGATGCTCCAGCTGGTTGTCATTAGTTTCTAAACCCACATTCATTTACTTCACATTTTTAAGATTTGTCCTTGTTTCTTAAGCACGCTCAGTATGACCTGTCAGTTCTCAGAAGTGTGAGACTCATAAATTCCATTTTTTGTTTTAGAAGAGGATGGGAAGGTAAGTAAGGAGAAAAAGGAATGTGCAATGACTCAGCAGCAGAGAAAGAGATCCTGATTATGGAGAACCTTGGAGAACCTTTGAGTTAAGATCTTTAATTCCAAGACCGTGGGCAAAATATTTGAAGTAAAGCTTTTTAAAAACTGATCTTATCAATAAATATTTATTGAGGACCTACTAGTTGCAGGCAGGTAGCGAGGCCTCATCAATTAGAAATGGATGAAATGAAAAGGATGCGCAGAACAAAAAAGAGCAACAGAATACTGTCAGCATTTAAGGGCACGAATCACTCCATGGCTAGGACTCTAGTTGAAGCACCTGATTTGGTGCCTAGTTCTCTACTAAAACAGATCTGAATATTTGATAATCTCTCTTGACTTAGAGCCCAGGAAATACAGAGTAGCTTAAGCTACAAGCACTTCCATACCACCTGCCTGAAGTCCTGGACCTCCTGAAGTGAATGGCATGTAGCTGAACAGTGAGGCAGCCTGGCTGCCGCAGGTTTACTGTTTCCTACTGTACATTTCAGAAGGACAGATTCAATGTGCTGTCCAGAGTGTGGCTATTTAATTCCTTACAAGTCTTTCACAGGAAAAGAGAGAATAAGAATTTGCTGGGTTTGTCTGTCATAAGAACTAATCTCTTTATGAAAAGGCATGGATTGGAGAACTACAATAAATGACAGAATTAAGAAAATCACTGAACATTCCAGAAAATTTTCTGAAGGTTCACAGAAATTGCCAATGAAGTTAAACTCTAATTCCTGCCCCCATTTATTTATTTAGTTTGTTCATTCATTCATCCATTCCACAAAGATTTACTGACTGACATTGGGATATAACAATGAACATGAGAGACAATATCCTAGCCCTGTGAAATCTACTTTCTATGGTGGGGAAAACGGTCAAAGGTAAACTAATCAATACGTAACAGTTTCAGGTGTTATAAAGTACTATAAAGAAAAATGAAGTAGGAATGGAATGGCGGGTTTTAGCTTACAGGATAAACATTATGTATTACATTTCTTATACATAATATGCAATAAGTGCTATAATAAATTTAACCACAGATATGTCTTAGATATACAAAGGGGACAGGATTCATGTAGTCTCACGATAAATCAAACTGAATACATTTACATATTGTACAATCATAATGACATATATAGACCAATGAAACTTACCCTATAGAAAGCACTGGTCAAAGGAAGTAATGCTGCAGCAATGCTATATTCTTCTAAACTCGAACAATCCTTAAACAAGACAAAGAGAAATGAGCATTATTAGGACGTTTACCAGAAATCATAAATATATGGAAACAAAAATTTATGATATATTATTTACTGCCCTATAGGGTTTTTACTTTTATTTCAAATTGTCTATAATGTTTACCTAGGTAAGTTTGAAAAGAGAAGTTTAAAAAAAAAAGTCCTTGAAGCACATCCTTTTAGAAATGATAAAAAAATACATTTGAGAAAGATATTTTCATACACTATTGGTGAGCAGCTACTTTTACTTTCCTGTTTTACAAAAATGGTGTTAAGAGCTGTGCAATTTGTCTTAAAAATTTTTGGAGGGGATTTTTAGTATATTTAACTACTGGATTTCATTGAATCTAAGATACGCACTTTTACTCACATTTTAACTTCTCTGAGACTGGAATGCATGCTATAATTGGTTGGAAATATTTTTTCTGTGTTACAAAGGATTTATATGTAAAAATTTTGTTATTGATCAGGTGAGAAATTGATGCCAAAAACCCCTTGGATGAAATATTGCTGGGGAACAGGACAGCCAGAAAATCTCACTGGGAAGGTAAAATGGTGCAGCTGCTAGGAAAACAGTACGGCAGTCCCTCAAAAATTGAAAAATAGAATTACCCTATGATCGACCTATTTTACTTTCTGGGTATATACCCAAAACAACAACTTGAACAGCCGTAGGGGGGCCATGACCTGGAACAATGCCCAAGGGCAGCAAAAGCTGCAACTGGCCTCCTCCTTAGACTGAGGTACAGTAATTACAGCCTCAACTTTAGACAATATAACTGTCCATCAAAATGCAAATTCATCAGCCATCAGTTATGCATATGTTTGTATGAATTGATTTTAAACTCACAGATCTGGGACCCTAGATATCAATTATTCTAATGTAATTCCTTCACTTTTCAGATGAGAAAAAAGGGCCTAGAAGTCAGACAGTACTAGAATCTGGATTTATCTACCTATTAGCCTGGTGCTTTTTCTTCTAAACACCACCTTTTGTACTTGATTGCTTTTCTCATATTCTTGGGGTGAAGGGTATGAGTTTTTTGAGCTTCCAGCACTAATTTTGGAGTGTGAGGGAGGGAGGACAGGAAGAACAGGCCTCAGTAGGAGAGCAGTTGGAGGCTTAGAGCAATGAAAGGGCACCGGTGCCAGGGACAAAGTTTCCAGCAAGAAGGAGGAAGGGTCAGAAGGCAAAGTGAAAATACATCACAGACGTCCTTGGCCTACTTCAAAATACTACTCAGGCTTGGCAGGGCTAAGGGTAGAAGTGGGGAGGATGTAGTACTGCCTTGAGGGAAAAAAGGAGGAAACTTCCTTTCATAAGTCATGGCCCAAAGGTGGGCATCTCCTCTAATGCTAGTCTTGCCTAGCGTGAGTACAACTGGTATTATGATCTGCTGAAAAGAGTTCTTGATTGAATTTCATGCATTTTCAACTCTGACAAACACCGCTATAGAAAACATTGGATGTTCAACTCCAGAGAATACTGAAACAATACTGGGTTACAAGACAAATCTCTGCAATAAAGAATCATTCTCATATAGCTGACATTCTCTGACCTCCCCCCCCAAAAAAACCACCAAAGGCCGTGTAGTTGTAAAGGAAAGGAAGCTGCTTGAGGAGTTATGACATCCCAATGGGTAGTTTAATGAATCTTGGTAGAGGAGGACCAGATGAATACTAAGATTTTATGCAATACTTTGATTCTATAATAATTACGAAGGATCCAAGTACACTATGGAGGAAAATCCAAGAGAGAAGAGAGATGAAAAAGGAAGGTCACTGGTAGAGGAAGGTCACTGGTAGAGCAAGGTCTCTGACATGTGGCTGCTAGTCAATATGGGCCCCACTTCCAAGGAGGAAATAGCTCATTTCCAAGAAAAGCAAATAAACAGAATTTATATTAATCATCAAAATCCCTGAATATATCAGCAAATATTACATATTAGGAGAGAGAAGCTTGGCACTACAGGGAAGACTGAGACCTACCTTAGAGGTTTCTATGGGGGTAGCCAGTGGGGGGTGGGGGTGGGGAGCAGCCTCAGACTGTTCTGCAAACGCTAGTTTTTATGGAGTATTGACAGCTGATACTTGAGGAGAAGTAGAGGAAATGATGGTTAAACAAAATAAAACAAAGTGTTTTTGTTTGTTTAAAAAAAAACTGTAGAACTTCAAAGGATTTTTAACTGTGACTGTATGGAGGGAATTTGATAAGCAGTGTTTCCAACCTAATTTGACAATGAACTATTTCTTAGAAAGCAATTGAAAAAATGATTGACAATAAAAAAAAAAATTCTGAGAGCATTCCAACCAAAAGATCATTAAAAACTTAGTTACAGGGTTTTATTCCTTGACATGGTGGATTTCATATTCTGACAGGCATTTTTGCTGAAAACAAAAAATGCTAGATAATATATTTAAAAATCTTTATTGCAAAGCAATGAACTGGCAAGAAAGTAAGGAATACTCAGCCCAAAATCTAAGTTAAGTGGGAACTTGGAGACATAAACAGAGCACTGAAGTGATTTTATTTCAGAAACAGTTGGCGAACAAAGTAAATTTGAGTTTAGTTTTGAACAACTCAAAGGACCCAAAAGAAAGAGACAAAACCCAGTGCTTGCTAAAGGAAGGAAGTCCACTAGGAGAACTACCATAAGGCTGGGCTCCTTAGGGCCACCTAGAACACCAATGGAAAGTCTGAGATATAAAAAGATAACTTAGCAAGGGAAGTGATAAATATGTGTGTGAACTAACCAAACACTGACTATACAAAAAATGAAAATAATGTCTTTTGATATTAAATAAAAATAAGATACAACTAAAATTACAACCACAGTAGCACAGATATTGTAAGGCGGTGCTGGATTTTGATAAATTAAGTAAGCATTTACATTTTTCTGTATTATTGCCAAAGGAATAGAAACAGAATGGGCTACAACTTCTAAACTAGTGGAGGAAAAAATGGACTAAGAGAAAAACAAACACAAAAACCTACAAGCCAACAGAAAGCAAGAGAAAGGAAAAGGAACCCAGAGAAAGAAAACAATATGAAAAGAACAAATTAAGATGGTAGGAATAAACTAAAAAAAGAAAAAAAACAACCCCCCCTCAAAAACAGAAACAGACCAAATATTCTGGTTAAAACCACAAATATTGTAAATGAATTAAAAAACTAGAATTCAAATATTTGTTGTTTAAAAAGATGTATCTATTACTTAAGGATACACAAAAGGATGGAAAAAGATGTACCACAAAAAATATCAAATGAAGCTGAGATTATATTAATAATCACAAAAAAAAACTTAAGGTAAAAAGCATTACTAAATAAAAAGAAGTATTATATAAAATAGCTCAATTTACCAGAAAGATATAACAGTTTTAAATAGGCATAAACTTAATAAATAACTTAGCCTCAAAACACGTAAAGCAAATAATGACAGACATATAAAGAAAAATGGATAAATCCACAACTGCATTGAAAGATTTTAATATATCTCTCACTAATTAATAGATCAAACAGGTAGAGAAATCAATAATCCTATAGAAGATTTTAAAAAAGTGCAAATGAAAATATACAGAACACTATATACAAAAACCTACTTGATCTATTTATACTCTAACACTGTACCCAAAACTGTTCACATGGATTTAGAAAACCTGACTTTATACTAGACCACAAAGTAAGTCTCAGTAAATTCTAAAAGATTAATATTATATAGACATGGCTGTCAGACCATAGTACAATTAAGTTAGAAATGAGTAATACAAGTAAGATACTTAAAATTGTACCCAGCACATAGCAAGTACTCAATACGTGATACAGTTACTACCACTGAGGCTACAATATGCGCACACTAATGTTTAGTATACAGCACACTGTATAACTATTTTTCTTTCTCTTTACTAAACTATTAGCTCTTTGATAGTATTTTTATAGTAGTAAATAAGAAGCAGTATTGATATTCATGGAAAGTTACCAAATGATTTGTGCCTTTTTCAGAATGTCACAAAGCAGAAAGATCAGTAGAAACAAATCTTGCCAGGTCTTAGATTTCTAGAATGAGCAGTGAGAGTAATTAGCAGGTTATTCCTTTGAAAGACAATTTCAATTCATTCAAAGAATATTTATTATCTACTTTATGGTAGGCCTTTTATAGCTAACAAACTCAGGAAACTATCACAAGAGGTGACACAGAGGACAAATGAGAGCACATTTTAAAGGGCTGAGAAAAATTCACGGCTGAATTGAACATATATATGAGGGACAACCATGTTCATTCGTGATGTGTCTTTGGGCGTGATTGCTGAAGTCAGGTTACTGGTTGGATAGATCTTAAGTTACATCAAATGACCTCTGGTTTTAAATTCAAGGACATGAGTTTCAGATATAAAAAGAATGACTACTAGAACTATCTGAGTAATGTCACTCAGCCTCACCTATTGAAATGAGCATGTACCACAGAGAAGAGAAGAACAAAGAGAAGGGAGGAGAGGAGGAGAAAGGAAGATGGGGCAGAGGGAGACAGAAAGACAGACAGACAAAGGGTAGGGAGTAGGGAAAGAGAATGAATCAGTGAGAACTCCCTTCAAAGGAATGAGAAAATCAACTGAGAGATGACTTTGAAGGCAGTCATTACCTTGGAGTCACTTTTAGGTTTTTATTTTAAAATAAAGTCAGGCTGGGAAAACTGGATATCCATATGAATAATGAAACTGGACTCCTAACTGTGCATATCATACACAAAAATCAACTCAAAATGAATTAAAGACTTGAACATAAGACCTGAAACTATAAAACTCCTAGGAGAAAACAGGCGGGAAGCTACTTTACATTATTCTTGGCAATGATTTTTTGGATTTGATACTAAAAGCAAAAATAAACAAATGGGACTACATCAAACTAAAAAGCTTCTGCACAACAAGAAAACCATCAACAAAATGAAAAGGGAATCTTATACAATGGGAGAAAATATTTGCAAACCATCATATATCCAGTAAGAAGTTAATAGCCAATATATTCAAGGAACTCATACAACTCAGTAGCAAAAAACCAAATGACCCAATTAAAAAAATGGGCAAAGGAATTCAACATTTTTCCAAAGAAGACATACAGAGAAGACAAAGAAGGCATGGCCAACAGGTACATAAAAAAGTACTCATCACTGATCATTAGGGAAATGCACATCAAACACAATGAGGTATCACTCATTATTAGAATGACTATTATCAAAAAGACAAAAAATAAGTGCTGGTGAGGGTGTGTAGAAAAGGGAATGTTTTTTGGTGGGAATGTGAGTACAGTTACTATGGAAAACAGTGTGGAGATTTCTCAAAAAATTAAAAATAGAACTCTCGTATGATCCAGCAATCTCACTTCTGGATATATATGCAAAGGAAACAATATCATTATCTCGAAGAGATACCTGTACTCTCATGTTCAGTGCAGCATTGTTCACAATAGCCAAGGTGTGGAAGCATCCATTCAATGGATGAATGGATAAGGAAAATGTGGTTTATATATGCAATGGACTATTATTCAGCCTTAAAAAGAAAAGAAATCCTGCTATTTGTAATAGCATGAATGAACTTGGAAGGGATTATGTAAATGAAATAAGCCAGACAAAGAAAGACAAATACTGCGTGGTATTACTTATAGATGGAATCTGAAAAAAAGCGAACACAAAAACAAAAAATTTGAACTGAGAAACACAGAGTAGAATGATTGCCAGAGGCTGGGGCATGGGAGAAGTGGGAAGATGTTGGTAAAAGGGTACATATAAGATGAATAAGTTCTGACACACTAACGTGTAAGATAGTGACTATAGTTGATAATACTGTATCACATAGTTAAAATTTGCTAAGAAAACAGAACTAAAAAAAAAAGAAAAAAAAAATAGAACTTAAGTATTCTCACCCCTCCCCCAAAAGGTAAATACGTGAGGTGATGGAAGTGTTAATTAATTCAATTGTGGGAATCCTTTCACAATGTATACTATATTAAGTCATCGTGTTGTACATTTAAACTATATTGCAATTTTATTTGTCAATTATACCTCAATATAGCTGGAAAAAAAAATATAGGCCAGGTAGGAAAACACCACATCTTTTTCCTGTATAGTATCACTGTATATTCTCTATCATCTCTATGGATTTTATAAAATAATCACAGAATACGGCAAAATATGTGAATCATCTTTTTCTTCCTCACTTATTCCTCACTCCCTTGCTTAGGACACTGCTATGCACAAGAATGTCATCCCCTGTGTCCGAGCACATCTGAGTTTCTTTAGCAGAAATGCCTTGAATGTTTCTAAAGACTGTCATGAGGCCCAAGGCAATAAAGTTCAACAGACTTGAGCTGTAATCTTCTCCTAAGGAAATGGTTGGGATGCCAAGATGCCTTTTGACTTTGATTTCACAGCAGGGTTTCATTTGTAATGATGCTGTCCAAACTTTAAATGACAACAGCTGTGATATGAAGTCCCACACACTCATTTATAAAAATTTCCCACAAATTAAAAAAAAAAATTAACAATGGGGAATTTCAATCTATGACCAATTAGCAGGGTACAGGCAATCATAAAACATTTAGGAGCTATTTATTATCTCACAAAATGTTTACACATTGTAGTGCATGTCTCAAACCTGAGCGCCAGTCAAATGCTGATTGCAAAATATAAATATAAAATTCTTTGCAAATCACGTTAGAGACATTCTAATTTAATTAGACTGAAAAATGGAAAAATTTTGAAACAATAAGTACAACTATTGACATACCAATAGTATTCGGGAATAGTGCAGTTATCCGTTGGGGAATCAGTCCATAAATGCACATCCTAAAGTCCCCTGTGCTTTGGCCACAAAACAGCAAAGTAGTTATAGGCATACCAAGCAATTTATAAACTTGCAAGGACTTGAATGCTTATACATGTTTTATTCTAAACTTTGCTATGTGGTTTACCTTCAGTTTTCCTCCTACAATTGAAGAGTAAGCCCTGCAATCTTAATTTCCAATTACCCTCAATTACTTCATAGTTTGGATTTGCATATCTTTGAAGTGTCATGGGCAGCATTCCTTTTTCATGAAACTATGGAATTTCTCAAAAATGATATACTTAAACATTAAAGAAAAAATGAAATTGAAAGGCACAATGTCTTACAAAATTGACTTTTCTATAGTTTAGATAAGACATAGATCGGAATTGTCCAGAACATTGAGAACATTCATATCTTCTACAGAAGGATAATTAAAACTACAGAAGCTAAAAATACCTTTTTATATCATGTTATTCTCCTCTTCAAAAATCTCAGCTATGTTCTGACCATTACAGGATACAGACCAAACTCTCCTGCCAGGCTTGTAAGCCCTCCGTGGTGTGGACCCATCTCCGCATCCATCCATATCACCCTCCTGCTATAAGCTGCAGCTCTAGTCAGTTTGCTTTACCATCTATTTCACATCATCATTAATCCTCCTAAATCTAAGATCCCCGGAATGCCATCCATGCCTTGCCCTGTCGTTTACATTGTTCCCCCATGGCACCTCCATATGCATGCCCCCCTGCTTTATGAATGAGGGGCATTTGAGCTGGACTAGAAGATGAATAGGCTCTTTGGACTTGTTTCTTCTACATCTCTCTCTAATTTTTAAATTTTATATGCCAGTTAATGGCTATTTTGCATATGGTTTTAATTTCAGTGTCAAAACATATATAAAAGTTAAACATGACAACCTATATATATTCTGATTGGAAATAAAGCCCAATGATTTTGATTTTAAGAAAAGCATCATATTTTGCCTCAAGAGAGGTTTCTAATATTGAGCTAGCTTATGTTTATTTAAATGGATTTTAAAATTTTTTAAATAAACCTGAAGAAATGTTATTATTATGGTTATAGACCAAACACTATTTCACTGTTTAAAGACTATGTGTAGTATATTGGAAAAAGCATAGGACTGAACACCATTAAGACCATATTCTTATTCATAGTATGTTACTGTCTGGTTCTGTGATCTTGAGTAAATTACTTTACCTCTCTGGACCTGAGTTTCTTAATCTAGAAACGGATTTGGATTCAGTGACCGCTAGGACCTTTACTTTTATATCTTCCTTGTCAAAACCCTCTTGAATTTCATTTCTTATTTCAACTGGTTCAATTATTAAAATATTCATCAAGAAAGGGAATGACTCTTTTTTGTGGTTATCTAGGCAAATATCCCCTGCAAATACTTTGGCTATAACAGCAGATTCCAGAGGCCAGTTGCATGAAGTTTACAGAACACAATGTTAGGCTCAAAACGTGTTCATGACAAACCACATCAGGAAAGAGCGTCCTTAAAAATTACTTCATCTCTAACGAGAAATGTCTCAAGAGGCCGTGGCAGTGATTAAAACCTTGGCTGAACAACTTTCTTTCTGATGCATTATTGATAGAAAAGTCATTCCTCAAACTGCAAAACCTGCTCTAAATACACTCTAATTAAATACCACCACCAACACCACAAATAAGGGCGGAATTGCACTTCACAATGGAGAGCCTAAGAGATTTAAATCAAGTGGAAGAATTTTTGCTACAGTGAGACAGACTACAGGGGGAGGTGAGACTCTGAAAACATGGTTACAATATTTCAGTCCAAATATAATTCTCAGTGCACAGGAAAATAAGGGCAACTGTTTATTATGGTTGTAAAATTTTGAACCTGTCAAAAAGTTGAGTAACCTTAAAGAATGTAGTTATACAAAAAGGGGCATGTCTTCTTGACTCCAAAACAGGTTGTAGACCATTTTCTAGCCTGGTTCTTCCAGGCACATGGTTGTCATGCTTTGAACTGCAGGAGAAGGGATTTAGCAGTGACCCTTCGTAATATACCATATTACTGCCAAGTGTCTGTATGTAATTGATTTTCCTCACCTTGTTAAAAGTGCAACTCTAATTCCTGGCCCCAAATGCCTGCCTTAAGTTCAGCCAAATATTGCAGTGAGTGAATGTCAATGAAGTATGAAGTGTAACCCAGACACAGAGTTCATTGTCTTGTGGTGATAATTTCATAGGTGTACATATACATGTTTAAAAAGTTATCAAGTTTGTACACTTGAAATATGTTCAGTTCATTGTATGTTAAAAGTTCACTTTAAAATGTTACAAAAAACTATTATCAGTGCAACGGTAAGAGTATATGAGGTATGAGTAAAGTGGCCATTTCTACCTGAGCAAGACCTGAAAGATAAAAGCTGAGCTGAGGCTTGAATGATCTCTCCACCAGATATGGGGGAAACTGAAGGGTAATAGGCATTGTAGGACAAAAAAGTTGAACAAAGGTACAAAGGCAAAACACAGTTTGGTCACTGTACTGTAAAGAAGGTGGCTGAGTGGAATTTAATCTGGTTAGGATGACATGTGGTGATACATATAAAGCTAGAAAGAAACACATAGCTTTGATGTCATCTAAGACATTTTAACCTTACTTGGTAAGTGACGAAAGTGAAAATTTTATATACATCTGAATTTGCTTATTTCTAAACGCACATCTGAATTTGCTTCCTCCTAAAACTCCACTTAAATTATAGTAGACATACTATTTTCTCAATGTAATCCCTATCAAAATTCCAAAGGTACTTTTCACAGAAATAGAATAAATAATACTAAAATTTCTATGGAAAGACAAAAGACCCCAAAAAGCCAAAGCAATCTTGAGAAACAACAACAAAGCTGGAGGTGTCATGCTCCCTGGTTTGCAGGACACCAGACCCAACTGAAGCTGGGTGTACCATACTCCTGTTACTCTACTGGGCTCCTAGAACTCTGGCAGCCAGGTTTTTACATTCCAGGTGGAAGACTAGAAGATTACTTTCTGGGAAATCTGAACAGCTCTCTTTCCACCCCCCCCCCCCAAAATTAAAGATACTGATATTGAGGGTTCCCCTATTAACAGACAGTCAAATACTACCAGACATCCAAGCAAAGCTTCTAACATAAAGGACAAAGACCAAAAGAAAAAATTGTCCAAAAAAACTATGGAGAGATAGAAATCATGCAACTCTCTCTCAATATCCTCAGACAGATATATGAAGTTATTACATTCATGAAACAAAATCAGAGTACCAAAAAAAAGAGAATATTCAAAGATTAAAAGTATCCTTGGGTATAAAAACATGATAGCTGAAATGTAAAATTTAATAGAAGGGTTGGAAGATAATGTTGAGGTAATTTCCCAGAGGATAAAGCAAAAAGGCAGAGGCAGAAAATAAAAGAAAATAAAATTAGAAGACTGGTCTGAGAAGGTCAACATCAGAATAGTATAAATCCCAGAAGAACAAATTGAGAAAATAAAGGAAAGGAAATCAAAGAAAATAACTGAAGAAAACTGCCCAGAATTTAAGACAGGAACTTCCAGATTGAAAGGGCCTAACAAGTTTCCAGCACAAAACATACAATTAGCCCAATGACATCAGGGAACATTATTGTGAAATTTTAGAAGACTGGAGTCAAAGACAAGATCCTACAAATTTCCATAGAGGAAAAACACAAGTTTCATAGGAAGGGTAAAGGAAGGCAAGCATGATTCAGTGAGGGGAATTTATCAACTTAATCCATTTTATCAACACATTAAGGGAGAGAAAATCATATAATTATAATAGGTGCTGAAAAGCCATAAAAATATTTATCAGTCAATACATATAATATAACTAAGTAAAACAGAAATAGAAGAAAGCCAGCAAGCTTTAGTAAGGAATGTTCACTAAAGCCAAATAATAAATATTACCCTAAATGACAAAACACTAACCACTTCAATCAGGAATGAGACAGGGATGACTTCTATGAGATTTTTATTTAACACTGTCTTGGAGGTTCTGGCAAACAGAATGAGACATGAAAATGAAATTAATAAATGGTGAAAACATTGTCAAAGAAATAAAACCATCTTTTGGGGGGACTAGTACTATTGGATGCCTAGAAAACCCAAGACACTGTAATAGAAAACTGAAATTAATAAGATAATTTGGTAAAATGGATAGATATGAAATAAATATACAAAATCAACAGCTTTCATTTATTTTAGTAAAAAGTTACTAGAAATGGAAATGGGAAAAGCAATCCACAATAGTAATATAAACTATCAAGTACTAGGGAATACTACATTTAACAAAGCAAACAATTTATGAGACAAAAACTTTAAAAGCTTATTGGATGGCATAAAACAGAAATTGAAAAACTGGACAGCACATGTAAATCAATGAAGTTAGAACACTCCCTTACACCATACACAAAAATTAACTCAAAATAGATCAAAGACTCAAACATAAGACAAGATACAACAAACTTCCTAGAAGAAAATATAGGCAAAACATTATCACATATATCTCAAAAATGTGCTCCTAGGGCAGTCTACCCAAGCAATAGAAATAAAAGCAAGAATAAACAAATGGGACCTAATGAAACCTATAAGCTTCTGCATAGCAAAGGAAACCATAAGTAAAACAAAACAACCTACACAACAGGAGAAAATTTTTGCAAAAGATGAAA
This sequence comes from Camelus ferus, assembly GCF_009834535.1. Lineage (NCBI taxonomy): Eukaryota > Metazoa > Chordata > Mammalia > Artiodactyla > Camelidae > Camelus > Camelus ferus. The sequence goes on along the minus strand of NC_045705.1, from coordinate 52,393,828 downwards.
CCGACAAAAGCTTGATCTCCAGAATACATAAGCAGCTCATACGACTTAATAAGAAAAACAAACAACCCAACCCAAAGAAGGGCAAAAGACCTAAACAAGCAATTCTCCAAGGAAGCCATACAAATGATCAGTAGGCACATGAAAAAATGCTCAATATCACTACTTATCAGAGAAATGCAAATCAAAACTACAATGAAGTATCACCTCACACCAGTCATAAATGCCATCATTCAGAAGTCCACAAATGACAAATGCTAGAGAGGCTGTGGAGAAAAGGGAACCCTCCTACACTGCTGGTGGGAATGCAGTTTGGTGCAGCCACTGTGGAAAACACTATGGAGATTCCTCAAAAGACTAGGAATAGACTTACGATAGGACCCAGGAATCTCGCTCCTGCGCATATATCCAGAAGGAACCCTACTTCAAAAAGACACCTGCACTCCAGTGTTCATAGCAGCACTATTTACAATAGCCAAGATATGGAAATAGCACAAATGTCCATTGACAGATGACTGGATAAAGATGTGGTATATTTCTACAATTGAATACTATTCAGCCATAAACCCCGACAACATAATGCCATTTGCAGCAACATGGATGTCCCTGGAGAATGTCATTCTAAGTGAAGTAAGCCAGAAAGAGAAAGAAGAATACCATATGAGATTGCTCATATGTGGAATCTTTAGAAAAAAGGAGAAGGGGAAGGGGGGAGGGGGAGGAGAAGGAGGAGGAGAAGGAGAAGGAGAAGGAGAGGAAGAGGAAGAAGAAGAAGAAAGAAGAAGAAGAAGAAGAAAGAAGAAGAAGGAAGAAAGAAGGAGAAGGAGGAGAAGGAGGAGGAGGAGAAGGAGGAGGAGAAGAAGAAGGAAAAGGAGAAAGAAGAAAGGAAGAAGAAGAAGGAGGAGGGGAGGAGGAGAGGAAGAGAAAGAGGAAGAAGAAGAAACAGACTCACAGACATAGAGTACAAACTTGTGTTTGCCAAGGGGGAGGGGGGTGGGAAGGAGGAGATTGGGAGTTCAAAATTTGTAGATACTGATAGGCATATGCAGAATAGATAAACAGGATTATACTGTATAGCACAGGGAAATATATACACAAGATGTTGTGGTAGCTCATGATAACACAACCACATAAAATTTATGGGACACAGCAAAGGCAGTGCTAAGAGGGAAGTTTACAGCAATACAGGCCTTCCTCAAAAAAGAACAATCTCAAATAAACAATCTAACCCACCAGCTAAAAGAGTTAGAAAAAGAAGAGCAAAAACCCCTAAAAGGCAGCAGAAGGAAGGTAATAAAAAAAGATCAAGGAGAAAATAAATAAAATAGAGATTAAAAAAACATAGAAAAAAATCAATCAAACCAAAAGCTGGGTTTTTGAAACAGTAAATAAAATCGACAAACCTCTGGCCAAACTCACAAAGAAGAAAAAAGAGAGAGCACAAACAAGCAAAATAAGAAAGGAAAATGGAGAAATTACAACAAATAGCATAGAAATACAGAATATCATACGAGAATATTATGAAAAACTATATGGAGCCAAAATGGATAACCTAGAGGAGATGGACAAATTTCTGGAAACATACAGTCCACCAAGATTGAACCAAGAAGAAACTGACCACTTGAACAAACAGGTCACTAGAAATGAAACTGAATTAGTGATTAAAAAAACCTCCCTAGAAATAAAAGTCCAGGACTGGATGGCTTCACCGGGGAATTCTACCAAACATACAAAGAAGAACTCATATCAGTCCTTCTCAAACTCTCCCAGAAGATTGAAAAGGAGGAGATACTCCCAAAATCATTCTATGAAGCCACCATCACCCTGATACCAAAACCAGGCAAAGACACTATCAAAAAAGAGAATTATAGACCAATATCACTGATGAACATAGATGCAAAAATCCTCACCAAAATATCAGCAAATAGAATCCAACAGCACGTAAAAAAGATTATACATCATGACCAAGTGGGGTTCATCCCAGGGACACAAGGGTGGTTCAACATACGCAAATCAATCAATGTAATACATCACATCAACAAGAGAAAGGACAAAAACCACATGATCATCTCAACAGATGCAGAAAAAGCATTTGCTAAAATTCAACACCCATTTATGATAAAAACTCACCAAAGTGGGTATATAGGGAACATATCTCAACATAATAAAAGCTATATATGACAAACCTACAGAGTTTTTCTATGGTGAAAAACTCAAAAGCTTTCCACTAAAATCTGGGACAAGACAAAGCTGCCCACTATCACCACTCCTATTCAACATAGTCTTGGAAGTCCTAGCCACAGCAATCAGGCAAGAGAGAGAAATAAAAGGGATCTGAACTGGAAAAGAAGAGGTAAAAGTGTCACTATAAGCAGATGACATGATACTATATATAGAAAACCCTAAAAGGTCCACACAAAAACTACTAGAGCTGATTGAAGAATTCAGCAAGGTAGCAGGTTACAAGATTAACGTTCAAACATCAGTGGCATTTCTTTACACTAACGATGAATCAACAGAAGAAGAAAGTAAAGAAGCAATCCCCTTTAAAATTGCACCCATAGTAATAAAATACCTAGGAGTAAATCTAACCAAGGAGGTGAAAGAATTACACACAGAAAACGATAAACCATTGATGAAGGAAATTAAAGAAGACTTTAAAAAGTGGAAAGATATCCCATGCTCTTGGATTGGAAGAATCAATATTGTTAAAACGGTCACAACTGCCCAAGGCAATCTACAGATTTAATGCAATCCCTATCAAATTACCCAGGACATATTTCACAGAACTAGAACAAATCATAATAAAATTTATATGGAACCATCAAAGACCTAGAATTGCCAAAGCATTACTGAAGAAAAAGAAAGAGGCTGGAGGAGTAACTCTCCCAGACTTCAGACAATGCTACAGAGCTACAGTCATCACGACAGCATGGTATTGGTACAAAAACAGACATACAGACCAATGGAACAGAATAGAGAGCCCAGAAATGAACCCACAAACTTTTGGTCAACTAATCTTTGACAAAGGAGGCAAGAATATACAATGGAATAAAGACAGTCTCTTCAGCAAATGGTGTTGGGAAAACTGGACGGCAGCATGTAAAGCAATGAAGCTAGAACACTCTCTTATACCATACACAAAAACAAATTCAAAATGGATAGAAGACTTAAACATAAGACAAGATACAATAAACCTCCTAGAGGAAAACATAGGCAAAACATTATCTCACATACATCTCAAAAATGTTCTCCTAGAAGAAATAAAAGCAAGAATAAACAAATGGGACCTAATGAAACTTATAAGCTTCTGCACAGCAAAGGAAACCATAAGTAAAACAAAAAGACAACCTATGGAATGGGAGAAAATTTTTGCAAATGAAACCGACAAAGGCTTGATCTCCAGAATATATAAGCAGCTTATACGACTCAATAAGAAAAAACAAACTACCCAATCCAAAAATGGGCAGAAGACCTAAACAAGCAATTCTCCAAGGAAGACATACAAATGATCAAAAGGCACATGAAAAAATGCTCAATATCACTAATTATCAGAGAAATGCAAATCAAAACTACAATGAGGTATCACCTCACACCAGTCAGAATGGCCATCATTCAAAAATCCACAAATGACAAACATTGGAGAGGCTATGGAGAAAGGGGAACCCTCCTACACTGCTGGTGGGAATGCAGTTTGGTGCAGCCACTATGGAAAACAGTGTGGAGATTCCTCAAAAGACTAGGAATAGACTTACGATAGGACCCAGGAATCTCGCTCCTGTGCATATATCCAGAAGGAACCCTACTTCAAAAAGACACCTGCACTCCAGTGTTCATAGCAGCACTATGTACAATAGCCAAGACATGGAAACAGTCTAAGTATCCATCAACAGATGACTGGATTAAGAAGAAGTGGTATATTTATACAATGGAATACTATTCAGCCATAAACCCCGACAACATAATGCCATTTGCAACAACATGGATTTTCCTGGAGAATGTCATTCTAAGTGAAGTAAGCCAGAAAGAGAAAGAAAAATACCATATGAGATTGCTCATATGTGGAATCTAAAAAACAAAAACAAACAAACAAACAAACAAAAAAGTGTAAATACAGGACAGAAATAGACTCATAGACATAGAATACAGACTTGTGGTTGCCAGGGGGGCGGAGGGTGGGAAGGGATAGACTGGGATTTCAGAATTGTATAATAAATAAACAAGATTATACTGTATAGCACAGGAAAATATACACAAAATTTTATGGTAGCTCACAGAGAAAAAAATGTGACAATGAGTGTGTATATGTCCATGTATGACTGAAAAATTGTGCTGAACACTGGAATTTGACACAACATTGTAAAATGATTATAAATCAATAAAAAATGTTAAAAAAAAAAGATGTTGGTAGCTCACAGCAAAAACAAAATGTGGCAATGAATATATGTATGTTCATGTATAACTGAAAAATTGTGGAATTTGAAACAACATTGTAAAATGACTATAACTCAATTAAAAAATGTTAAAAAAAATTAAAATGGACTAGTTGTGGGTGGGGAAGACTTAATACAATAAAATATTAATTCTCCCCAAATTAACATAAAAATTAAACACAATTTCAATTGGTTTGCATTCTCAACTCTAACTTAATTTTTGGGGGGATTGAGTATTATTATCTTAATATTTATATGAAAGAACCAATGGCCAGGAATCGCAAAAAAGAAAAAAAAAAGTATCACTGTAGGATAATTTGTCTTATCAGGTATCAGAACATAATAAAGTTCCTTAAATCAATACAGTACTGGTTTAAATATACATAAACACCCATGTTGGAATAACAAATCCAGAAATAAGTTACTATATATATGAGAATTCAATATATGACAAATGTGGTAATTCAATTCAGCAGGAAAGTTATGAATTATTTAATTAAAGTTGTGCTGACATTAACTGGCTATCCTTTTGGAAGAAAATAAAACTGGACACTTGTGATATACTATGTAATTATAAAAAGATTCTGTATGGAATAAGAATCTTGCAAAAACATTTAGATAATATGTATATCTTGGGAATGAAAAAAGGTTGTTACATTAGAATGAAGATACAGAGCCTTTAAAAAAAGAAGAGCCAAAATTTGAGCAAAAAATTAAGTTTTTCTATGGCAAAAGATAAAATATAAAGCCAACAGATAAATGAATGTGTTTGGGAAAAAATTATAAAGGACAATAGATATATTAAACAAAGTTTTCTTATGCAATGGCTAGAAAAAGTCAACCCAAAAGAAAAATGGACAAGAGGTATGCATAAGCAAGTCACAAAAGAACAACTCCACAAATTCAAAAAGGTCAAACATACATATAAACTGATGCTAAAATTGAGTAATAGGCAAAGAATTGCAAACCAAAGAAACAATGAGATTAGCTGATTAATTGGTTGACTAGTTGATTCATTCATTTCTGATTCACACATTCAACAAGTATTTACTGAAAATTTCCATGGGTCAGGCACTATTCTACTGGGGATTAGAAGTAAACTAAACAAAGTCCTTTATGTGTAATTTTTGCCATATCATTTTTGCCTATCTGTTAAACAGAAAACATTGAAAAGAACAACTGAATCTATTGCTGGCCAGGATGGGAGAAAGGAAATACTCCCAATAAATGTTGGCAGAAACATGAAATGTAACAGCCTTTTTGAAAATAATCTGGAAATACCTATTAAAACTAAATATATACATATATTATACTTTATATTACACACACACACACACAGACTTCTATCAAGCAATTTTATCTCTAGGAATCTAACCCACAGAAATACAAAACTACTGGTAAACAAAGACAGATGCACAAGCTTGTTTACTGAAGCTTTGTTTAAGGTGGGAAAAAAAACTGAACAGAGAGTGAATTCCCATCAATTGGGAGATACTTCCAAAAAATTGGGTTACAGTCACACCATGAAATATTATGCAGTAATTTAAAAGAATGCCTTACAGCCCTGGTTCTTAAACCATGGGATGAGTCACTCCTGGGTGCTACACTGAAATCACAGGAGTGACATGCTATAACTATAATGTTCAGGGGAAACACAGCATCTTTCAACATTTTTTGACATTGTATGAACAACTAGCTTGAGATAATTCATGGTTTCAACATTAGACTGTGTTACATTACTATCAAACATTTATTTGTGACCCTGGGTATTCAGTGGTTGCTGTGATTTAAAACCAAGTACTATGCTACAAGCAAATGGAACAGGATACATAGGTAGTGCAAATCATGGTTTGAGCAGCAGTACTTAACAGGAGCACACATTCCATCAGTAAATGACCGCAGTCACTTAAAAATGAAATAAAAGTACTAATTTTTTCAATTTATGTGTATTTTTTCAACTGGTTATTCAGTTGCAAGGACATAAATACATACTAAGTTGGTCCTAACTGTTTAATAAGTAAAGCTGTTTGGTATTTCTTTCAGCTCAAGGGGCACCAAGAAAAAATTGCTGAGATACTAAGCACTATGAATTCAGGAGATTTGGGAACCTCTAACAGAATAAAATTAAAAAGTAGACAAAAGGGAATAATATAAATAGAGCAGAAATTAAACAGAAAACAAAAATACAAAGGCAAAGGGCTTGGAGAGTAATAAAACTGGCAAAAACAATTTTAAAAAAGAAATTTTCTTCTAAAAAAGGAAAAAAAATCAACAATAGACAAATTCCTAAGAAAAAATTACCAAACTCAAGAAAAATAAAAAGTTTCTGTAGTCTATAATTAGAAATTTAAAGTACTCCTACAAAGAAAACACTAAGTTCAGATGGCTTTACTAATGAGCTCTAACAAACTTTCAAGGGACATGCTATTTCAGTCTAGCAAGCACTATATCAGAGAGAGATAAACAGGAATACTCGCCATGTCCTATTCTGAAACTAAGTATAACCTTGCTCCGATATGAGTCAAGGACAATATGAGGAATTACAGGCTAATCTCAATCACAGAAACAATCATGGGAAAAATGCCTAACATATCAAGTCCAACAATCCATAAAAACAATTGACAGCTGCAGAAAAGGCATTTCATAAAATTCAACACCTATTAATGATAAAAACCCTTAACAAACTAGGAATAGAAGAGGACTTTTTAACCTGATATAGGACATCTATTAAACCCTTTTAGCAAATATAAAGCTCAATAACTAAACTTTAAAAGACAAGTGCTATCAACCTCTATTTAGTGTTACACTATAAATCTTTGCCAGTCAATAAGAAAAATAAATAAAATGTATAAAAGATTCAAAAATAAGGTGAAAAGCATTACTATTCCTAGGTCATATGATTGCCAACATAAAGAACCAAAAAGAATATGCAGACAAATTATTAGAATTAAGGAAGTCTGCAATACTAATGAATAAATTTACCAGAAAAAAGCAATCAGAATATGTAATTTTGAAAGGTACCATTGACAATAGCAACAACGGTAAAAACAAAAAGAGTAACCAGGAATACAGCTAACAAAGGATGTATAAAATCTTCATGGATAATATCATGAAATGTTTTTAAAAGACATTAAAGGCCTATATACATTAAGAAATATACCACGTTTATGCATAGGAAGACTTGCAAAAATGTCAGTTCTTCCTTAAATTAGTATATGAATTCAATGTAGTTTTAATCAAAGTCCCAATAGGGTTTCTCATGGAATCCAATAAAGTGATTTTAAAATTATATAGAAAAACAAGGGGCAAAGAATAGGCAAGATATTTCTTAGGAAGATATAGCATGGGGACTTGCCTCACAGATTAAAGTTTATTATAAGCTTTAATGAAGACTATGTGATGGTTTTGTGAAAACAGGCTAATAGATTAACAGAAAAGAAATCCTGAATAGACCCATATACTTATAGAAATGTAATGTATGAAGACGAGGCCATAGCAAATCACTGGAGAAAGGATATATTATTAAATAAATAATTCTGTGGGCAATTGTATATACACTTTGAAAAAAAAAACCCCACATCTCTACCTCAAACAATCCACAAAAAATCAATTTCAGATAAAGGACTTAAATATGAAAGGTAAAATTATTAAACTTTTTAAGGGAATATGAGAATATTTTAGGACTTCATTGTAGGGAAGGATATCTTGTACAAGACATAAAAAAGTTCAGACTATAAAGAAAATGATTAATGAAGCTAACCATATTAAAATTACAAACTTACATTCATCAAAAGGTGTCAGAAAGACAAGGTAAAGACAATCACAATCTAGGAAGAGATACAACATGAAAGACTGGTGTTCAGAACACACTAAGAATTCCTATAAATCAATGAGAAAAAGATAAACAATTCAAAAGAAAAAAGGGCAAAAGAAGCAAACAGGCATCTCCTTACACAGAAAACATGTAAAGCCAATCAACATGAAAAATTATTCCACTTTATTAGCTATCAAAGAAATGCAAATTATAACTACAATGATACACATTTATATGAATATGATCTTTATATGATCACCAGATTGTCAGAAATTAAAAATTAAGAATTTTTTAATACCAAAAGTTGGCAAGGATGTGAAGTAATGGAAACTCTCATACACTGTTGCAAAAGTGTGTATTTTAAAGATATTGTAAAGATATTTTGGAAAATAATTTGTCATAATCTATAAAGTTGAAGTTGCACATACTCTTGATTCAGCATTTCCATTCCTGTGTGTTTATTTAAGAGAAATTCTTACACAAGTGCATCACTGAATAAAATGGTCATTACAACACTGTTTTCAGTTACAACACTGTTTTCATTGCCAGGGCAATGAAACAATCCAAATATCCTTCAACAGTAGAATGGACTCATACAGCAGTGAATAAATAAACCATAACTACAAGCATCATCATAGATGAGCATTATGACCAGTTGCTCAATAAATACTTTTTTTATCAATGAAAAAACAGGATGATTCCAATTACATGATGGTCAAAACAGGCAAAACTGAACTGAATTATATTTTAAGAGTTCATATATGGGGTAATACCATGAGGAAAAGCAAAGGAATCAATGACACCAATTCAGGAGAGTAGCTGTAAGGGGGAGGAAAAGGAGGAGCCGTTGAGTGGAGCTCCCAAGGACTTGAATATTAATGTTCTATTTATTAAACTAGACGTTGAGTACATGTGTCTATGTTTCATTGTTACTCTTTAAACAATACATATGTCAAAAATACTATATACTTCACAAACAGAATTTTGTTAAGTCACACAATGACTACCTGAAAACAAGGTCAAGTTGAGATGCAGAATGGATAACAATTCACAAAGTTTACATACTAGCTAAGTGTTTCACTAGCACATACTAGCACTGCATGTACAGCTCATATTTCTGCCTCAGCAAAAACACAATTTACTATGTATCATGGATTGTCTTCCAATAGTCAACATATAGAATGTAAAACCTGTGACTGTCAGCAGTCTGTTAAATCTCCATTAAAAGCCCCTGAGATATGTTTGGTAAACACTCAATGAAATCTGATATAACTAAGATAATCTATTTTAAATTCCATTTGCAAAAGCAATTATCTTACTGCCCAGAATATTTTAAAATTATAGTTGGTCTTTTCTGCACATTTACACAGATGTAACTGAGATAACTTGCAGAAAATGAAGTGTCACTTCAGAGTTTTCCTGACCTGTATCAGAAGTTGTTTCCGGAAAAAAGCAACCTAAGGATGGAAATCTGGAGTTGGTTCTTTGATTTGATTAGATTCAAAAGCATAATAATTGGGGGGAGGGGGGTGAACAGGTAAAAGATTTTGAGGATAGTGAAAATACTCTGTATAATACCATAATGATGGATTCATCTCATTATACATTTGTACACACCCAATGAATGTGCAGCACCAAGAGTGAACCACAGTGTAAACTATGGACTCTGGTGAATATGATGTGTCAATTCAGGTTCATTGATTATAACAAATGTACCACACTGGTGAGAAATGCTGATATGGGGAGGCGATGCATGTGTGGGCACAGGGGATGTATGGAAAATCTCTATACCATCCCCTCAATTTTACTGAGTTCGTAAAACTGTCCTTAAAAAATAAAGTATTAATAAAAGTAATTATTAAAAACAAAAAGCATTAATAAATCTTTTCCCAGTGGTTACTGGGAAAATGGTAGTCCCTGGCACTCAGTGGCAAAACAGTTACTTAAATTAATACCTATAGACAACCATAATCAAGTGCCTACAGATAACCAAGTAATTGTTGCCATAAATATTTTAGTTCAAATAAGGGGGACAATGAGGCTAGTCCATTGTATCAAAGTGCACCAGAGAATTTGGAGGGAGATCATAATAAGCTCTGGATGTTAATCACAAGGTTCAGGTAAGGGACCAGAAATTTTCTGTGACTACCCTAAAAGATAAATCAAGTAAGATCTTGTAGCTGCAGAGTTGAGAGAGATCTCTATCTCCTCCCTCTTCCTCCCCTCTGTCCTCCTCCATCTCTCCTTCCCTCCCCCACTCCCTCCCTCGTGCCATGCACCCCCCTGCCCAAATGCTGGGTCATATGGTATGCATATTACTGTTGACTAAGTACCACCTGATTGCTCTTCAAAATGACTGTACCTCTGTACCTTTCCTCTCACCAGCAATATATGAGGATTCCTATATTGCCACATCCCTACCAACACTTCACATTATTCTACTTTCTAATTTTTGCCAGCCTGAGTAGGAGTATAAAGAGTTATTGTTTTAATTTGCATATATCCTTAGAGCTTCTAGAATTCTCTCTTTTATAAAGAGTCTGTTCATCTGTTTTTTTCATTTTTCCATTGGCATTACTGTTTTATTCTTGGTGACTTACAGAAATTCTTTGTACATTATATTATTTCCTTGTTGATTTCAGACATAGTAAAACAACCTATTGATTAACATCCATATATTAACCTCATCCCTGTTGTCCTTCATTGATTAAAAAGTCAATAACTTAAGAAATACATCTGGCTTTTTCTTTGTATTATTATATTTATGTTTTAAATTTTAAGAATTTCTTCCCTGACCCTAGGTCACAAGAATATTCATCTTTATTTCTTCTATTACCTTTGAAGTTTTATCCTTACCTTTAGATGTTTAATCTATCTGGAGAAAGTCTTTATATATGTTGCTATCTAGGAATGTTTTATTTCTCTTCATATAGTGATCCAGCTTTCCCAACAGCATCTACTACACAAGCTCTCCTTTTTCCACTGATTTGTGACACCTATTAAGTTCCCATAAACCCTTGAGTCTGTCTTTATGTGCTCTATTCTATTTCATTGGTTTATTAGCCTGGTTGTGTTCTAATACAACACTGGTTCTACTATTATGATTTGATATCTGGTAGGGAAAGTCCCCTTTTCTAAGTTCTTCATGTTTTTACATATAAATTTTAGAAGAATAATATCAAGTTACTAAAAAATTGCAACTAGAATGATTTACAAATGGGGATAGGACTTAGACATTTCTCCAAAGAAGATACATAGATGGCCAGTAAGCACATTAAAAATGCTCAACAATACCACCACCATTAAAGGAATGCAAATCAAAACAACAATGAGATGCTGCCTTATACCCACTGGCTACTATCAAAAGAACAGAAAATATCAAGTATTGGTGAGGATGTGGAGAAACTGGAAAGCTTCTGCACTAATGGTGGGAATGTAAAATCATACAGTAGTTCCTCAAAAAATTAAAAAGAGAACCACCATATGATCCACCAGTTCCAGTTCTAGGTAGATACTTAAAAGAATTCAAGTAGAGACTTGATGAGAACTTGTATACTCACGTTCACTGCAGCATTATTTGCAATAGTGAAAAGGCAGAAGCAAACTAAGATGCCTGTTGACAAGTAAATGGTTAAGCAAAATGTGTTATACACATACAATGGAATATGACTTAGTCTTAAAAAGGAAGGAAATTCTGATACATGCTACAACAAGGATGAACCTTGAGGACATGCTAAGTGAAACAACCCAGTCACAGGAAGACAAATACTGTATGATTTCTCTTATACGAAGTACTTAGAGTAGACAAATTCATATAGAGAGACAGCAGAATGATAGTTGCCATGGGCTAGGGAGGCAGAGAGAAGTGGGAGTTATTGTTTAACTGGCACAGTTTCAGTTTGGGAAGATGGAAAAAGTTCTGGAGATGGATAGTAGTGATGTTTTTGCATAACAATGGGAATGTACTTAATGCCAGTAACCTGTATACTTTAAAGGGTTAAAATGGCAAATTTAATACAATGTGTATTTTACCACAATAAAAAAATCCCACTAGAGCTCATTCATTCTTTGAGCACTTCTGTACTTTCTGGAATATAAAGCCTTTCTTATATTTTCCTTGCTCTAGTCCTGGCCCTAGTCATTTCTTCAAGGACTCTTTTCTTCCTTTTAATGGAGACTGGTATTTAGAAACCAAGATCTGGATACTAGCTGTGTTCACTGTTACTGGGGTGTCTCTGCTGCCTGGCCTTCTCAATAAACAGAGCTATGAAATACACACACACACACACACACACACACACACACACACACACACTCCCACCGCAATCCCTCAATACACAGACATACACACACATTTCCACATTTTCCATATTTGTACTTTCTTCTTCATCAGTGAAAAACCTGACTAAAATTATCCTCAATACATTTATTTGCTCAGTCTTCTGATTGTAAACAGTACTCTGATTCCACTGGGCCATCAATACCAATTCACCTAGACTCTGTGTTTCCAAGTATGGGACTCAGCACCTGCCTGAGCCTGCCCAACAGTGCTTAGACATAGGACAAAGGAAGGAAGGGGACAGAAAGGGAGAATTTAAAACAACTTTTTACTTGTTAGTTGATTTTTGCTGGGAAAAAGAAATGTTACTGATTTTTGTACATCGGTCTTACACTCAATAATCTAACTGAATCATCTTATTAGTTAAAATAATTTGTCATTGTGGCACTTTTTCTAGGCAGAGAATCATAACACCTGAAAAAAATGAAAGTTTTCTCTTTCTCTTCTTATCTTTAGCTCTCATTTTCCCTTTATATTTTTAATTGAGAAATAACTGACATATAACATCATATTAGTTTTAGGTGTACAACAGAATGATCTGACACATTGTTAACAGCAGCAATAATAGCAAGTATCTTTATCCTGCTACAATCTTAAAAGGAACACATACAATTTCTTCATTAACTATAATGTTCACTGTAGGTCTTTGATATGTAGGTTTTACCAGATTTGGAAGCTTTTCTCCAACAACAGTTTGCTAAGAACTTTTACACAAAGACATACTGAAGTTTATTAAATGCCTTCTCTGCATTGATTAAGATAATCGTAATTTTTGTCCTTTAATGTACTAATGTGGTGAATTACACTATAAGAACCCAAGGATCAATTCCACTATATCATGATGGTATGGGTTTTTTTTTTTTTTAAATGTACTGCTAGAATCAATTAACCAATATTTTATTTAGGAGTTCTGCACTTACACTGATATGAAAAATGGGCCTTACTTTTTTTTTCTTTCTCTCTATTGTATTTAATTTGGCTTTAGAATCAGACTTACACTAGCCTCAAAAAATATTAAAAATATAATGCTGATTGAAAAAAGAAACAATGAATAATGTAACACAATTTACATATATTAAAAATACATATGCACTAAATAATACTTTTTTTAAGAACATCTGCATTGAAAATAATATATTAAACACATCAAAATGATTGAGGGAGATTGGGAGCATAATGGTGATAAAAATAAATGACTATAAAACACAAGAATGGGACTTTGCATGGACCAAAGATGTCAATGTGTTATGAACTGGAGAGGGCCAGGATTGCTCCTACTAAGTAAGGGTGAAAAAGTGTCCAAGATAATAGTATTCAGAGGTAAGAGGAAACTTGAGGGTATCTAGTTCAACTCCTCTGACAATGTAGGAATCCTTTTTCAGCTCTCCTGAAAATGACTAAAGCGTATTTGATAGAATACTCTATGCAACAGGAATTGCATATCTATAGAGCTATCCTTTCTGCTGTTGAAAAGTTTTACATGTTAGCTCCAATCTATCCCTTCCCAGATTTACCAAGTCAGAATCTCTGATGATGGGGTCCAGAAATGCACATTTTAAAATTTTAAGAGAAATTTAAAAAATGGTAACAGGACACTGATTTTTCAACTCTAGCTACATGTCAAATTTACCTGTGGAACTTAAAAAAAACAACAACAGATGCTTCATCCCTGGTGATTCTAATGCAACAGACATAAACACTTGTGCTTTAAACATATCAATGACAGTACTATCTATTGGGAGAGTGACTATGCAGAACTGAAGCTCTAACCAGATAAGGTAAGCAGCTGCTTACATTACATTCACATATTCACTTATTCATCCATTCAGTTTTTATTAAGAGACTATTTCACGCTAGACATAATGGGAAATACAGGTAAGTCAACAGGCAATTTAATTATATGTCATAAGCACTACTGCAGCGTCACAGTGGATAGGATGAGAGGAGTGCAGGACACAGTGGAAGCACAAAGAAGCACAAAGAAGCTACCAATCCACAACTGATGGGCCAAAGAAAACTTCGAGGAGAAAGTGACATCTAAACTGAGAGTAAAGGATGACTAGGAGTTAGTTAGGTGAAATGGACAATTGAGGGAGTAGGGAGTAGACAGAAATAGTGTTCCAAACTAAGGCAATAGGTGTACAAAGACCAGAGGTTGACATCAGTGAAAAATGAAGCTATAGAGGTAGGAAGGAGCCAAGATATGATTAGAATTTACTCTGAGGGCAAAGGGGAAGGATTTTAAGTTGGAAAGTGACAAGACTGTAGAAATACCACTTTAGTAAAGCAAAGAAACAGGTATAGTGAGGGGATGAGTCAGGAAGGATGTGGGGAGACCAGTTAAGAAGTTGATGCAGATAAATCTCAGCAATGTTCTCCTAGGGCAGTCTACCCAGGCAACAGAAATAAAAGCAAAAATAAACAAATGGGACCTAATTAAATTTATAAGATTTTGCACAGCAAAGAAAATCATAAGCAAAACAAAAAGACAACCTATGGGACAGGAGAAAATATTTGCAAAAGATAAGACTGCCAGGGCTTAATTTCCAGAATACATAAACAGCTTACCAAGAAAAAAAAAAACCCAATCCAACAATGGGCAGAAGACCTAAACAAGCAATTCTCCAAGGAAGACATACAAATGGCCAATAGGTACATGAAAAAATGCTCAGTATCACTAATTATCAGAGAAATGCAAATCAAAACTACAATGCAGTATCACCTCACACCAGTCAGAATGGCCATCTTTCAAAAGTCCACAAATGACAAATGCTGGAGAGGCTGTGGAGAAAAAGGGAACCCTCCTACACTGTAGGTGGGAATATAGTTTGATGCAGCCGTTATAGAAAACAGTATGGAGATTCCTCAAAAGATTAAAAATAGACTTACCATATGATCCAGCAATCCCACTCCTGGGCATATATCCAGAGGAAACCTTAATTCAAAAGATACATGCACCCCAATGTTCATAGCAGCACTATTTACAGTAGCCAGGACACCAAAACAACCTAAACGTCCATCGACAAATGACTGGATAAAGCTGTGGTATATTTATATGATGGAATACTACTCAGCCATAAAAATAATACAATAATGCCATTTGCAGCAACCTGGATGTCCCTGGAGAATGTCATTCTAAGTGAAGTAAGCCAGAAAGAGAAAGAAAAATACCATATGATATCACTTTTATGTGGAATCTTAAAAAAAAAAAAGGCAAATGAACTTATTTACAAAACAGAAACAGACTTGCAGACATAGAAAACAAACTTATGGTTACTGGGGGCAGGGAGATAAACTGGGAGTTTGAGATTTGCAGATACTAACTACTATATATAAAACAGATAAGTTTATGCTATATAGCACAAGGAACTATATTCAGTATCTTATAACTTATGGTGAAAAATATGAGAATGAATGTATGTATGTTCCTATATGACTGAAGCATTTTGCTGCACACCAGAAATTGACACATTGTAAACTGACTATACTTCAATAAAAATATATTTAAAAAAAGACATTGGTACAGTAACAGAGGTAGGAAATGTTGGTGACTTAAATCAGGATATTGGAATTTAAGGATAGAGAAAAGAATCTGGGAATTGAGAGACATATAGGAAGCAGAATCTATAGGACTCAGTGGTCGATCAGACATGAGGATAAGGCTAAGAAAAAGACACTGATCTCAAGTTTTGGGCTCATTTGGTGCCATTTGTTGAACTAGGAAACTCAGGAGGAAGAGGTTGTGGATGGTGGCTGGAAATGGGGATAAAGGCGATTATTTCAGTTTGAAACATAACATCTAAATGGCTTTGGGATATTCAAGTAAAGATGGACAGTAACCAGCAAGATATTCAGTTCTGGAGGTAGGTTTGTAAGGCTTAAGTAAAAGACAATAATGGGGATGAGAAAGATTGCCTAGGGAGAGTCTTAGACTGGGAGAAGATCTAAAGATGCAAATAAACATCACCATTTGCAGGATAGGGGAAAGGAAGTCCTATCAAAATTACTGAAAAAGAGATTCAAAACAAGTAGAGAAATCAGCAGAAATGGTATTATCAAAGATAAGGGAAGAGGATTTTGCACAGAAGTGTCAGTGGTCATCATCAAATCTACCATATGCCAAATAAGAACTGAAGAGTTTCCATTAGATTTATCAATGAATTCTCATTGGCTGAGTGGTGGCAGCCAAAGATTTGGCCTAAAACTTACAGCTGTTAGAATAGCTAATTTCTTAATGAATTTTCTCCTGAAAGTCAAAGTTGTTAACAACCAAGTTGGTTCCTTAAGAAGTAATTTAGAGAAGAAGACTCATTTCAATAATCACTACTTCCGTGAAATTATGTAACCATTCATGTATACAAATAATATCTGGATACTTTCTATGTATTATACTGGTATTATACTGGATGTTGGGTATACAATGATGAACAATAAAAACAAGGTCTGTTTTCATTTACTTAAGGTTGGAGTTTTCAACAGCAATTGTTATTTAAAAAAAAAATCCCCAAGTCTCTAGAATCTAAATTCCCAATTTAACTTAAATTTAACCTACTGCCACAGTTTTTGAAGAACACAGTGTCAGTGAGTTAAAGGCACAAAGTTTAAAAAAAAAAGTGGATTTAGAAGTCATATCTAATTTATGAACTGTGTAATCTGAGAAAATTAATTTCTTTGAGCCTACTTCCAGAGGGTAGTAGTGATTGTGGACGACCCAGTTTCAGAATCAAAAGAAAGCTGGGGTTTGTTCGAGGCAGTAAGAGGGAGACAGGAACCCAATAAGGAAAAGGACAAGATAATTATGGACGCTGACTAGAGGAGTGGAGAATGAAAGCAGAGTTGAGGAACAATAGTGGGGAGTAAGAACTGACTCTTTTAACTGATCCCTTCTGCTTAGGCCATCCCCCACAAGTGTTAAACCAAACGACGACGAAAGAAAAAAAAACGTGTACAGGATGAAGCTTGTTGATAGAGAGCTTCATGACAGCATGGCCTGCTTGAGCTGTTCTGTTAAGAAACTCCGATTTCAGTATTTTTAGTAAAATCGTTTTCTCTTTGGCTAGTTACATCTGTCAGAGAGCTGTCTTCCAATGCCTCGCCTTGAGGGAAGGCTGCCAGAGTTCTAGGGCTGAAGGGGGAAAGTCATCAGCTGGTATTCTCAGTATCTGGCACTCATTTAACTCTCCTGTTTGCAGCAAAAAAATTTCCCTCAGCCAGACCTAGTGTCTCCCTGACCAGCTCACATTCTGTATGTCAGTTTGTCTTTCTCTCTCTCAAAAATAAATACACAAACAAACAAACCTCTAATCTTCTGCCATGGTAAGGGAGAGGCAGCTGGCTGTTTACATGGTATTGGAAAAGATCTGGGAGAGCACTCAAACTCTCAGGGAAACTTTCAACCAATCCTCTTTTTAATGTTTTAGCTTCATCTTAATCTCCTGCTTTCATAGATAACTTGATGTCTCTAATTCCTGAGCCTTTGCAGTTCTGCAGTTTGGACTGATTCTTATTTTGTGAAGTGTCTGTTCAAATGTCCATTTTCAAAAATCGGTTTCGCTTCTTCTTACTAAGCTTTAGGAATTCTTTATATAAACATGACAACAGTTCTTTGTCACATATATTTTGGAAATATTTTTTCTTACTGTTGACTATTCATTTCCTTAATGATGTCTTCTGATGAGTATGTATTTTAATTTTGATGAAGTAAAATAATCATTTTTTTCTTTTTTGGTTATCACTTTTTGTGACATAAGAAACTGTTACCATTCCCAAGTCATGAAACTATTCCATGCTTCCCCTTGAAAGCTTTATGGTTTGTATTTTATGTTTATGTCTTTGCTCTACCTCAGATTAACCCTGTGTTTGGTGTGAGGTAGAGGTCGAGATTCACTTTCCTCCACATAGATACTCAGTTATTTCAGCACTAATTGTGGAAAAACACTTTCGTCTCCTTTTTGGATTGCTCTGGCGCCTTTGTCAAAAATCCCATAAACATGGGTCTATTTCTGGGAGCTCTTTTCCACTGATTTATTTGATACTATGTCAGTACCACTCTGTCTTGATTACTATGGGTTGATAGCAAGTCTTGAAATCAGGTAGTATATGTAGTCCAATTTTGTTCTTTTTCAAGATTGCTTTGGCCATTTTAGTCCTCTGCATTTCCCCATAAATTTTAGAAACATCCTGTCAATTTCCATTAAAAAGTCTGCTGCAATTTTTATTGGGATTGCAGTCAACCTACAGATTGATTCGTGGAGAAGTGACATCTTAATGATATTGGGTCTTCCACATCCTTTGAGTTTTTACTTTACTGACTATATAATCTAAATTTACCTGGTCATTTCTGTTAGTCTCTTGTTATTTGCTTATTTTGTATTCAATCACTTATTTATTTAAATGTTTTAATTGTTACATATTCAAAATGGATAATTCCAATATACAAAGACTTTGGTGGTCTCAATCTATTGTTGGTTGTTTCTGTTGACACTATTTCATACTGGCTCATTTCCTTTGTATTTGGTCATGGTAAAATTGTGAGTTCGTACCTTAACTGAATTTTAACTGTGGAAATCCTGACTGCCTAAATTGGGGCTGCATTATTCCAGAAAGGATTTATAATTGTTTCTTCTAGAGGCAAGGGTGAGGGGCATGCCACTGAATAGGTATTATTTTATTCCTCTTCTAGTTGTCTTACCCTGATGTAAAACTCAGGTTCAACTAGCTCTCCTTACAGAAGCCAAGGCTCAACTGTGCTCACAAATCTGGTTTCCCCAACTGCTAATTGCTCAGAATTTGGGTTTCCCTATTTGTCCTTTTCTTTAGAGTAGAGATTTCCTCTTTTTCTTGGGAAAAACAATATATCAAAATCATGTTTTTTTTTTTTTCAAATTTCTAAGATCTATTTCTATGTTAGTGACAGGGTCCCTCACAGCAAGCAGTTTATTATAATGCTGGAAATGGAGGACTTCACTGGGTTTTTAAATTATAATTTACTGTGAAAATATCCTACCTAAGATCTTGACACATAAAAATCATATATCTGCTAAAATGTAGAGTTAAGGCCATATTTTTGAAGAGATTTACAGTAATCTCAGTTATAAAAAAATACTAAAATATGATCAGTTATTTGAGATGAAAAGATATATAGGAATAATCTATAATCTCTATAAGCCAGTCCTTTAAAAAATTGTCTTGGCACTAAAAGAACCTGATAAACAAAAGAACCCCTTGGCAGTACTCATGTTCCATTTAATTTTCTCTTGAGGACAGGAAAGACAGAATAACTTCAAGATCACGAAAAGCAGAAATTACTAAAGTTTTTGAATCACTACCTAAAAATTAGTTCATTTAGTGTTTCTATCTTAAAACACCAACACAGATGTTTGGCCTTTCTGTCTTGAAGCTAGGCTTTTGTAAAAAATGTTCAGAATGTCACATTAAATCCCCACAAGTAACACTGTTGCAACAAGAATATAAATATTAATAAACCCCAAGTTGGTAATAAATAACCCATTAAAATAAGAGTATCACATGTGAACCTATTTATAACTGGAAAGAGACTCTCCACAATGTTCAACAACAGTGTATGCTGGAATGAAGACAGGATCTATTTTTATGTAATTATGAAATACTAAATTATAAAATACTAAGTGCTCATCAGTGCAGGTGTATTTGAAAGCAGAAAAAAAAATCCATACTTTCCCTCCCTGGAATACGATTATTTAGATGAAAAAAATATTTGTAGTCAATGGGTACCTGGCTATTCTATAAGTAATTACTAATTAGTATATGCTAAAATTAAGTTTAAAGAAAGAGTTATAACTTAGTTCTTCAATTAACAACAGCACATAAAGCACTAACTGAAAAAAGCTTCCTAAAACAGTTTCTGTAGTTTTATCATCAGTTATAGGGGATCAGGAAATTAGCTAAGGCTTCTGGTAACCTTGATCTGTTAATCAAATTCCTTTGTTCTCTATAATGACAGTTACCAAAGTAACTGTAACAAAGTAACAAAAGATGTGACCTTTTTTAGGGCAAATTAATTATGTTTTATTCTTCTCATAAAAGTTGATAATTTCCTTCCTACAAAAATAAGAATCTTTTTAAAATTATAAAATATGCTTGTTATATGTTTTATATAATTTAATTATGCATGCGTGTGTTTCAAGCAGCGAGAAGTTTAAATAGAAGTCAAAACTCTTCTAATTTAAATGCCAGAGATAACCATTATTAAGGACTTAGCATAAATATCCTTCCAGATTTTTACTATGATATACACACAACATACTTGTAATTTTAGGTTAAAAATAGAATTACATTATATCCACTTTATATAACCTCCTTTTTGCCCACTTGGCAATACATAAAATGTTTTTAATATGATTACATATTACAGACCTGTCCTTCTATTTAGCTGAACAGTATTCCAAAGAAGAGTTGTATCATAATTGGATTAGTCAATAACCAAATGGTAACATTTAGGTTGCTTTCAATTTTTGCTACAATAAACTAGTCTCCTATACTCTAAATTAAGAATGTATTTCCAGTAAGGTGAATCATTTCCTATCTTGCCAATTTGCTCAAACTACAAAGTGCTTGTTACAAGATTACATTTTTATGTTAGATTTTAAGTTAGAATTCCTGAGAAAGAAATCCTTTGAAATAGGTTTGAAAAGATAAATATGTCCTGCAAAAAACTCTAACAGCAGTACCCTAAGACATTAATGTGTATAAATTACAGGTTATAACTAACAATGATACAATTAACACCCATGTACCTAGTTTAAGAAACAGAGTATTACCATTACCTTTGAAGATCTCTATGTTCAATGCCCTTCCTCTCTGTTTCCCAGAGGTAATTTTCCTCAATATTTTGTTTATTTCCTTGATTTTCTTTTTTCCCAGATTTATTGAGGTATAATTGACATATAAAATTGTAGTGTATAATATGATAATTTAATATATGTATATATTGCCTTTCTTTTCTTTATATTTTTACCACTATATATGTTTTATCCCTAAATTAACTATCTCTAAATAATATATTGTATGCTTTGAATTTTATATAAATAAAATACCTTTTATTGTAATTGAAATACCTTTTTATTTTTATACAAAATTACCATCTTTAAGATTCACCCAATAAAATGAGCTGCGATTCATTTTATTATCTCTGCTAAGTAGTATTCTAACATAAGAAGATACCATAATTTATGTATTCATTCTACTGCTAGTTAGCATGTGAGTTGTTTCAGTTTTCTGCTATTTCAAACAATGTTCCTATGAACATTTTTGTGTGTATCTCTTGGTGGGCAAGAACTTCTTTAAGAGTAGAATCACTGGATCATAGAATATGTTCCTATTCAGTTTTATAGGAAAATCTTATTTCTTATTATCTTATACGTTCTCAAATTTTCTAACTCTGAAACATTTTTAGTATATGATGTGAGGTATCTGCACATTTTTTTATGTACATGGTTCATTATATGTACATGGTCACCCAACTGTCCCAGTACTATTTACTGAATTTTTCATCTCTTTTATCACTGACCTGAAATACCAACTTTGTCCTAAATCACATTTCCATGTATGTGTACATCTGTTTATGAACTCTATATTCTGTTCTACTGGCCAATTTGTTTATGACTGCATCAATACTACATTGTCTTAATTAATGCAATTTTGAATTAAAAAAAATTAAGTGTTACTGAGGTATAACTGACAAATAAAATGGTAAGATATTTAAAGAGTACACTGAGGTGATTTGAAATATCTATACATCGTGAAAGGATTCCCACAATTGAGTTAACTGATACCTTACCTTACATATTTATCTTTTTGCCTTTTTTTGATTCAAACGTTTTTTCAACTCTTAGCAATTTCGATTATACAATATAGTGTTATCAACTGTAGTTACCATGTTGTACATTTAGGTCTTCAGGTCTTACTCATCTTACAGCTAAAAGTTTGTATCTCTTATTAATCTCTCCCTATTTCCTCCACCTCTCAGCCCCTGGCAACAATTTTTCTACTATGTTTCTAAGAATTTGACTTTTTTTTTTTTTAAGGTTCCACATATAATACCATACAGTATTTCTCTTTCTCTGTCTGGCTTATTTCACTTGGTACAAGGTTTGTCCACATTGTTGCAAATGATAGAATTTCCTTCTTTCTCATGGCTGAATAATATTCCACTGTTTGTGTGTATACACAAACACACACACACACCCCCATCGTCTTTATCCATTCATCCATTGATGGACACTGAGGTTGTTTCCATGTCTTGGCTATTGTGACAAATGCTGCAATGAACATGTTGTGCAGATACTTCTTCAATATCCTATATTCATTTCCCCTGGATGTACCCAGAATTGGAACTCTGGATCATATGTTAGTTCTACTTTTAATTTTTTGAGAAACATTCACACTATTTTTTATAGTGGCTACACCAATTTACATTCCCACGGACAGTGCACAAGGGTTCCCTTTTTGCCATATTCTTGCCAATACTTGTTATCTCTTGTCTCTTTGATAAGTCATTCTAACAGATGTGAGGTGATATTACACTGTGATTTTGATTTGCATTTCTCTGGTAATTAGTAATGCTCAGCACATTTTCACTTACCTCTCGGCAATTTTTATGTCCTCCTTGGAATTAATGTTTGATATATGACAAGGCCAATTCCCATGCTTTGCATTTTTAGGAGTGTGTTGGTAATTCTTAGGCATTGGAACTTCCAGTTGGGATTCAGATGGGAACTGCAATAACTCTACAGATTATTTTGGGGAGAACCGGTATCTTTATAATATTGAGTCTTCTAATCCACAAACATGGTATATCTTTCCATTTATTTAGGCCTTCTTCATCCATAAATTTTATTATTAATTATACCCTGTAACTCTCACTTTCCAATCTACCAAAATTTAGCATGGATTTTATTTCATTTCCCTGGAGCCCCACATATAGTCTTTGAAATCTTAATATTTAATCACATTTTTCTCTTTGTGTAAAGTTTAAGAAAAGTTTGTTATCACCTGCAAACAACATGATGCCAATGTCACAAAAATAGCATGGGGAAATCAGATAATTTGCTTTTCCTAAATTGTGCCCTTATTATTTTCTGGGAAGCTTATTTTTGTAAGATCATACAAATATTTTGAGGCCAACTAGAAATTTACTTTGTGCTTTACCCACACAAAGTATTAAGTAAACACTTAACTGAGTAATTCATTTATCATTTGGATTAGCCACCATTCATTCACTGCCTTCTGCCTTAACAGTATAACTGAAAACTGGCTGAAAAGGGCCTGACATGAATACAGACATTAAGTAATATATAACTGAATGTTTTAAAGACAACTTTTCATTTTCAGAAAGCTTGCTTATAGTACAAGTAAAATAGCCTAGTATTTTTCAAGAGAAAATAAAGAAAAAATTGAAAACTCTATTATTTATACCAATATATAACTGTTTCTGACAGAAATGGTATGGATGTTGGCCCTTCCTATTAGCTGTGGAAGGTTCAAGAACTTATCAGTAATTACTGAATCTCCTGGAAAAATAAAAAACATTCTCAAATAATAAGGATAATCTGAAACAACTGAAAGTTACCTGCAGAGTACAGTTCATCATCCTTATTATGTAGTCAAACTGTTGATGGTCTAATATTGCCCGGTTTTGCTGAACATGTAAACCCAGCTCATCAGTGAGACACTGTCTTGCTGCCTTTCCTTTAAGGGCTCTCAATGCAGCAGGAAGGGTCTGTGGACAAGAGAGGTAGAAGTGAACAAAAGACACCACTGGGAAAAAAGTAACTTTTAATCACTGAAAATTCACATGTATCCTGTAAACTATTTAACAGAGTTATTAGTAGAATTAAACTCCTAAAAAAGAGTTGATTTGCTATTAAGAACAACTGTAAATAGATGATTTACAGTGATTTTTATTTGTAAGGAAGCATGAAAAATAAGTAGGACTTAGTTTATGTGATATATTTTAAAAACATTAAACTTCATTTAAAAAACCTCATCAAAACTTTGTCACCCAATAAAAAATGTTAAAAAAAACAAAAACAAAAAAACTTTGTCACCAAAATAACTGTTGCTTCAGATTATAAGTCAAAATCGCAGACACTTAAGACACGTTCTTTTAGTAAATGACCACAACTCCATAGCAAGAACAGAAAGAAAATTAAAATGACAAGACTACTGGGTGATTTTATGTTTGAAACTGATCAGCAACTTAATCATTATTCAGTTTTAATTTATGACTGGAAAATTCTGCAATCTCTTGTAATTTCAACAGCATAAGAAAGCAGTAAAAAAAAAAAACAAAACTCAGAGCAACAAATAGTAATCTCTGGGTTTATGTATTAAAACTCTTTTAACTTCACTGCCCACAAGAATGCCTCTTACAGTTCACCTTGAGAGCCTAATTAATTTACTTTACATAAAATAAATAATAGGCTTATTTAACTTTGAAAACCTAAAGTCAACACAAAGGAGCAAATAAGAAGGAAGGGAAGAAGCCTGAGAGTAGAAGGACCTAATACTTTTTTTTTAACAACAGGTGTAATAAACAAGGTGTGAAAGCTGAAAGCAACAAAAGCAAAAGAAAGTCTGTAACACTTCAACCATGAGAAAAAAACGGGTATCAAAAAACTCAAAATATAAAGAGGTCTGAGGTCATTTAGTATAAGGGTAAAAATTTTATTTTACATGTTTTACTAGCCCCTTGTAATAGATGCTCAGAACTATGACAAGTTACTAAGAAAAGATTACATTATATATAGTATATTATATTAAAGAAAGCAAGAAAACGTGTTTTAATGAGGTGCATTTAATTGAATACCATAATTTTTATAATTCATTACTTCTTCTAGATTCTCTGCAATAAAATATTACATTTAAAATGTTAAGTTTCTAAGTAATATGTCAAAATAGGATTTAGTGAATAATGTTTAAAAGTTTCAGGGGAAACATGACTATCAATGTTTCTCTGGTAGTTATGTAAATAGGCATGGCTAGAAGTTTTTAAATTAAACTTTTCTAATTGAAGTATAGTCAGTTTACAATGTTGGGTCAATTTCTGGTGTACAGCATAATTTTTCAGTCATACATACACACACATATATTCCTTTTCATATTCTTTTTCACTATAGTGACTACAGTTTGCCAGTGCTGTACAGTTTAAACTTGTTTTATCGATTTTACAAGGATTTCCTTGTATTTCTGATGTAACAAATATCCTGACAAAGTCCAATAGGTATTCTGTGTGATTTGTTCTGTATGTAGGTATCGATTTTGCTGTATTCGTGGGAGAGGGTGAGCTAGGGGTCCTACTACTCCGCCATCCTGGCCTATTGGCTAGGATTTTAAATCTTAGACTGTTCATTTAAAACGATCAGAACAATGAAAGGATACTTTATAAGGAAAAGGGACAGAATAAGTTGGCAAGCTAAACATAGAAATCTGAAAGGGACATGACGGGAAGGAAGGCATTTTATTACCTTTTCAGTCTCCAATGTTTTATTTTCAAATATGAATGAGATGCAGTTTCTAACAACTTCCAATCTCTGTGCACTGTTGAAAACTGTTGTCACCTTATCCATTATTGAAACTAGTAAAGGAATATAAGAAAAACACAAATAAATTAAACTCCTTTGGCAATTATAAAAGCAAGGGGAATATTACTGTTTACACTATATAAGATTGTAACTGTTTACATGACCATAACCTTCATTATATAGTTTTTTTTCCTCCTTGTTACATGGCAGAGAAGGTACTTTGATTACATTTTTAGGTTTTAAACTGGCAGGCCAGCCTATCCCTTATTGAGGATAACTATAAACGACAGATTCCAATACTACACTTACCTCTTATGCAAATTAACTCATATTGCACAGTAAAATTATATTAAGCAAAGGTAAACATCTTTTTTTTAACCTTTAACTATAAACAAATGGAAGAATTGTTACAGGTACAGGATCATGACAAAAGTAGCTAATGCTCATACGTAAGAGGACTACTAACAGAAAAAGAAGTTGATATTTTTAATATATTACCAGAGAAAAACCACATACCACAAAAAACAAGGTTCTAAAAATCTGAGTACAGGTGACTTGAAGACGCATTGCACAAAAAGAGAAATGATCATGGCTAAAGAATTACTTTACAGAATTTGGGAGACTCACTTTTTAGTCTTGTGAACTTAGTACCTGTCATCTTTACCATGATGTTAGATAATTCTATTCTATTACTTAGGCTAAAATTACTTGAGTAATTAAAAATAAATAAAATTAAAATAAATTTAACTTATTAAAAGAATATTTGAAGGATATAAATAAAAGTAATGTTTGTTAAATAAAAAGTATAATTTCACAAAGAACTACACTATATCATATGTACAAATGAGGTAGTATCAGTAATTCTTAAGCTGTATATTTTATGGCTGCTCTTGGAATCTAAAAGCATAATCCCTTCACCTCTCCCACATACCTAACAAGAAAGAACACCATCTTACTCTTAGCATCCCTTTCCATCCATCAATACAAAACTTTATATTCTTCAAATAGTTTTTTAAACTTTAAAACATTTTGAAATAGTTATAAGCTCACAAAAGGTTGCAAATGAGTACAGAGGAGATCCATGCACTCATCAGCCAGCTTCCCCCAATGGTGCTCTTACATAGCTACAGTACTTCATCAGAATCAGGAAATCAATCTTCCCTGGTTTTTTTTTTTTTTTTTTTTTTACCAGTTATCTTCAAATCATTCTTAATAAAGTAACATTAATGACCATGATGATTAAATACATTATTTCACATGACTTTTCTTTCTGAAATGCTTATTCTTAATTTTGGCCTCTGGTGCTTCCCACACATGTAGGTCAGTGGCAAAAATTGAAACTGAAATTGATCTATATTTAGAGAAGAAAATTTCCTACAGTCTCCAAATAAGATCACATACTTTGTTGAGAGAGCAACATTTTTAACTTAAATTTATAAACTTTTAATTCTAAAATCTCTTTAGCAGTATTTTAACTTTTCTTTAGGACGAGCCATTTAAAAACCCGTATCTTCCTAAAATGAGTCTGTTTATCACTTGGGAATTATCTTCCTTTGGTAACTATAACTTAGTTCACTCCCAGAAGAAAGCTCTTCACTTAGAGTTACTGACATTTCAGGGATTGGCCAAATCCCCGTTGTGGCCTTCTAATACTATCTTTCTAATATTTGACAACAACTCTGGTTTATGGATACTTGACTTCCCAGAGCTTCCTTTCTAAGACTTTGGCTTTCAAATACTATTTCCAGCCATTCATCATTACTCTGGCCCCTCTGAGGAATCCCTGGAAACTAATTAACCTCTCAAAATGTGAATGCCTTTTAAGGAGACAGAGCAATTCCACACTCACATTATACATGGGTATCATGTAAATTATATGATAATTATAAAACAAGGGAAATCCTGATTCTAATCAACCCAAATGAACTAGAAAGTTGAACAGAGGTCCCTGCATTCATCATTCATTCATTCATTCATTCCTTTAGGTTTTACAGGAAGTGCACGCAGGGCCAAATACTGAGTCATGTGTACCTCTCTGATTACAATGAGACATTCCACATGCATTTAAAGAAAGAATCTGATGTTCACTGCACATGAAGAAAGTAAAGAGATTATATAAAAATAATATAGAGACAAGGTTACAATCCAAGCAAATTATATTTTAAAAAAACTTCTAATCTATTCATGTGGGTATTTAAAGAAAGCTTTCAACCAGCTTTATATTAAATATTATAAAAATATTAAATAGTAAAGTTACATGACCAAATCCTTCCAAAAATAACTACCCTTTAACATGTCTACTTCTCCATTCTCTTCTCTATGTGAAAGTACAATCAATGCTTAAGTAAAAGCTGTTAATTCTTAGGAAAATAATGGCAAATTAATACTACTAAATAAATAATTAACAATAAATAACATTAACATTACCATACAACATACATGTTAAGAATACAGAAATTATTAACATTACTACATAAATAATTTAAATAATATAATCTGTTAATAATAAAATTACACTCACTTCCAGGTATGATGGGACAGTATGTAGCAAACTAAAACTTTCACCAAGAACATTATGAAAGTCAGATAAAATGCAAAGCTATCTATTTAAATATATCAGAGTGCTACAGAAGCACAAAGATTAGAAGACTTATAATTCCAGAAAAAAGAAAAGACCAGAGAACTAACTTAACATGCACATCCACTTTTCCCTTAAGAGATCTGCCAATACTGGGTACAGACAAGAGGCTGGGAATCTGGGTTGGATTCTGGCAGATGGCCAGGTTGACCAACAAAGTTTCTGGTGAAAGCTGAACCTACAAAAGTGGATGTATGCTATAGTCCCTAGCATAATAAATCTTTAAAAGAACAGTAAACAGACATAAATAACAAGTTAACAGAGATAAATGATAAATTAAAAAATAGTTCATTAATCCAAAAGAGGGTAAGGAAGCAGGGGAAAATGTAAATCAGAAGGATCAAACAGAAAAAAACCCAGCAAATTACATTAAAGCCATTACTCTATCAGTAACTATAGTTACATAAATGAGATAAATACAAGTAATACATTAAGATAGTCAAACTGGTTAAAAAAAACCACATGTTGCTTGCAAGAGGCATATCTTAAATATAAGGATCCAGAGTTTGAAAATAAAAGGATAAAAAAAGATAAACACTAACTAAAGGAGGGCTAGTATAGCTATATAAACCTCAAAGTTCATCTTACAGCAAG
The DNA here is from genome assembly GCF_009834535.1 of Camelus ferus. Taxonomy (NCBI): domain Eukaryota; kingdom Metazoa; phylum Chordata; class Mammalia; order Artiodactyla; family Camelidae; genus Camelus; species Camelus ferus. The sequence goes on along the minus strand of NC_045705.1, from coordinate 52,364,451 downwards.
AAGCATAAGTAGACACAAAGAGGGACGTTCCGTAATGATAGCGATCAATCACCAGGATGCTACACTATTTGTAAATATATCTGTGTCCAATAAATCAATTTCAAAATACATAAAGAAAAGATGAACAGTGAAATGAGAAACAGGCAATTCTACTTATCATGGGAGACTTTAACACACCTCCCTCAAGAGATAAAGAATAAGAGAGATAGGGGAGGAGGGTATAGCTCGAGTGGTAGAGTGCATACTTAGCATGCATGAGGTCCTGGGTTCAATCCCCAGTACCTCCTCTGAAAATAAATAACGTAACTACCTTCCTCCCACCAAAAAAAAAAAAAAAAAAAAAGAATAAGAGAGATAAAAATCAGTAAAGAAAGATAACCCACAGAATGGGAAAAATATTTGCAAATCATGTATCTGATAAGGGACTGGTATACAGAATATAAGGACAATTCTTGAACAAAAAGACAAACAGCTCAACTTAAAAATGGGCAAAGGATCTGAATAGACAGATATTTTTCCAGGGAAGATACAAATATGGTCAAGAGGCACACAAAAAGATGCTCTACATCAAGTAAGTGAATGTGAAGAAATCAGAATGCCCATACACCGATGGTGGGAATGTAAAATGGTGCAATTGCTTTGGAAAACAGTGTGGCAGTTCCTCAAAACATTAAACACAGACTTACTGTACCACACCTAATATATACCAGAGAGAACTAAAAACATGTCCACACAAAAACTCATACATGAATGCTCACAGCAGCGCTATCAACAGTAGCCAAAAAGTAGAAACAATCCAAGTGTCCATCATTTTGAATGGGTAACAAAATGTGATATATACCCATACAATGGAGTATTATTCAGCCATAAAAAGCAAAGAAGTACTGATACATGCTACATGGACGAACTTTGAAAATATGCCAAATGAAAGAAGCCAATCACAAAAGATCAAATATTGTATGATTCCATTTATTTATATAAAATGTCTAGAATAGGCAAATCTACAAAGAAAGTAGATTACTGCCTAAAGCTGGGGAAGGAGTGGTTTTGGAGGAGAAATGGGGAGTGACTGCTAGTGGGAATGTGTTTCTACTTGGGGTAATGAAAATGTTCTGAAATTAGTGAAAATGGCTGCACAACTCTGAATATACTAAAAACCACTGAATTGTATACTTTACAAGTGTGACTTTTATAGTATGTGAATTATATCTCAATACAGTTTTTATTTTTAAAAGAAGGTTCTACAGTGGCAGTAGTCAGGTTAATTAATGGTTACCCTTGTGAGAGGCAGTGACTGGAACAGTGCTTCTGCGTATTGATAATGCTGATTCTGGTTACATGAATTTGTTCACTTTGTGAAAATTCCTTAAGTTATGCATTTTTGGTTTTGTGTCTGATATCTTGATAGGAGGTTTACTTTTAAAATAAACAGACAAATACATACCAACAGGTGGACCTGCAGGCACAACACATTTCTTTTCCACTCGTGAAGCAGGAGGTGCATTCTGGTTCTTAGCAAGATTTTCCTGTATTAATTCCTGTACCCGAGTTTCATTAATCTTTGGGAAAGGAAGAACATGAACTCGCAAGTGGGATCCTTCTGTTGGTCGTGGAACTTTCTGGAATGCCATATGAGGGTTTGGATTCTCCTGTAATATCAAACATAGGTAAAATTATTCAAAAGTTAAAATAACAATGGCAGATGGTTGGCCAGAGGGGCAGAAATAGTAATCAGACATGAGTGATTGTACATATATTCAGATCTTACTTATATGATCTTTCAGCAACGTCTGATACAGCCAGTCATTCTTTTTCCTCTTCAATGAACACTTTCTTCACTTGGTTTCTAGGTCTTCTTGCTACATCTTAGTCTATTTTTCATTTTCGTAACCTCTTAGCTATGAGAATATCCTAGGGCTCAGACCAGAGGACTCTTTGCTATTTACATTTACCTTCTTAGCGATAACCTCCAGTCTCTATTTTTAAACCACAAAAATACCATTTCACAAAATTTTATCTCCAACTAAGCTTCCTCCTTAACTCTATACCCATATATTCAACCACCTGCACATAGTATTCTCATATGGAATTAAAATAACCATCTTAAATATATGTCCAAAATGGAGCACTTAATATTCACCTCCTCCAAATCTGCTTTCCACAGTCTTCCCCACTTCAGAAAGTGCCATATTTGTTTTTCCAATCATTCAGGTGAAGAGCTTAGAGTAATCCTTAAAGCCCTTCTCTCACACCCAATTATCCATTCCTTTGCAAACCTTTTGGATTTTGCCTTTAAAAAACATTTATGACCTGACCACTTTTCAACACCACCTTGATTCAAGCCAACATGTCTCATACTACTACAGAACAACAGTCTTCTAACTGGTCTCCCTGCTTCCAACCTTGCTCCCACCCTCACTCTATTCTTAACGCTGCAGACAGAGTGACCTAGTTAAAAGTATGTCAAATCATTACTTAACTACTCTGTTCATTCAAATAGCTCTTCACCTCATTCAGAGCAAAACCCAAAGCTGTTACAATAATTTACAAGATCTAGCTTCTTTATATGACCATGTCCTACTACTGTTTCCTTCATTCATTCTGCTCCTGCTCCTACACAGGCCTTCTTGTTCCTGCCTCAAGGCCTTAGCACATAACTGCTCCCTCGGCCTGGAATGCCTGTCCCCCCACCAATTTGTGTAGCATCTTCTCTCCATTCCTTCATTTCTTTGATCAAATGGTACCTTTTTTGGGGCCACCCTATCAAAACTTATAGCCTTCAACACAGTCCCTATCCCTCTTATTATATTTTCCTCTTTAGCACTTATCACCTTCTCACATACTATAAATTCCATTTATTTTTTTTACTGTCTATCTCTCATTAAAATGAAGCTCTGTGAGGACGGACATTTTGGCCAATTAAAAAACATTTTTTGTGCCTTGCTGTGTACGTACTGCATCGAGAAAGTGCCTGACACCAAGCAGGCACCCTGGACTACTTCCTACCATATCCCAATAAGTGGGACACAATGGTGAACACATATTAGGATTATAATGTTTGAATTAAATTTGTCAGCTAATACTTTCACAGACCCTTAGGGTTGGTATGGACTTTTATCCAGCCACCTACTTAAGTAGAATTATATTTCAAATACTACAGGCAGAGTGGAATCCATTCTTTTCATAAAGTTCGCTGAAGAAGGTTGCTTTACAACCATTTTTCGACGAATTCCAGCATTTATCATCCTTTGCAACCAGAAAATTTCTTTTTCCCCCTGAAACTGTGTCATTCATGCTGTAGGTTAAGCCCAATACTGCCCGACACATTCTCTGGACAGTTAAAAAGGCCAACTAGCATCATCTACTAGAGCTGCTCCCCACAATTCTTTTAGGTTATTTGGCCCAGATCCAGATAAAGGAAAGGCTGGATCACAGGAGATGATACAGGCAGCATGTCTTAGCAACACAATGGCAATAATACTCCTTTAAGTGTCAGAAAGCCTGGGCTCTAGTTTTTGCTCTACTCATTCTGTGATTCTGGATAAATAACTTTGCCTAAGGTGTATACAGGCATATCTCATTTTATTGTGCTTCACTTTATTGTGCATTGTAGATACTGCATCTTCCACAAACTGGAGGTTTGTGGCAACCCTGTATCGAACACATCTACTGGTGCCATTTTTCCAACAGCATTTGCTCACTTTGTGTATGTATGTCATGTTCTGGTAATTCTCACAATATTTCAAAACTTTTTTATCATTATTATTATATTTGTATAGTGAGCTGTGGTCAGGGATCTTTGACATTTCTATTGTAAAAAAAAAAAACCATGACTTGCTGAAGGTTCAAATAATGGTTAGCAGTTTTTAGCAAAAAACTATTTTTACATTAAGGTATGTACTTTTTTTACACATAAATGGTATTGCACACTTAACTACATTATAGGGTAAACACAACTTTTACATGCACTAGGAAACCAAAAAATTTGTGTGACTCACTTTATTGTGACATTAGCTTTATTGTGGTGGTCTGGAATTGAACCTGCAATATCTCTGAGGTCTGCCTGTACTTACGCTTCTCTTAAATGTTCCAGAGAAGGTGAAACCAGCTTGTTCTTGCCAAAACAGCCCTCATACACACTTTATATTTTCCTGTTATAGCTTTAGCAAAGACAGGGAAAAATAAGCAAATTTCTATGCCAAGTCTTCACAATCACCACTTTCTAAAATTATGTTGAAAAAAAACAGTTCTAAAATTATGCCTGGATTAACATCAACCTCGCTGGTCTGGAGTTTCTGAAATTGCCCTTTTCCAAAAGCAGTATGTTTGCTTTTCTCTGTTTTTTAGGCACAATATCTAAGATATCTCCTCTTCTTAAAAGTTATCAGTATCAATTATCTAAAACTCATTAAGCAGATATTTCTTTCACGCTGGGGAGGTAATTCAAGTGGATTTTGAGTTCTGAACCCAAAAAATCATTTAAAGTATACTCTTCACTATTTGTTTCTATTTATATTTATTTTCTTTACAATAAAAATTAAAACTTTAAATATATTTCCCATAATGTAAATAATATTCATTAAAAAAATTTTTTTGGGGGGTAGCAATTAGGATTGTTTGTTTGTTTGTTTGTTTTAATGTAGGTACTGGGGACTGAACCCAGCACATCATGCATACTAGGCATGCACTTTACCACTGAGCTATACCCTCCGCCCTAAATAATATTCATTAAAATAAATTTTAAAACATGGAAAAGTAAAAGTAGAAAATAAATCTTAGTGGTACTAGTATCTTTTCTAGCTATATTTTCTCTCTCTCTTCTTTATACTCTTCTATCTTGTTTCTAAAATGACTTAAGGTGGTTTAGGGACAAAAGATACACCAGACACACATACTGACTGCTCCTAGTCAAAATCCTATAATGTGACAAGTTCATCCTAAACTTTATAAGGAAGAACAAAGGTCCAAAAATAGTTTAGGCAATTCGGAAGAAGAGTAAATGGAGAAGTCAAACTTTCCAGGTAACAAATCTTATATAAACCTTTAATATAAAACAGTATGATAACACAACCACACAAAATTTATGGGACACAGCAAAGGCAGTGCTAAGAGGGAAGTTTACAGCAATACAGGCCTTCCTCAAAAAAAGAAGAACAATCTCAAATAAACAATCTAACCCACCAGCTAAAAGAATTAGAAAAAGAAGAGCAAAAACCCCTAAAAGGCAGCAGAAGGAAGGTAATAAAAAAGATCAGGGAGAAAATAAATAAAATAGAGATTAAAAAAAACATAGAAAAAAATCAATCAAACCAAAAGCTGGGTTTTTGAAACAGTAAATAAAATCGACAAACCTCTGGCCAAACTCACAAAGAAGAAAAAAGAGAGAGCACAAACAAGCAAAATAAGAAAGGAAAATGGAGAAATTACAACAAATAACATAGAAATACAGAATATCATACGAGAGTATTATGAAAAACTATATGGAGCCAAAATGGATAACCTAGAGGAGATGGACAAATTTCTGGAAACATACAGTCCACCAAGATTGAACCAAGAAGAAACTGACCACTTGAACAAACAGGTCACTAGAAATGAAACTGAATTAGTGATTTAAAAAACCTCCCTAGAAATAAAAGTCCAGGACTGGATGGCTTCACCGGGGAATTCTACCAAACATACAAAGAAGAACTCATATCAGTCCTTCTCAAACTCTCCCAGAAGATTGAAAAGGAGGAGATACTCCCAAAATCATTCTATGAAGCCACCATCACCCTGATACCAAAACCAGGCAAAGACACTATCAAAAAAGAGAATTATAGACCAATATCACTGATGAACATAGATGCAAAAATCCTCACCAAAATATCAGCAAATAGAATCCAACAGCACGTAAAAAAGATTATACATCATGACCAAGTGGGGTTCATCCCAGGGACACAAGGGTGGTTCAACATACGCAAATCAATCAATGTAATACATCACATCAACAAGAGAAAGGACAAAAACCACATGATCATCTCAACAGATGCAGAAAAAGCATTTGCTAAAATTCAACACCCATTTATGATAAAAACTCACCAAAGTGGGTATATAGGGAACATATCTCAACATAATAAAAGCTATATATGACAAACCTACAGAGTTTTTCTATGGTGAAAAACTCAAAAGCTTTCCACTAAAATCTGGGACAAGACAAAGCTGCCCACTATCACCACTCCTATTCAACATAGTCTTGGAAGTCCTAGCCACAGCAATCAGGCAAGAGAGAGAAATAAAAGGGATCTGAACTGGAAAAGAAGAGGTAAAAGTGTCACTATAAGCAGATGACATGATACTATATATAGAAAACCCTAAAAGGTCCACACAAAAACTACTAGAGCTGATTGAAGAATTCAGCAAGGTAGCAGGTTACAAGATTAACGTTCAAACATCAGTGGCATTTCTTTACACTAACGATGAATCAACAGAAGAAGAAAGTAAAGAAGCAATCCCCTTTAAAATTGCACCCATAGTAATAAAATACCTAGGAGTAAATCTAACCAAGGAGGTGAAAGAATTACACACAGAAAACGATAAACCATTGATGAAGGAAATTAAAGAAGACTTTAAAAAGTGGAAAGATATCCCATGCTCTTGGATTGGAAGAATCAATATTGTTAAAACGGTCACACTGCCCAAGGCAATCTACAGATTTAATGCAATCCCTATCAAATTACCCAGGACATATTTCACAGAACTAGAACAAATCATAATAAAATTTATATGGAACCATCAAAGACCTAGAATTGCCAAAGCATTACTGAAGAAAAAGAAAGAGGCTGGAGGAGTAACTCTCCCAGACTTCAGACAATGCTACAGAGCTACAGTCATCACGACAGCATGGTATTGGTACAAAAACAGACATACAGACCAATGGAACAGAATAGAGAGCCCAGAAATGAACCCACAAACTTTTGGTCAACTAATCTTTGACAAAGGAGGCAAGAATATACAATGGAATAAAGACAGTCTCTTCAGCAAATGGTGTTGGGAAAACTGGACGGCAGCATGTAAAGCAATGAAGCTAGAACACTCTCTTACACCATACACAAAAACAAATTCAAAATGGATAGAAGACTTAAACATAAGACAAGATACAATAAACTTCCTAGAAGAAAATACAGGCAAAACATTATCTCACATACATCTCAAAAATGTTCTCCTAGGACAGTCTACCCAAGCAATAGAAATAAAAGCAAGAATAAACAAATGGGACCTAATGAAACTTACAAGCTTCTGCACAGCAAAGGAAACCATAAGTAAAACAAAAAGACAACCTATGGAATGGGAGAAAATTTTTGCAAATGAAACCGACAAAGGCTTGATCTCCAGAATATATAAGCAGCTTATACGACTCAATAAGAGAAAACAAACTACCCAATCCACAAATGGGCAGAAGACCTAAACAAGCAATTCTCCAAGGAAGACATACAAATGATCAATAGGCACGTGAAAAAATGTTCAATATCACTAATCATCAGAGAAATGCAAATCATAACTACAATGAGATATCACCTCACACCAGTCAGAATGGCCATCATTCAAAAGTCCACAAATGAGAAATGCTGTAGAGGCTGTGGAGAAAAGGGAACTCTCCTACATTGCTGGTGGGAATGCAGTTTGGTGCAGCCACTGTGGAAAACACTATGGAGATTCCTCAAAAGATTAGGAATAGACTTACCGTATGACCCAGGAATCCTGCTACTGGGCATATATCCCAGAAGGAACCCTACTTCAAAATGATACCTGCACCCCAGTGTTCATAGCAGCACTATGTACAATAGCCAAGACATGGAAACAGTCTAAGTATCCATCAACAGATGACTGGATAAAGAAGAGGTGGTATATTTATACAGTGGAATACTATTCAGCCATAAACCCCGACAACATAATGCCATTTGCAACAACATGGATTTTCCTGGAGAATGTCATTCTAAGTGAAGTAAGCCAGAAAGAGAAAGAATAATACCGTATGAGATCACTCGTATGTGGAATCTTAAAAATCAAAAACAAAAACAAAAACAACCATAAATACAAAACAGAAACAGACTCATAGACATAGAATACAACCTTGTGGTTGCCAAGGGGGAGAAGGGGTGGGAAGGGACAGATTGGGATTTCAAAATGTAGAACAGATAAACAAGATTATACTGTATAACAAAGGGAAATACATACAAGATTTTATGGTAGCTCACAGAGAAAAAACTGTGACAATAAATCTATATATATGTTTCTATATAACTGAAAAGTTGTGCTCTACAATGGAAACTGACACAACATTGTAAACTGACTATAACTCAATAAAAAATATTATAAAAAAAGTATGATAACTGGTATTAATAAAGGGTTAAAAGGGCTAATGGAATAGAGAAGCCCAGAAATAGGACTATGTGTGAAAATGTGATAGAAACTGGTGGCATTATAATTTAAGAAAGAAAGGTTAGACAATTCAATGAAAGAAGATAATACAACAAACTATTTCTAGTTCATGATCTCTGGCATCAGACCATGTAGGTCAAATCCTAGCTTAGCCATTTACTAGTAGTGTGACCTGGTGCAGGTTCAATTCATTTACCACTTGTGCTCTAGTTTCCTCATCTGTAATGAAGATATTAACATAGTACCTGCTTCATCAGGCTCTTGTGAAGGTAGAACAAATTGTTACAGGAAAGCTTTAGAACACACACACATATATACACACACTTTCCTATAATAAATCTGAAAGCTCTTTTCCAAAAGTCTAGAGTATATTCATTTGAAAAATGTTTTATCCACTGCATATTCTATGGCATGACACCACACCTCTAAAACTAAAACCACCTTTTTCTCCCAAGATCCCCACCATATCACTAGCTACTTATATTTTAACAATAACCATTGTACTCAATAAAAGTTTGAATAGAAATCACTTATTAAAGAAAAGATATAGCTACTAGTCATTAACAGTGTTTTTCATTTCATAAACAATTTGAAATACAAACCAAATCCATACAGAATTCAGAATAAGCATTTAAAAATCATTTTAAAACAAAGTTCAAAGTTGAGGCTATCCTTTAGTTGTACAGATAGTCTATATAAAAATTCAAATTATGGGTTAAAGTTACTAAATTATAATATATTCAATTGTGTTTAGAAAATTCAAAAAGGACTCATGACCCCAAATCTAGTGCTATTTGGTTTTCGAGCTGCTGTATCTGTACACTGCTGCCCTCTAACGGGCAGTATGGTAAATATAGAGGACCACATTCACCATTTTACACCCAACTTGGTCACAATAATGACTTTTGAGAGGAAAGGAAAGAAATTTTAAGGCTCATTGAACTCTGCATATTCTTGGAAACATATGCTCTTACTTGTAACTGCAAATGCATTTAGAGAAGTCCTTTGAAGATTACTGAGCTCATCAAAAACCCACAGCCCAATTTTGTTGTTGAGTCTCCATGTTGAAATAAGGAAATTAATTATTTTCTAACAGAAAAAAGAAGCAGCCAAATATTTATCTGATTCTAGAGAAATGCAAATGTAAAGTAATATCTAGGGATTTAGACAACTACATGTTTATAGTGAACATAATTTTGTCAAAGGCAACCAAAAAAGCTGACAAAATGTACTATCATTTAGAGAGAATTTTAAAGTTGGACAGTGACTTTCAAGAAATGGGCTCTGTAATCCTGCTTTAAGAGTACAGTACAGCAATGCGAGGTACAATAATTTTTCTCAGACTTGAAAAAAAGACACACACATCATCTGGTCTGGAAACATGGATTTTTTTTCTTTTCTTTTCAGGTGAGCTAAATGAGAATATGCCTAGGGTTTAGAGAAAACAAGGCTGAGAAAGTACGTCAAATAAAAGCAAAGCAAAACAAAACAAAACAAAAAGTCCCAAACCTAAATGGAAATCCAAAGTAGGCACACTGAGGGGAAAAAAATTGTGTTTCTACACACTGGTCTCAGCAATGAATGACAAATCAATGTGACCTTCTTAGAGGTTTCCAAGTTTCCTATATTAATTTAGGTATTTAATAATTATTTAATGTATACCAATTGTACCTAGAGCTGAGTTACACAAATCCTTTCAAATACAGCCAAAACCAATACTATCATTGGACTAAATTGCTAAACATTGAAAAGATGTAACTGAACTTTTAGAGTTGCTGGGTTGTGAACACACTGATGGAATGAAACTCTATTAATTTTCCATCCTGACAGGCCTTTCAATGATCACCCGATTGAATTAATGTCTCATCCTAATACAGAGAAATCTAGTGTATGACTTTAATATCTAATGTGCTGGTCGCCTAACCCAGGGTTTCTCATTATAGACATTTTGGGCTAGATAATTCTTTGGTTGTGGGAGGTCGGGAGAAGTAGGTGTCTTGTGTATTGTAAGATGTTTAGAAGCATCCCTGGCCTCTACTTACTAGATACCAGTAAGTAGAGGCACACCCTCTCCAGTTGTGACAACCAAAAATATTTCCAGATAGTGCCAAATTTCTGGAGGGAAGGGGTTGTCCCTGTTAAGAACAATTGCTCTAATTTATGACTCTGGATAGAGGCTTCATATTCTAAGGCAAGTATTCTTTTTACAAATACCAAGAGAGCACACAGTGACTAGCTAAGAGACCTAATACTCTCACTCACCTACTGACATGCAAATTAAAACCATGAAAAGAACCACCACATACCTACTAGATTGGCTGAAAACAAAACAAACAAAATTAAACAAACAAAAAACAAGTGAGTAATCAAGTGTTGGTGAAGATGTGGCAGGAATGCAAAATGGTAGAGACACTTAAAAATTAACAGTCTGGCAGTTTCTTATAGAGTAAACGTTTCATTATCATCTTTTCAGCACCCTATTCCTAAATATTTACCCAAGAGAAATGATTATTTATGTTTGCACAAAAACCTGTATAAATGTTTAGCATGATTTTACTCATAATTGCCAAAATCGACCTGTTGTTGTTCAACAGATAGATAAAACTTTGGTTTTATTTATTTATTTGGTTTTATCACATAATGGAATACTACTCAACAATAAAAAGGAGTAACTGATATATGCAGCAATATGGGTGAATCTGAAATGCATTATGCTAAGTAAAAGAAACAAACTAAAAAAACTACATAATGACTCTATGGAAAAGACAAAAACCAGAGACAAAACAGATCAGTTGCCAAGAATCTGAGGTGGTGGGAGGATGCAACTACAAGGGAGCATTACGAAAATTTGGGAAGAGGGAAGTGACAGAAATGCTCTATGTCTTTATTGTTGTGGTGCTGGTGGTGGTTGTATAACATTCATTTCTCAAAATCCATCAAACTGTACATTAAAAAGATTAAATTTTACTATATGTAAATTATATCACAGTAAATAATACTTAAAAATGAACAAATAATCAGATAGGATCAGGGAAGGAGTTGGATTTTTATGCTCTGGGTGTGGGGCCTCATTTCATCATAATAATCTAAGTAAGTTTATATTTTGACTTTTTAAGATGAAAGATGATCACAATTTTTTACTTCCCTCCTACAACAAACAACAACAACGGATCTCTTTATTCACAGTTGGCAAAGAATACCAATATCATCAGTTTAGACTAAATGTGCCTGGTAGTGAAATTAACTTTCTGCGGAAATGTAAAAGGTCTAGATCTTATGTGATTTAGAATGGCTATTCCTGCATTTGGGCTTTGCTCTCTCGGTAGGATTTTAAACCTTATTTCTTTCAATGCTGGGCAATGAAATATCCATAAGGTACAAACAGAAATCTCATATTATTTTATAAGAAAGTCCAAGACCTCTCATTTTTCCTTTAACTTTTAAGAAAGCAGACAAATTACACAGTCCAGCAAATGTTTATGTACTATTGCAAAACAAATTAGAAAAACTACACTAAGTAAAACACATGTCCAACTGTTCAAGATGCCTTGGAAGGGAGATTTATAAAGCTCTTGTCCTGGTCTATCTTAATATTCTCATTTTGTGTGTAGTTAGTAGTCATTTATAAATGTATACCAAGAATCACAGGGAAAGAGCAGGTAAGCGGCTAAATATGCTCTCATGCAGACATTAAGGCTTCTGAAAGCTGAAGTGGGCAGACTCACTATTATCACTCGGCTTGGAAAGAAAAGCTGTACCAACGTGTGGCCAATAATCTTCATGGTATAACCTTGCCAACGCTTACACATTTGTCTCTAGTAGATTTATTCCTTTCCTTCTTCATTCCACTTTCTCTTTCCCTTTTCCACCAAAGTCACCAAACATCTTTCTTAATTATTTGGAAGCTCCATAAAGTTAAAAGAACAGCTAAACCCAGCTGCAATTCATCCTACTCAGGTATACTCACATTCCTACAATTCATTCCTACTTGCTAAAAAGCACTATGAAGGAGTGGTGAGAAGAGACTGGGAAATTCTGTTCATTTCTGAGGTACTTCAAAGAGAAGTGAAGGAGAGCGGCTAGGTACACATACCAGACTTCAGTGCAATAAAGTATTTACAAACATCTGAATGGAATCACCAGGTTTCAATTATACCCCAATAATAAGGAAACAGTCAAATTATATGGTTGGCTTTTGCTTACCAAAAGGGAATTTTAGAAATCTGATAAAAAAAAATGACTAGTTAAAAATAGAACCATCTGGATTATTTTCCTTCCATTGAGACCATCCTTCCTCCCTTCCCCCAACTTCCTGTACAACCTAAAAAAGTAATTTTACCATCATGTCTGCTTTTTAACTTTATAAAGTATTTACTTCAGCAATGTCGGGACCATCGTGGACTTTAGAATCTTAGAACCAGAAGGAATTTCATAAAGTCTGATGACAGCCCACTGGGATATCCTCAAATACTCATTCATCATGTATGTGTATCCTCTTCTCAAGGATATTATGGGAATCATATACCTAGAAAATGTCTGAAACTAGTAGATGCCTAAAAAATACATACTGAATGAATGGAACTGATTAAATTAAATGAATATAATTAGATTGTGATGGTGGGGGAAAGTCTAATAAGAGTTCGAGAAATGGAGAGTACATTTAAAAGGCGATTTCCATATCTTACCTAGTAATACAATCCCTCATGATGATCACTTTAAAAGTATTTTATAGGATACAGGCCATTTGCGTTTACGTTCACCCTTAAGAATGTATCACTACTAGATATTTATTTTATTGCAGTTTTCAGTTTTGTGTTGGCTTAGTGTATGCTAGGTATCATTAAACTTAAATTCTAGAATGGCAAAAAAGGAATTTACTTTGTTTCTGTATCAAAATGGCTTGGCACACTGTCTTCATACACTGTGTAGTCAGTCATGTGACAGACAAATCTGTGTCAGAACCCCAGCTCTGGTCACTTATTGGCTATAAAATTTGGCAGTTCTGGAATAGTCATGTAAAAACCTAAGAAATAAACATTCAGTTATTAAAGGGATCAGTCCCAGAGCCTCAAACACCGATTCACAATTGATGTTTTGCTATTCTTTGAAATTCATCAATAAATCACTCCTAGTGGGCAAGGAAAAAAAACTTTCTAATCTTCAATTTCCTTACATATCAACACCTGCCCTATTTATCTCACAGGGTCATTTCCAAGATCAAATAAGAAAGTACATTAAAGTTCTTTATAAAGAAAAAAGTATAAAGTTAGCCATTGGAAGTACCACTGTTTTTCCAACTGGAGATGATCCAGCCTAATGGAGTGAAAGAACAGAGGCTTCGGAATTGGATAGATGAAAACTCCTAAATTTAAAATCTGGTTTCAATCACTCAACAACTATATGAGCCTGAGCCAATAAAATGGGGATAATGACACCTATCTTACACTGTTACGAGGATTAGAGATGATATATGTGAAGTGCCTAATACCATGCCTGGCATGTTGTGCTAACCACTCAGTATTTATTATTATTACAATAGGTCAACAGAAATTTCTCATGTGATCATGCTATACATTACTTCTACACAGCCATCATAAGTGGCAAAGACCAGCACAGAACACAAGTTTTCCTTCTGACAGATTGTTTTTTTTTAACTGACTGCATTTCTTCTATCAGGGAATATTTTCACCCTTGAGTTTCTGTAGTCACTTGACAGTTTCTTTTCTTTCTTTCAGCTTTCTACTCCTTGTATGTTCAAAACAACTCAAAGATTTTCCCCATCCAGTGCACACTCACTGTACCAAGCTAAAATAGAGAACATTGGTCTATTCTGTCTGAGGTAGCTCTGGTCTCTAATGAGTCTGATCTTTACATCTTCAAAATGCTCAGTAGACTTTCTTAAGAAGACAGAGACCAAAATGAAAATTCAATGAAGGCAAACGACAAACTGGAAAAATGTAACTAAGATGTTTTTATAATACAGCGATTGACAGGAAAATCACTTTGAAAAATGAGGTCTATTTTGATGCATAGTACCAACTGTAATATATTGTAACTTACAGTCCCAAAGGCTTTAAATCAGAGCAAAAAAGATGATCACTAGGAATATGAAGCTTTTTAGTTTTTCAAACACAAAACCTTATTAATACTTTTAAAATTAATAACTGTCTAAGCAAATATACTTACTTACATTTTTGAATAGTTGCTCAGCAAGTTCTCTGACATGCTTTATCATCTTCAATGGGTTATTTTCTTCAACTTTAATTCGCTCTACTTCAAAAGCTACCAACTTGAAAAAAGAATCAAATGGCAAAACATCAACTGCAAAATATTCTGAATTAGAAAGCTGTGTGATGACGTCACACAATTTGAAAACAAAAAGCACCCAAAATATATACTCGTATTAAAACAAAATATTTTAGGTTTTTAATGGGTTTCACCTCTATTCTAGAGTTAGCGAGTCAACTGAATTCTCAGATGTTCTGGTGGTTCTGGTAGTTAGTCTCTGATGATTTAGGGTCTTATTTCTTGGGAAAAGTCATTTCTGGAACTCAAGAGAGACTCTCTCATTCTCTAGGCCTCACTCAGGGAATTCTCACACTCAGAATTTCAGTCAGTCATAAAGTCTCCAAACATTTCCCTAACTTACAAAATATGAACCAAATGTTCAAGTTAGGTCACTCTAGTCCTAGTTTTGCTAAAAGTGTGATTTGGAGCAAGTCACTTTATAAAACTCCTGAGCTTCAATTGCTTCATCCCTAAAATAAGATGGAAGAACAAGATGACCTTTAGGCTCCTTCTAGTTCTCAAATTATATAAACTTTAATCCATTTCCCTATCAACTAATTTACTGGGAGAGCTGTGTTAGTGTGTACACTTGGAATGGAGAAAAGAGTATTGACAGGAAAAAATGGGATGTGAGGAAGAGGTAAATAGATGGATGGCTTTTTTTTTTTAAGTATGTAACATAGAATTTTTCATTCTAGGAACTAACAGATTCACTGGAGCAGAGAGACATATAAAACTATGACTTCACCCATTCCAGGCCAGGATTCAGAAAGACTGTCAAAGAAAGGCAAACGTTTCTTTCCTTTTAACAGGCCTATTTGATGAGAATGTGGGGACAAGAAAACACACAGTACGAGCTGCTGCTCAAAGCTCCACAAAGCCTTCTGTGTGGTAGGCTGCCCTTGGCTAAATGAAAACAAAGATCCCTTTCTCAGGAGCAAATGCAATTTTCCTAAAAGCACATTCCCATGCAAACCAATTAAATGGCCAAAGAGGGTAGAAGGAGAAATTACTTAGGTCTGGTATCTCATTTCTTTTAGGCCCTTGACTGAAATATACATATGAACAGCTGGCTTTCAAGTAACATCAATAAGACACCAAAAATCATCACTCCAGGTACAACACAGAACTGGATGAATACGAAGGGGAGACCCAATAGGAATCTTGGACAGTCTTTGCCTTATCATTGTCTCCAACCTGGAGGATGTATATCTTGTATATATAAGTGCATATAATAAAAGATTAGTTGTCATATAAAGTTAGAGTCAAAAAATAAAACTTCATGCAGACTGGTAGCTCTCAGAGTCATCTACTATGGGAAAGTGTGGAGGAGGTGATTAGATATCAGCAAAGTATGAAAAATGGACTAAAAGGTAGAGGGGGAGCACCCCAGGCAAGGGAAGGACTTACAAAAATAGTCAGAGGCTATGGCAAGCTGGCAAGCAAGTTTTCTGGAAGTAATCAACCTGACTTATTAGTTGTGAAGAAGCTGCCAGAGAGACTTACTAAAGGAATTTGGACAGAAACGAAAGGGGCACATAAACCAATTTACAATTTAAAATGCGTCAGAGACTAATAAAATGTAGGAGCAACAAAGGACCTTGGAGAACATCTAATTTATCCCCATAAAACATTATGCATCAATTACTTAGTTTCAGATCTAAAGACTGACATATGTTAGTACTAGATAGTCAGTGATCAATCATATTAGAGAATCCATGATCAATAACTTATCAAAAAGAACTGTCCACCGATCTTCATATGCTTTGTGTTATTATTAAATAAAGCATTTGCTGCAGATCTCCATACACAACTCAAACACATGCCTCTTCTTTCATTCTTATCTATAAATACTTAACTATCTTTTCAGAGAATAAAAGATCCTTCTCTGAACCAAGGATCTTTAAGAACTTGATTCCTAATTTCTCTATATAAAATAAAACCATCAGCAGCAAAATATTATTATTACTATTCTCCACTATTTTGGGTGTCAGGAGTGTTTTTCTTTTATAGACTTCTAAGAACTTTTAGATTTATTGGTTTCAATACAATGCTCTTCCAGAAATTGAAATGGGAGTAATATTCGTTGTTCTATCCACCAGAATGGGGTGCTGTGAACATAGTTAAATTCTCAATGGAAAGATGCATTAAAATAAGAAAAATCACTTAACACAAAACAGCATCCTTATTTTGAGTCATCTCTGTCCTAAATCTCCCTTTATATGGCCAATTCCTTGAAGACAGAAACTAAATTTGTCTTCTATATATTTAATATCTCCTAAGGGAGCTAGACAAATGTTGATTACTGATTAGTAAGTATTCTTTATTTATATAATTGATATTATAACATATTAAAGAAGATGTGATTATCTATAACTAAGATATTAAGTGTACTATAGAAATATATTTTATTCCATTTAATTCTTGCAAGAATTTAATAATCTATAAATCAAATTTCACCCTAAACCTGACCAACTTTTCTTGAGAGGTATAGGAAGATGGTTGTCCTCCCTGGCTGACAGATAAATGGAGGGGAGATTATTATAGAGAATTACTTAATGTACTGCAGTGGTCTCCAACCTTTTATGTTTAATGACACCTCTCAGTAAAAAAAAAGTTTTCAGTACACTCCTCTAAGATAACTGTGTTTATAAATTATATATATATATATGAACTACTATCTGCTTATTAAATTGAGTATCAGTAAAGTTTAATTTCCATTTTTTAGACAAAAATTAAGTAGCAATATTTTTTCCAGTAATATACCAGATCATCTTGTACACTATAATGAAGAAAACTGCTTTAGATAGTAAAAATAGATGAAGACAAAAGACAAAAAAAAAAAAAAATGGCTAAATGAAACTATGGCTTTAGGACACTGATACACTACACATAATTGCAGTTTGAAATCACATATTTATACATTAAACTTATGAGTCTTACAGAGAAATGTCTAAGTTCTATTTTTACAATCAGTCAATTTTTCAAAAATATTTTAATCGATCACTTAAAATTCAGTTGTTCAAGATTTTTATGTACTTCTGAGACAGCCTATAATTATATTTTTTCTAATCCATATTATAAATACCAGATCTAATACGCATAATAGCAAATAGTATTTTTTATTTTGGTTAAATGTTTAAAATACTACTCTACTTTTATGTACTAGTCTAATTTTGTCAGTAAATAATGCATTCATTTGATAAGAAATATACCTCATCAAAGAGATCACAGGATCTATAAGGAGGACCTCTTTCTGAAACAAAACCTGCAAAGGCCATTCCATTGAGAACTTTAGTGAGGAAATCATTCTCAACCAAACCACGCTGCCCCAAGAAAGCCGTCTGTAAAGAAAGAGAATGTTAAATGAATAAGTTATCACTTAGTAATGGATGAATGGTCAAAACAAAAATATAATAGGAAGATCAAAGCCTAAATGTCTTCATGCATAAATGTGTTGTTATAAAATAATTTCTCTCTAAAAGGGTTTTTGATACCTGAAATGCTACATGTATTAGAAAGTATAAAAATGAATGGCCATAAAGCAGGAGGAGAAATCAGAAAGAAATTAATGTCAATTTTAAAAGAAAAATCAATTTAAAATTAACATTCCCTAAAGGATAATATGTCAGTTCCATAGTATTACTAAAAATTATCATCTAATCACACAAAGCAGAGATTTTAAATATCCACATTTGATAAATTAAGGTCAATATACATGGCTAGGAAAAGACAACTAAGTTGTTTTATTAAATTAGAGTCTACATTTTGGACAGATACAATATGGTACTCTATCTTACCTTGTGAAAATGTATTACCGGTTCTGCATGAATTCTTATAAGTTGTAAGCATGATCTATATCCTTGGAAAAGTTGTGCAAATAATCTAAGAAAAACTGCACGCACTTCTTTATCCTGAAAATATGAGAATAGACATGTTAGGTAACTGAATTTCTTAAAAAACAAACAAAATATTACAAAGTCAAAAAGTTGGAAAGAACCTGAGAGGTTATTTAACAAATCTGTCTGTGTGTAAGTCTCATTTGTAGCAGCACTAAATGGTGGGCATCTAGTCTGTCCCACTGTTGGACAGTGTAGGCTGTTAAATAGTTCCTTTTAAATTGAACCAAACAAAACTTGCCTCCAGTACATCCAATTTTCCTCTCAGGAAAAAAAAAAAACAAAAAACAAATCACAGAGTCTTCCTTTTCACCATGTTAGAGAAAGGCATTTTTCACAAGACATTTGATTTTTATATCCATCAAAAAATTGTCATCACAAATATAAAACCCTCAAGACTGTATTTTAAAGCTTATGAAATTATTTCAGTCTATCCAACTTATAAAAATCTATTCTTATATTAATAAGGTATGACAAAGTATTTTGATAATTTAAATTTTTTAAAAATCACAGTTTTAAAACTGTAAGGAAACTTTATTTAGTCAACTTCTAATTTAATGGTCAAGAATGCTTAAGTAACATGTCAAAGAGGTCAAAGGTTCCTTACTGGCCACAAAGCTCATTTCTAAGAAATGCATTGGGCAAAATAAAAAAAGGCGCCTCTTTTTTTCACCCTTTTATGGCTTCCATTTGGAACTACTTTCATCTACTCACTCAAATGTGATTCTCTCCTGTTACCAACAACCTGTTTCCATTTTTTGTAAATTTCCCTTTTCTATCCTTGTCTGATCCTTTCAATTGGATGCCTGGCATAGTTTTTCAGGCTATAACCTAGGTTCTGATTTTTTTGTCCCATACTTACTCATGCCTCCTCAGAGCAACAGGCCAAGCCCTCCTTCCTTCCAGTCAGTGTGCTGCCCTGTGGCTTCTCCTTGAGCAGAGATCACTAGGTCAGTCAGGGGTAATTTTCCTAATTTCTAATTTGGTGCACCTTTACCAGGCTGTCCATTTAATTCCCACTATAGTCAGTTTCTTTGACAAACATACAAATAGAAGCAGCTCTCTTTAAAACTATCAAAATTAATTAAACTTCTTACCAGCATTTTTGAGTGGGATAAAGCTGTTCGTGGAGGGGGAAAAGCATGATCTGCTACCTCCAGATCTGGGTGTAGAATCTAAAGCAAAGAAGTTTTGTTATGTAAAAGATCTTAGTATCAATAAAACCTATTATATGATCTATTTGGGGCATTAAGATGAAAAAATATCAGTACATGAATTACAATATATTCCCTCCATTAAATACAATACAGTTAGCTGAGGCAGCTCTGTATGTACTAATGTGAAAAGATCTCCTAGAAAAAATATAAAAATACTAAAAATTAATTAGTTAGTTAACTGCAACACTGAGAAAAAAGGGAATAAGCTTAAGAACCTCATAGTCCAGAGGAGTAATAGTATAATACAATGTGACAAGCATTAGAAATATATAAAACATAAAATATAATTCAACTATGGAAAGCTAAAACAAGAAGGTAAGATCTGGGTTAGGCTTTGAAGGAAAGCAGATTGGGAAGCAGGTGGGAAAGAAAGGTCTACACAGGACTTAGAGAAAAAAATTATTTTGCATCAGTATGCAGCAAATTTTTGTCTTTGCAGGCTCATTTTCAAATATTCAGGATTTGGTGCTATACTCAAAATAGACCAAAAGACTCAAAACAGTACTTACAAGTGACACTGAAATATCGATAATATTTATAATCCAATCACCAAATCATTACCACAGTATGATGTCTTCATGTCTATAAAATCATCCATTGATTATTACAGTTTGAGTACTGTGTAACCATTTGATTACAACTGTTTACTAAACAAATGAAGCTCACATACTTGTGTGTCAAAGCTCCCACACAGTCCATCAAATGTGATTTCTTTTTGGTCCTATTTTGACAATATACTATGCTCTTATGGCTTATTTAAAATACTACACCATAGCATAATTCACCTTTGTACTTGAAAATTATGTAAATAGGCATACTCAGTTTTACAAAAAATTAATTTTATTCTGATCAGATTTGATGGCACAGGTTTTGTAAGTTAGAGTATACCAGTGTGGAACAGAACCTCTCCCAGTAGCCACTGACGTTAAGAATTAAAATCTTAATCTTTGTGAATTTTGGTACTTAATTCCTGAACAATTATAAATATCATTATTAAGTAAGCATATATAAGATTTTAAAACTTTTTTAAGATTTCTAGAAACATAAAACATTTTAAATTCACTCAAATACTACCTTTTTAGCTTTTGCAATATCCATATACTACCTATGCAATTATTTAGTTAATATTTTCTTTAAAATGTCTTTAAATCAACTCATCTCTTTAAATCTGTATTTTCTTGGATGATATCATCTGTGAAATCACAGGTTTTATATGCTACTTTTGATAAACATTATAATAAATACATAATTATTACAATAAAAAGGCTGCCATTTACCACCTCAAATCATTTCATACTTCACTTTGGGAAACAGTATTTGTTATTCTGTGTATAAAACATTCATCCTATACATAGACTATGATACAGAAGACTAGAGATAAGAGTGTGATTTGCTTAAAAATATTAAGTGACAGGCTACAGACTAGAATTTAGGTCTCCTAAGCCCTACACAGTATTCTTTTTACTCTATTATGCCTTGTATTCCAGATTACAAATTACATTGGGAAAAGTCAGTCTTCTCTAAATGTTCCCATCCCATAGATATCACTATAACAAAACAAGGACTAATATAAATTTCAACATTTCTGAGAATAAAATCCCTCCTGGTAATCCTAGATTTCTGAGTTCCTATCTAAGGGGAAAAAAAGGTTTAACAGGCCAGACTGGAATATTATTCAAGAAGAATATGAAGACCTTAGTTCTAGTAATGGCATGAAAAGGAATGCAGAATTTTGAAGTTTCAATTTTCTGATGAGGGATAAATGGGCACCTAAAACATTGTTAGTAAAATAAAAACCCTGTGCTTTTGAAAATCAACAAAAGTTGACAAAAAATTCAATTGAATTCAATGAGAAACACACAGGTCACAAGATTTCTTAAAACTTCACTGCACAAAATGCTAGACATCTAATCAATCAATAAGTTATATCTTTCTGCAGTAACTTGAAAACACTGGCAAGCCAGTATCACACTGATTTGCAAGGAGCACATCTACCAAAGAGTAATGAGATGTGGAAGAGAAGAGGTAAAATTATCATTATATGCAGATGACGTGATACTATATATATAAAACCCTAAAGGTTCCACACAAAAACTACTAGAGCTGATAAAAGAATTCAGCAAGGTAGCAGGATACAGAAACCAGTGGCACTTCTTTACACTAACAATGAAATATCAGAAAAGGAAAGTAAAGAAATAATCTCTTTTAAAACTGCATACCCAAAAATAAAATACTTAGGAATAAATCTGACCAAGGAAGTGAAAGACTTATACATAGAGAACTACAAAACACTGACTAAGAAAATTAAATATGACTTAAAGAAATGGAAAGATAGCCCATGTTCTTGAATTAGAAGAATTAATGTTATTAAAATGGCCATTTTATCCAAAGCAATCTACAGATTTAATGCAATCCCTATCAAATTACCCAGGACATTTTTCACAGAACCAGAACAAAGAACCCTAAAATTTATATGAAATCACAGAAGACCCAGAATTGTCAAAGCAATACTGAAGAGAAAGAATGAAGCTGGAGGAATAACCCTCCCACACTTCAGACAATATTACAGAGCTACAGTAATCAAAACAGCATGATATTGGTACAAGAACAGACATATGGCTCAGTGGAACAGAATAGAGAGCCCAGAAATAAACCCAGAAACTTCTGGTCAGTTAATCTTTGACAAAGGAGACAAGAACATACAATGAGTAAAGACAGTCTCTTCAGCAAATGGTGTTGGGATAATGGGACAGTTGCATGCAAATCAATGAAGTTAGAATACTCCCTCATACCATACACAAAAATAAACTCAAAATGGCTTAAAGACTTAAATACAAGACAAGACATGATAAACCTCCCAGAAGAAAACATAGGCAAAACATTACCTGACATATATCTTAGCAACGTTCTCCTGGGAAGTCTACCCAGGCAACAGAAATAAAAGCAAAAATAAACAAATGGGACATAATTAAACTTACAAGCTTCTGCACAGCAAAGGAAACAATAAGCAAAACAAAAAGACAACCTACAGAATGGGAGAAAATATTTGCAAAAGATGAGACTCACAAGGGCTTAATTTCCAGAATATATAAATAGCTCATACAGCTTAACAAGAAAAAAAACAAATAATCCAATCCAAAAATGGGCAGAAGGCCTAAATAAGCAATTCTCCAGCAAAGACATACAAATGGCCAGTAGGAGTATGAAAAAATGCTCAATATCGCTAATTATCAGAGAAATGCAAATCAAAACTACAATGAGGTATCACCTCACTAGTCAGAATGGCCATCACTCAAAAGTCCACAAATGAAAAATGCTGAAGAGGCTGTGGAGAAAAGGGAACCCTCCTATACTGTTGGTAGGAATGTAGCTTGGTGCAGACATCATGGAAAATAGCATGGAGATTCCTCAAAAGACTAAAAATAGATAAACCCTCTGAACCAGCAATCCCACTCCTGGGCATATTGAATTAAGGCAGAGGAAACCTTAATTCAAAAAGATACCTGCACTCCAATGTTCATAGCAGCACTATTTACAATAGCCAAGACATGGAAACAACCTAAATGTCTATCAACAGATGACTGGATAAAGAAGCTGTGGTATATCTATGGAATCTATACTATACTATATGTAGTATACTATGGAATACTACTCAGCCATAAAAATAATGAAATAACGCCATTTACAACAACATGGATGGACCTGGAGATTGTCATTCTAAGTGAAGTAACCCAGAAAAAGAAAGAAAAATACCGTATGATATCACTTATATGTGGAATCCAAAAAAAAAAAAAAAAAAAGACAAGTGAACTTATTTACAAAACAGAAACAGACTCACAGACAGTAGAAAACAAACTTATGGTTACCAGGAGAGAAAGGGGATGGGAAGGGATAAATTAGGAGTTCGAGATTTGCAGGTACTAACTAATACATACAAAATAGATAAACAACAAGTTCGTACTGTATAGCACAGGGAACTATATTCAATATCTTGTAGTAACTTATGGTGAAAAAGAATGTGAAAATGAATGTATGTATGTTCGTGTATGACTGAAGCATTATGCTGTACACCAGAAATTGATACAACATTGTAACTGACTAAAATATATATATATACAAAAAATTTTTAAAAAGAATATATAGGTCTCTTTTTAAAGTAATTTAAAGTACTGCCAATGATATTTAATTCCAATTACTTTAGTTTAGATTTAAATCAAGAGAAAAATACTATGAAAAAATATACCATACCAAAGAAAGAGCTGCTTGAGTCTGATGCAGAAGTGGTTCCGGAAGGGAAGAGAGGTGAATACATTCAGGAATTTTAATAGTGCCTCCATCCAAATCAGCTATGATTACATCTAACTGAAGAAGATAAAAAAATTAATCTGTAATTAATAAAATGTAGATTGACTTCCCAGTTATCATATATTTTCCAGTTTCCCTTGAAATTAGGTGTGGCACATGACTAAGTTTCTGCCAATGGAACATGAAAAGTGGTATGTACTAGGCATTCAAAACAGAAAGGATGTAAAGCCCTCTGTGCTCTCTTTCCCCTTCCCATGGCTGAAACTATAAACTGGCAGCAACCCATCCTTGAACATTCAGATGATGACAATGCCAGAGTGGATTCTAGTGGAGGAACAAGAAGTAAAGAAGTCTGGACCTTGAATGAATTCATGGAGCAAACTGGTCTCGCATAACGGAACACTTCTACAAACTGCTGCATGAATGTTAAATAAAATTCTATTTTGTTTGAGCCACTGCATTTTGCATGCTTTAGTATAGTAGGTCAGCCATATCCTAAATAACATAGTAATCATTGTAAGAGTCAACAAGCAAAGCCATTAGTATACATCAAAATGGTACTGTACAGGTAGTTAAAAAAGAAACTGATCTTTAGCATTTTACAACAGGCTATTTAAAAATAACTTACATAAAAATATAATAGAGAAACTAGCCAAGATTATTGAAGTTATTATTTTAATAATAGGATTAAAATTCAATCTAATTTATTTATTAAAAAGATAACAAATTCATTTTTGTCAACACTTGGTTTGTCTAACTTCCAGAGACCATTTATATTTAGTGGGAAAAAATAACCTACAAACCAGATGAGTATGTTTCTAAATAGTACTAATGAGGTTTTACTTAATATGGTTATTGATTTATACATATTTTATGTGATATCAAAGTTAAATAGGAACTAGATGTCAATATATAAAGTTAGGAAGAATGATTAATAAATGAATGAGGGTACTGTTTACAACTGCAATGTAGAATTGCCTTTTATCAGTTTAAAAGACACCTATGATTTGATTATAATTTTAATTATGTAGAAGTACCAACAGAGCTTACATCTTTGCTGGCATTTGAAACTAAAACAAAAGTAGAATTACAAACTCTTCAGGACTGTGGATCACAGACATTACACAGCCCAACCTTTCAGTGAGAAATGCTTCTTAAACTCCCTGAAATGTGTCATGCAACTTGTTCCTTGCCCTCTACACAGTACCTGAGAGTACACTCCTCACATAAGGAAACCTACTCATCATCACTGGGCATCTCTATTAGCTGAATACACTTAAACTGAGCAGAAATTTGTTTCCATATCCACTATACCCACCAGTTTCATTTTAGCCTCTTTCTTTCCCGTGACAGTTAAGTATTTATCTTTTATAGTACCAGGTTATTACCTGATACTATAGAGAAAATTCTGTTAGGGCCTCACAGGATATAATTTCTAAACTCCTGACATCCTAGATGTCCTTCTCTGAAGTGCATTTTTTTTTACAGTTCCTTTTAAAGTGCAGTACAGAGAACTAAATGTGTTATTTCCAAACTGGTTGAATGTAGAGTATTATTTTCCTTCTTTGGTACTTCCATTCATACAGCATTAAGAATAGAATAATTTGGTGGGGCTCATACTGAACTTGTATTCCACTAAAACCCTTCACTCTTTTGCAAATTCTTCTTGCTTTTTAGTTATCAGCCATTCAGCATTAACACAGGCCTCACTTCAAAATATGAATAAATTAAAGCAGTCATAACAAAAGTATAAATAGAATTCTAATTGATGAATAATTTTATCTTCCTTTCTCACATATAAGGCAAAGAATACAGAAAGATAAACTTGGTACACCAAAAGAAGGACATTCTAAAATATTAATGAATTCATTTTGTAAATCTCCTGTACTTGCTATAAAGGAAAAATTAATGCATTTAGATTTTTCAATGATACTTTTCTTCCAGTCAATCTTTTCTGCTGGGAATGCAATAGATCTGAAAATAGTAATTAGTTGAAATGTTATAGGACTCAAAGAAACATGATAAACATCTGACCTCAATAACTGGTAATTTAATATACTCACAAGTTCATGAACATCAGTTTTAAAGATAGAATGTACTCCAATAATGAAAGGTGTTGGGGAACTTAAAACTTCCAGTAGCTGAGCCGGGAGAATAGGAATATAAGGATAACTGGAAACAATAAAAATATATGTGAGATATATTTGTTCTTTTATAATAAAAACATTTTTCTTTCATTTTTATGCTATATAAATTTTAGATTGCCTATGTTTAGAAATTTTAGATTACCAATAATACTAAATTTTTAGGAAAAAAAGATTTAAAAAATATTCATGTGAAAGATATGACCTGATATAACAGGTAAAATAAATGGAACCCAGGGCAGCTTCCTTATCCCTTACCCCTCCTAGGCAAGCAGTCTCTTTAGGCTTTGTAAAACTGCTTGGAAGCATTCTTCCTTACATATAAATCTGACGTCAGATGCTAACACTGACTCCCTGATGGGACCTCTCCCTCAATACTGGTCATGATTTATCTATATAAAACAATCATTCGAATTGCATTTTCTATACCTGATTTTTATAGTTAGTAAGAATAGCAAAGTATAAAAATTAAGGTTTAGAATGCTCTCTTATCTAGGAGTTAAAAAAAAAATTAACCTCCTCATCCCCTCCCAAAGAAGAGACAAAAAAGGAAAATAAAGCCACATGTATTCGGCTTTGACAATCACCAACTCACGGTCACATATATATTTCTACTCCTTCTGTTCTCTTCCCTACTGTATTATCTGCAGCAAATCCCAGGCATCATATCATTTATACATAAATACTTTAGTACATATCTAAAGAAGATACAGGCTCTTTTAAAAATAAAACCGTTATATAATACCACTATAACCTCCCAAATTAATAATTCCTTAATATTAAATAACCAGACAGCACTAAAGACTTTTATCTCCAACTATATTCAAAGAGAATTAAATGTTGCTGACAATACTATTTAAATTAATTATTTTTTTCACTAAATAATCAACATTCAATAATAGACAACTTGGAAAAGTTCCAAATGCCAGGCTAGATTTCCATCAGAACCATGACTCTTGTAACAACATAACTTTGTAAAATATGCCCTTGTGGTTCAAAACTGTTGTGCTATAATACTTTGACTGATTATCAGTAAGTAGTGCATAGTTTGAGAATAAATAAAAATACCAAATAAAAACTTCACCTATATTTAAGAGGAAACATTAGAGATTCCAGGGCTCTACAAGCATCGCTAAGTCTCTGGAAACTTGCAGAATGGAAGAGAACCTTATTCTCTGTAAGGACTGCACAAAAGAGGCTGAGGACATTTTGAATTCCTGAAAACACAAAGAACAAATACTTAACCAAATGCGTTTAATTTTTGTATGTGTAGCCAACAAACATAGAATGACATGGAATGAAAAAGCCAGTATTTTCAAAATCTGTGAAAAAAGTATTTGGTTAAACTTTAAATTCCATATAGCCTATAGGTATTTGTTTTCCCAAACTTTTGTTTGTCTTTATTCTTCAAATCAGTGTAACACTCATTGAACATATTAGTTATTTGGAAATGCACTATCACCTTCTTTTCAACTTCATCTTTAAGATCTGAACTTAAATTCCTGTTTCAGATACTTGGCATTGTTCTAATAACTTGTTTCCCTTTTAAAGACTATTTGTCTGATGTTAACATAACCACATCAGTTTTGTTGTTTAAATTTTCCTGGGATATCTCTTTTCCATCTTTTTACTTCAACCTTTATCTACTTCTTGGCAACAGTATATAGTTGACATTTTTAAAAAATCCAGGCAAACAACTTTTGTCTTTTAACTAGATCATTTAGTTGACTTATAATTCTTGTAATTATATCTATATATACATATAGACACACATTTATAATCTTATTTTATACTTTTATAACTTGTTCTACCTCTCTATTTTTTTCTCTTTATGATTTCTATTTATCCTGGCTCTTCTTTTATCTCCTCTGCTAGTATGGAATTTATAAGCTCTGTTTCTACTTTTTTAGTGGCAACTCTAGAAAAGGAAGAATGTATAACTATCAAAAATTGAAGTTAAATAAGTACATTGTTTCATATTTTCTCCTTTTTATTAATATATCATTTTTTATATCAGTTTAACCTCAATTATATGGACCCACTAAATCAAGAGTTCCCATTAGTTTTCTCAAGGTAAAATCTTTCATGTATCCATTTACCATGATTTGTTCCTTCATGTGACACATGCAAATTTCTTCTTGGCCTATTAGTAATTGCTATCCTCTTATCATTTCTAACTTATCCCATGTGATACACCTAAACTTATAGTTCAGGTTTTTAATCTTCTCTCATTTGGACTAATGTAAGAGTTTCATAACTAGTTTCCCTAATCCAGGCCTTGTTCAGACAGTTTCTAGAATGACAAGACATAAAATACAAGTCTGATTATGTCACTTTCATGCCTCAAACCCTTCAATAACTTCTTATCCTTTTAGGCAGTGATTTAAAATGTATTCTGTTCTGCGGAAGCAATATAGTAAGAGAAGCTTGCTTCAACTTGCTTTATATATTAATATTTAAGAGCCTCAGTTGGTAAAATGAGGATTACATTAAAACCTATCTTACAGGGTTGCTTATAAGGAAGAAATGAGATAATTCATGTAGTACTCAAGATAGCACCATGGTAGATAATCGAGATATATTAGCTGACATTATGATTATTATTGTAATTGTCATAGTTGTTACCATTAATTTCTTTTGAGGTTATGGTTTTGATGCTAAAATTGTTTGAAAGCACTTAACCTACAAGATTAAGTCTGAGCTCCAGGTCAAAATGCCTCCATGGTCTTACTCCTATCTTTCCAATCTAGTTGGAACCTCCCCCACCTATGTGGTCAGTACTGAACTAATCCAGCTCTTAGAACACTTCTTTCAGTTTGCTATCTTTTGCCCATGCTTCTTTTGCTCATGTTCTCTCTGCCTGATGTCCCCTTCATTAAAATGTGAGTTCCTCAAAGTTCCTTACACTGCTGTATCCCTCATACTTAGCACAGCATCTACTATATAGCAGGCGCTCAAGAATGTTTACTAAACTGATAAGCTGAAAGGTTTTGTGAGTCACTATTATAAGATGTTAAAACTTTTAGTAAAAGATGTCATAGAATATCTTTATAATCAGATAGGGAAAGCGTAGAATACACAAATCATAAGTGAAAAGACTGATAAATTCAACTATATTAAATTAAAAATGTCTCCATCAAAAAATAACATAAAAAATGAAGATAAGTCTCAGACTGAATTACCTAGAAAGTATACAAAAGAATAAGAGTCCAAAATATCCTTTTAAAAAGCCCCACTAAAATCAAAAGAAAAAAAGCAGCAACAGAAAAAAAACATGAACTTAAAATTTACAATAGAGGAAATCAAAATGGCTGATAAACATATGAAAAGAAGCTCCAACACCCTAATAATCAGAAAAGTTCAGCCTAATAAATTAATGAGGCATGATTTTAAACCTATCAAAATAGCCAAAACTGAAGCCTGACAATTCTAAGTTTTTATGAGGGTGGTAGGAAAAGGAACTATCATACATACTGCTGTGAGGAATTCAAATGAAGTTAAGATGCACATACTTAAGCGGAGCGTGTGGGAGCCACAGGGCGGAGGAAGGTGGGGATTGCGAGAGCAGGGGCCAGGGAAGAGCCCCTGGGACGGCTGGGCGGGTGGCGCCTGGAGCTCGGCTGGGGGGCACGGTGGAGATGAGGAGGCAGCCAGCAGGGAGATGAGGCGCTGCTCGAGATAGCAGGATCCAAAAGGGTGAGCCCGCGGTCCGCACCTGCGTGTCCGTGTCCGGGAGCGGGCTCAAAACGTTCAGTGTGACAGGAACCAAAATACCTCATGATGTATCAAGACAAACCTAGAAAGGCTGTGAGCTGTTAACTGGCCTGCCTCACTGAATCAGCTGATACTTCTTTTTGTCTCTAGTTTTGAAAGCTTCCCAGAGGCAACCTGAAATCCAGAATCTTCTCAGAATAGGATGAGGGAGATTCTGAAGTTCTCATTAAACACATTTCTCTCTCAAGCTTTGGAAGGAGCCACAATGCCAAAGGCAAGAATCCCAGAGCACTGCCTACACTGTTGCGATATCCTGATAAATGTCTAACAAATCCAGCTAAGCCTGACCAGTTGCTGGGCAAAGTTCCAGAACAATGAGACATCTTGGGATTTATCCGGTTGGGGAAAGACCTTTAATTCCCACGCAGCAATCACTTCAACGTGTTCTTTAAAGAGTCGAGGTCTTTGCAAGGTGGTCCCTTCTGATGGCAAGAAACAAAAGGATGACCTTATTCTGTGAGCTGGACAGCTGTGAAAGAGGGAGCTGTGTGTGTCTGAGTCTGTGGGAAGAGAGCCTCCTAGAACGTCCCCGCCAAACCAGTCAATGGAAGGCCTTTTCCAGGGGGCTCCTAACAGATCCCTGAATGCCACAGAACAGAAGCTTGGGATCCAGGGACCCTCCAAGCCCTCAAGATTTCTCTTGCAGTAGTCCTTTCCATCATCACACTGGCCACAGTCCTTTCCAACGCCTTTGTGCTTACCACCATCATCCTGACCAGGAAGTTCCACACTCCAGCCAACTACCTCACTGGCTCCCTGGCCATGACTGACCTTTTAGTTTCCATCTTAGTCATGCCCATCAGCATCGCATACACCACCACCCACACCTGGAGCTTTGGCCAAATCCTGTATGACATCTGGCTGTCTTCGGACATCACGTGCTGCACGACCCCCATCCTGCATCTGTCATTGCTCTGGACAGGTACTGGGCCATCATGGACGCCCTGGAGTACAGCAAACGCAGGACAGCGGGCCATGCGGCCGCCATGATTGCCATCATCTGGCTCATCTCCGCCTGCATCTCCATCCTACTACTCTTTTGGCTGCAGGCCAAGGCTCATGAAGAGATGTCGGACTGCCTGGTGAACACTTCTCAGATCTCCTACACCATCTACTCCATTTGTGGGGCCTTCTACATCCCGTTTGTATTGCTTGTCATCCTCTACGGCCGCCCGGAACCGCATCCTGAACCCGTCGTTGCTCTAAGGGAAGCGCTTCACCACAGCCCAGTTCATCCCAGGCTCAGCGGGGTCCTCGCTCTGCTCGCTCAACCCCAGCCTTCATGAGAGGCACTCTCATTCCGCCGGTTCCTCTCTCTTTTTCAACCACGTGAAAATCAAGCTTGCTGACAGCGTCCTGGAGAGCAAGAGGATTTTGGCAGCTCGAGAGAGGAAAGCCACTAAAACCCTGGGGATCATTCTGGGGGCCTTCATCGTCTGCTGGCTGCCCTTCTTTGTTGCATCTCTGGTCCTCTCCATCTGCCGGGACTCCTGCTGGATCCACCCAGCCCATTTTTTACTTTTTCACCTGGCTAGGCTATTTAAACTCCCTCATCAATCCAATAATCTGTACTGTGTTTAAGGAAGAGTTTTGGCAAGCATTTCAGAAAGTTGTCCATTTCCGGAAAGCCTCTTAGTCTTATTTGGTGGTGACCTGTTATCTTTTATGTCCTGTAATCCAATTGGAACTGTCTTTTTTATTTTTCCTGAGAGTTGGGTTAATCCTGGTATCTTGGGTTTTGGTTCAATCAATAGAATTGTACAATGTTCTGTTTTTCCTGTTTTCTTCTTGACCTCAGCCACCAAAAGTTGGGCAGCTCTGTGAAAAGGGACAAGACTGAAGATGGCATTTATTACAATATTTTCATGGTTCATCCATTTTGGAAGGAATGTGACACATAGCATTTCCCATTGATGGAATTCAGGTGGAAAGCTGCCTAACTCTGTAGGTAGACCCCAGGCTCAAAGTGGGAGGCTTTCTGGTCTACCTAAGTTTTGTATACCGCTCCAAAGAGGGTAGATGAGATTAATGACCTGGAAAGAGAATTTGGAGTTGGTTGGAGGGATTTCCATTCTGGGTGGCACCTTGATTGGAAAATAACTCTCAAGTATTCCTTCCACTGAGTCCTTCTTAGATGGAGTCTCTTTCAGTTGTTCATGAGGAGAGATCCAGCATTTAAAGTGCCAAAGATACAGAGTGACAGTGAGAAATTCAGAAGCCAGGGGCAGAGGGAGTGGGATGGTTGGAACCAGATCAGCTACCCTGTGCCCATCCTCCCTCCCCAATGTCTCTGCACCATCTTAATGTTCTGAAGTGAAAACCTACAATTACCCCCAATGAAGTAGATTGACAAGATTTGTACCTACCAAGCTTTACAACATTTTGAACTTTTTTCCCTTGTATTGTATTTTTACATCCCATTCTCATTAGAGATTTCAAGGTGTTGAGTCTTGTCAAATAAAAAGCATGAGACATCAAAAAAAAAAAGATGCACATACTTGATGACCTAGTTATTACAGTAATTTCATTATTATTTATCACAGAAGCTCTCTCCTATGTATCCAAGAAGATAAGTATAAAAATATACATTGCAGAAGTATTTAAGTAATGAAAAAAGTGAGCACATACTAAATGTAAGAATGAAAGAATAAATTACAGTAAAATCACACTATAAAATTATTAAGCTTCCTCTGATTGAAGGATGTCAACTGCTGACTGAAACAAAAAATTAAAACTAAAAATTTAATATTCAAAATTTATAAAACTAAATAATTATCTGAAAATTTAAAAACAATTTTCAAGTGATAAGGACTTTGTGGGTAGGTTTTTAGTATTTATACTTGTGAATTTAAGATAGATTAAAACATCACTAAGACTTTTAGGATACCCTGACAGCAGTGAAAAAAGGAGAGCTAGTGGCTAGTGCTACATACATCAACATGAATAGCTCTCCCTAATATAATACTGAGGGAGGAAAGTAAGGTATATAGTGATTCTATAGAATGATAGCATTTATATTTTGCTTAAAAGTGTACAAAGCTCTACTATATATAGACAGTGATATAAAGACATACAAAGTGTAAATAAAGGTATGGCTAGGACTGAAAACACCAAATTCGGGAGAGTATTTATCTCTGGGAAGAGTAGGCATATGTAAGAGGTTTCAAATATATTTATGATGTTATATTTATTAAACTAGACCACAGATACATAGATTGTTTACAAATATTTCTTTGGAAATAATTTAAAGTTTATAGAAAAGTTGCAAGAATAAGAATAGTGCACAGAGCACCCATCTACCCTTTACCATGATTCATCTATTGTTAAACTTTTGCTCCAATTGCTTTAACATTTGTACTCCTGTGCTAGGATGCCCTCTCTGACTCTTTCTACACTACACAATTTTTTTTTCGAGGAATTGGAGTGTAGACATCATGATTTACCCCTAACTACTTCCATCTATTTTTCCTAATAAAGATATCTTAACCAAATAATTATTATCACTCTCAGCAAATTTAACTTCATCACATTATTTTAAGTCTAATCTTACAACCGTATTCCAATTTTTGTCCACTGACTCGATGATATTCTTTGGAGCTTTTCCCCTACAGTCAGGATTCATTCTAGGCTTGATATTCCACTTAGATGTCTTGTTCTTAAACATGGAGCATTTCTACAATCTTAAAGAAATTTTTTTTAAGAATTTTTTTACTGAGGCGAAATCACATAACATAAAATTAGCCATTCTAAAAAGAAAAATTTATTGATTTGCTTATTGAAACATCCTTGGACCCCATGAATAAATCCCACTTAATTATGGTGTATGACCCTCTAACATATTGTTTAATTTGGTTTGCTATATTTTGTTGAGGATTTTTGCATCTATGTTTATTAGGGATGTGGGCCTGCAGTTTCCTTTTCTTGCAGTGTCCAAGTCTGGCTTTGGCATCAGGGTAATGCTGGCCTTATAAAATGAGTTTGGAAGTGTTCCCACCTTTTCTATTTTTTCAAAGAGTTTGATTGGATTCACCAGTGAAGCCATATGGTCCAGGACTTTTCTTTTTGATTATTGATTCAATCGCCTTACTAGTAATTACTCTGTTCAGATTTTCTATTTCTTTATCATTCCATTTTAGTAGGCTGTTTATTTCTAGGAATTTATTCATTCTTCTAGGTTATCTAATTGGTGGTGTGTAATTGTTCATAGTAGTTACTTATGATCCCTAGCGTTTCTGTGGTATCAGTTGTAATGCCCCATTTCATACCTAATTTTATTTATTTGAGTCTTCTCTTTTTTTTCTTAGTCAAGCTAGAGATTTGTCAATTTTATTTATTTAAAAAAAAAAAAAAGAACAGCTTTTAGTTTCATTGATCTTTTCTATTGTCTTTCTACTTTCTATTTCATTTATTTTGGCTCTGATCTTTGTTATTTCTTTCCTTCTACTATCTTTGGGTTTCATTTGTTCTTTTTCTAGTTCTTTGGGATGTAAAGTTAGGATGTTTATGTGAGATCTTCCTTTTTTCTTAATGTAGATATTTATCACTATAAACTTCCCTCTTAGATCTGCTTTTGCTGCATCTCATAAATTTTGGTGTTTGTGTTGACATTTTCATTTGTCTCATGATAATTTTTATTTCCCTTTGATTTCTTTATTGATCCATTGATTGTTCAGGAGCATGTTGTTTAAACTCCACACATCAATGAATTTACAAGTTTTTTTATTATTATTGATTTCTAGTTTCATACCATTCTGGCTGAAAAACATGCTTGATATGATTTCAATCTTCATAAATTTAAGACTTGTTTTGTGTCCTAACTTACGATCCATCTTGGAGAGTGTTCCACTTGTGCTTGAGAAGAATGTACATTCTGCGGCTGTTGGATGGAAGGTCTGTTAGGTCCATCTGGTCTAATGTATTGTTTGAGTCCTATTTGCCTTATTGATTTTCTTTTTGGATGATTTATCCACTGTTAATGTGGGGTGCTAAAGTCCTCTACTATTACTGTATTGCTGTCAATTTTTCCCTTCAGATCTGTTATATTTGCTTTATACATGTAGGTGCTCCGGTGTTGGGTACCTAAATATTTATAATTGTTATAACCTCTGGCTGAGTTGACTACTTTATCATTATATAATGACCTTTGTCTCTTATTACAATTTTTGGCTTAAAGTCCATTATGTCTATATCAGTATAGCTATCTGTGCTTTCCTTTGTTTTCTATTTGCATGATATATATTTTTACATACCTTTACCTTCAGTCTTTATGTGCCATGAAAGCTGAAGTGAGTTTTTTTCTTTTAGGCTCTGGTGAGGACAGCAGTCAGCACCTAGATTCATGCTAACTAGAATCTGAACTTTGTAAAGTATTCAGTCACATACCTTTTAGGGAAACATGGGTGTTTTTGTCTGCTCCCTCTGCACTGAGCTCAGAGGGATAACCACGGTGACTGCTCATGCATTCATTAAGAACTGCTTTGTTTGCTATAGTCCTGTGGGACTCATGAATGCAAGTTCTGTTGGTTTTCAGAGCTCGGAGTTTGGGAAGACCATCCCTCAGGTGAGAGCCTTAAAAGTTGGTGTGCAAGATATGTTGTCCAAACCCTTGCAGGGAGAAGCTGGGAGCTGGGGGTTCCCTCTCCATTGTATGGTGCTGTGCCAGGAGTGAGGTTTATGGCAAGAGTGTATCTCAATATTTCCGACCAATTTCAATGTGGGTAATTTTCTCAGGAGGCCAAAGTATAGGAGTCACTCAACTAGTTTCTGGATTTCTCTCATAGGGAATTGCTCCAAGTGTAGCTGTCTGTGAAACAGTGAAATTCAGGAGACTCTTATGTTGCCATCTTGGTCTGAAGTCTCATCTAGCCATTCAATGACTCTTTCATTGCCAAGATTTTCCTGTTAATTTATGGCTGGTCTGCCGCTACCCTCAAAGAGGATTACAACTTCGACAAGTAGGGTCAGAGACTTCTTCCTTTCATTTCCCACTGTTCAATACTATTTTTACTGACAATGATGTTGTGGGCTTAAGCTTTCCACCCTTTAGGCATCAAAGCTGCTGGTTTTCTGGCCAGCCCCTCCCTGGTAAAACTATTTGTCACTGACAGAGCTGACATTTGGGAAAGATGGGAGCAACCCCAGGTAAGAACAGTGCAGATTTCTACTGTTCTTATCCAAAGTTCTAGCATGAATAAATGCTTCTGAGTTTGTTGTTTGCTTTTAGTCCATTTCCAGAGCACTGTAATAGTTGTATTCAACAATTTTTGTCTAGTTTTATACTGGTTCTTAGGGGAAAGGAATTTCTGAACTCTTCACACTGCTGTACTCAGAATTACTGTCCCTGGTAATGTCAATTTTGTTCGCCCAAACTTTTGTTTAAT
Organism: Camelus ferus; assembly: GCF_009834535.1. Classification (NCBI taxonomy): domain Eukaryota; kingdom Metazoa; phylum Chordata; class Mammalia; order Artiodactyla; family Camelidae; genus Camelus; species Camelus ferus. Next base: position 52,328,026 of record NC_045705.1, on the reverse strand, counting down.
GAGGTCTAATTTCTCCAATGTGTACCTCATATTTTCCCTTGCAACTAATAAGCAATCTGCGGTCAGACACTTTAGACCATGCAAACACCGTGTTCCTCACCAAAATTTCTCCCTAGATTTAGCATTTTTTGAGTTACTGCATAAATCAGCCTTCACTATAATGACTATAAAATGATTTCCCAAATCCAGCACTTTCTCTGCCAAGGGCAGGTTCATGAAGAATTTGTATATCTTGGGAAGGAGTCTAAGCTTTTTTTTCTGAAGACTGAGGAAGAACATTTCCCTCTCCATTCCTACCTGAACCCTTTGTAATCCCCCACAAAAAAGATAATCCATCAGAAAATAAAGTTCACAGTCCGCATCAATTAGCACTAGAAAAATTGCAAAGAAGGAAGAAGGCATGCAGTTGTAAGGGACTCTATCCTACATATATCATTAAAAACAATCAATTTGTGATATCAAGGGGTGAAATATTACACTATATTCACTAAGAAAGTAATGTATTAGAAATGAGCTAGAGACAATATTCTAGTGTTTCAAGGGCAAGTTTTTCATTATCCAGAAAATTATTTAACGTAATATAGAATAACTTACCCATGACTAACTGAAGTATTGCTTAAATTTTATATTTTTAAATATCATCTGCTTTCTTAGTTTTTAGATAATTCACAATATCAAATATTTTAAGAAATTACATTAAGTTTTTGTTCCTAACCAGCGACACTTGTTGCTGTGTTCGTAGCTACAGTTATTTAGAAATTCAATTTCCTTGAACTACTAGTCATAATCAGTCTTCTACTTAACCTTGAATTGCTTCCTA